>NC_134556.1:11668891-12036329 GCF_025594145.1 Primulina tabacum | reverse complement strand
CACTTACGGTGGTGCCTAGTGCCCGTCCATATGGGCAATGGTGAGTTAAGACTGATCAATCAACCACATTATGATACGATTACAGCTAGTCACTTCAGGAATCAAACTTCACCCGAAATTATATATGATGATGAAAAGCTTTACGATTAAGTGATTTATGATTTATTTATGCTTACAATTTTACGTTATATATTAAATAAAAGTATGATTTTTACGCATGTGCTTGTATATGTATTATTTGTTACTCATGGTTAGAACGTGCTGAGTCATTAGATTCACTAGGTTTGGATGGTTGTGAGGATGAGATGGAGAGAGGCGTTGACGCTTGAGTGGATCGGGTCCGAAAGTATTCTCCCGAGGGACATTGATTTTTCGCATTTATTTACTTATTAGTATTTAAAGTTTTTACGAAAAGATTTTGAGGATTTGCTTTAAAGTTTAATTTTGGATTGTTTTGAATGTTGACGTATGATTTTGGTGATTTACGTTTTATGAATTTTTATGCATTTAGGATTTTGGAAATGTTGGGTTATTTTAGTATGAATGTTTCGAATTTTATAAAAAAATAAAATATAATTTGGTAGCATTTTAAAGCTAAAAAGTAGGTGACGTTACATTATCGGATGTCGATTCATCCAAATGGCTTGAAGCCATGAAATCCGTGACGGAATATATGTAATCAAACAAAGTATGGTCTTTGGTTGATCTACATGAAGGAATCTTTCCAATAGGCATTTTTATAGTTGCTCGTGTAGGTGTACCCACCAATCATAATACTCCATGAGACGAGATTTTTTTTTTGTATTCCATCAAATAAAGTCTTTATCATTTTAATATACATAATGCATATCAATCAATGCATTATTGAGGCGAAGGTTTGAACCTAGCTCATATATCAATTGTACCTAGGCCAAAAGAATGCTCGACCATTTTAATATACATAATGCATATCAATCAATGTATTAGTGAGGCGAAGGTTTGAACCTAGCTCATATATCAATTTTACCTAGGCTAAAATGCTCGACCATATGCGGACATCAATAGTAAGAGGTCGGGAGGAAGTGGAAGATATTAGAGGATGCCAGTGCAATCTCCATAAGAACCATAACATGCTCCCAAGTGTAGCCAAATCATACCACTTCCATGAAATGATACCATGTCAACTTCCACAGTTCTCTGAAAAACCCATGTAACTTAACATTATTTTGCAATCATGGCTTGATTTCCTTAAACAATAAGCTATACCATAAATTTTTACGCTTATGGGAGAAAATCAATAACTAAGCAATGTAGCTAAATATATTCGAATTCTACCGAAGTTGTTCTATCCTTTTAGAATCAAAAACAAAAAAGAAATGGAAGGGAAGAAAAAAGGCCTTTCCATTTCAATCAGTGCGCACCTTCGTTTTGTCAGAAAGTGAGGTATTCGTGCAAGTCTATGAGTATTATTAGGACCAATGGAATCCGGATATCTCCACACTGGTATGATATTATCCACTTTGGGTTTTAACCCTCATGGTTTTGCTTTTGGAACCACCCAAAAGGCCTCATACCAATGGAGATATCATTCCATCTTTATAAACTCATGATCTTTCTCTAGATCTTCCAATATGGAACTTTGGTTGCATCCCAACAAGTATAATAAGATTACTATTCCTCGTTATGAATAATCCATTTTATCGGTTATTGTATTACGTGTTTCTTTCTATTTATGTTGTATATAATTCAAAATGCTATCTGTCACGACATCATTTTCTTCTTGAGTGATGGCAAACACATGGGCGTTTGGATTATTTTCCTTCGGCTTTCCTTGAGTAGCTCTAGTGTTTGGCCCCGTTCTTGCCTTTATGGGTTCGGGACAATCAGCAACTTTCAACAATTGAAACAAGCACCAGTTTTTTGGGGACATTTTCCAACGTGTCGGAAGTTGCATGTAGGACACTGCTTGAGTTCTGGGTGTCGGGGGTCCCCTTGGATGTTCCACCGAACTGATTTTGTAGTTTCAACTTCTGACCATTTTGAGACGACTGACCGATGAAGGGGTCGCTTGTTCTTGAATTTATCCTCTCGTCGTTTGATATCCGTCTCACCTCGGATAGTTGCACCCATCAAACCTGAGATAAGCTCCCCTTCTACGTTCCTGGATGCTCTCTCCCTTCTACAAAAGTTCCAGTTATCAATGGTATTCATCACATTACATCTAGTCTACCATGATAATGTGCTTTGCTTTATGAATATTTGTGGCTAATACTTACTTTGGTTCTTGTGCATGTAGCCTGTTCATGGAACATTTGATTGTCGTGACACTCGATTGGAAGAAGTAAAATTTAATGGATTTAGAGAGACAGAGACTGAGTATCATTTCATTTTCACATCCTTAAAACCATTGGTTCCCTTGAGCGATTGTCGATCTCCCAGAGTACTTTATACTACAAAAAACATGTCTCGGACGGTGGATGGCTTAAGTGACCATTGACCAAACCAGGGGATCCCAAGTAGAGAAATTGCACTATTCTCTTACAGTTGCAAATGCAAGTCATTTTTAAAAGAGTAGGTCTCCTAAAAGGTCTTACAAATTTTATTAGTGAAGCACGACGATCTGACTCATATTTAAAATGAAAAATAATATTTTTAGCATGAAAAATAATAATTTTTCAATGGTCAAGTCAAATATAAGATTTGTCACACAAAATTGACACGTGAGATTGTTTTATAGCAGTTTTTGTGTCTGATGTAGAGATTATTATCTCTTAAATAATATTAACCCGTATGCAATTTAAAATACAGTTTTCACCTTAAGTTTACATTATTATATAAGTGTTTACATTATTATATAAGTGATGTCTTTTATTTTATTTTTTAAATAATTTTGTTTATTTGTTAGTTTTAATTAATTTTCCAAGCTATAAGAACCAGAGAACCTCATCGAGGATGTATTATTTTACAAGATGTCTCATTAATATGTATGCCTATATATTATGATTCTCCCTTTACTCCCACTAGTTATCCCTTGCTAAAATTCAAAGTGCCATGTGATTCTTACGTATACTATATTAATTTTGAAAATAATTCTATCGGTTTATGGTTTTTTGAAGTGAAGCACGTATAGTGGATCGAGTGATGGTTAAAGTCACGATATGTCTGCGGCGAGGAAAATTCCGCCGTCTTCTTCGTTGCTTTGGGTCCCGAACATTCGCAGATATATCGGAGCCGGGGCGGGCCTCGGGTCCGAAGCTCTCATTGGTTTGTTTGTTCTTCCCCCTCTAACTCTGGTTGTATGAATTAGCAGCAGTAATTAGGGAGTCATCGAATTTCAGCAGAAACGTTTTTTGCTCAAAATTTCCCCGCCTGGTTTTACCTATTGCTCAAGAGAAATTCTGTAGTTATGAGCACAATATATTTGTTGGCGAGTAGAAGCTAAGTACGGTTGGTTTTTAAATATATGAAATGGAAACGTGTGTGTGTTTTAAGATCAAATTGGTTTGATTCTTGAAATTGAGCTCTCAGAACATAGGCATGAATAATTTTTGGAAACAAAATCTTTTTTTTTCAAGGAGGACCCCCTCAATGTTGCAGACCACCAAAAGATCCGAGATGTGAGTTAAGTGGCAAGCATACGTTTGGTTGCAATTCTTTGGGCTCAGTTTTGAGGTTGTTTGGATATGGATTTCCTCAAGTAATCTGATCGTTTCGGTATACTCTGCAGCTGTAGGCTAAGTTTTTCTTATATGAAACCAAATGCATATGAAGTACCCTTGCGATCTTAGAGTATACAATTTCTGTTTTCCAGAATTAGAAACGAAAAGGATTTTGCTAGAAATTTTTAAAGAGAAGCATCATAAGAACGCTGAAGCTGGCACAATCCCAAGCTTCTACAAGAAGGTATTTTGTTGAAGTTTCATGGAAAATAAAATAATTGAAAGAAAAAGAACTCCAATGTTTTGATGTATAATCTCCTTAATTCTTAAATGTTTCCATTTTCTGTCTTTTTAGGTTTTGCTTATCGATTCTTTTGCCTGCAAACATTCTGCACTAATCCTCAATCGTGCATGGCTTGTTCTTCTTATTGGGTTAATTGAAATTGCCTTTCTTTACACTGACACTCCTGTTTCATTTAGAAACCAGAAGAAGGTTCCATCAGCCATAGGGTACAGAGACTGGCAAAGTATCGGTTTCTGAAGGTTTTTACTTTCACTTATGAGCTACTCGTTACCGATATTAGAGCTTTGTTTCATGATATTAAGCATTGGAATTATTTTTTGAAGTTTTTTGTCAAGGAGATATCTCTTTGTAAGCAGGAAGTTTGTCTTACAATATTTGGTCCATTATGAATTTATATGATTCCTTACTCGAATCTACTTTTTTGACATCCTGAGCCTGATAAAGTTCCGTTTCCTATCAGAAACAATCTGATCTGTTGCTTAATGCTGATGATTTGGATGCTATGTGGGTTTGCCTAAGGGAAAATTGTGTTATAGATGATGCCACGGGTGCTGAAAAGGTGAGTACTAGATCAAAGTTTCCTCTGAGTTATTATTTTTTATCTAATTTTTGCTCGTTTCTTCCACATCAGAAATATTTGCTGTGGTGGAACTTTTCCCACGCTAGCTCTCTATTGCATTCCAAATTTCATTTTTTTTTTCTTCAATAAAATGGCATTATCGTTAAAGAGAAATATTTATTCCTAATTTTAATTGATATATTTTATTGATTTATTTCCCTAATATTATCTATTCCTTGTTGATTTGATTGAGTGTAATATTTAATTATGGTTTTGTCTTTCTAGATAATTATGTTAAGATTTTATTGTGATGTAATATCTTCCTTAAATCTAATTTCATTCTTAGATAAGATTATGTGGAATATTGGGTTTGCCATTTCTAGATATTATATTTATGATAAAGATCTTGAAGATATGATATTATTGATTTAACTCTTGATTTCTTTATTTTGTAGATTTCCTGGTGAGATGAAATAAATTATAAATAAGAGGTGATCAACTTGTGGTGAAGGGGGACGGAGATTTAATAAAAAGGATAGAGAGAGAGACGAAGAAAAATTCAGAGAGTTTTAGTGGAAGAGATTTTTCGTGGAAGAGATTTTCGTGGAGATAGTTTTTCGTGGAGGTGATTCGTGGGAGTTCTTCGTGGTGGTCTTTTCTCTCTTTTCAATCAATATACACGCACTGTGCACGTCATGGTTCTCATAGAAAAACATCCTACAAAGGCGTTGCTGTTTTGAAGAGGAGTCGTCCGTTTTGTTTTCCACTCTTCGCTTGGAGGTTTTCATGAATGCATAACTCATGCACTTTTGCACGTCGAGATTTCAGAGACAAATAATTCTACGAAAACGTTGCTGTTTTGAAGAGTGCTGGTTTACGTGTTGCCCTGAATGTTGCCAACATCTACAGACAACATCCGTAACGATGTTGGCTGAAGATCGTGTTTAGCTGCTCGTGTTTTTAGGGATCTCGTTTTTTGCTTTCTTATTCATGTTTTAATATTGTTGGTTGTTTTTAGAAAGCTTTATTTTCTCAACTTATTGAGAAAATTGATTTTTGTCATAATCACTAGTGTTAGGTTTTTGTAATCGGTTTGATTTTCTAGTGATTAATTTTCGCCATAAGGCACCGCACAAGTATTTATACTTGTGCATATTTAATCTCGTCCATTTAGTTATTGAAAGTGAATTTGTGTTGCAAAATATGATTTTCCGCTGCATGTTGTCCGAGATGTTGTAACATCTGGAACAACACTTAATTATGTTTAAACACAAATTTACTATTTTACATCGTATACTGATATTTTTATTATTTTGAGCATCTGTCGGACAAAATAATCCTAACAATCATCTTGCTATATTGTTTATGTTCCCATGTGGATTGCGCGTGTGAAATTTTTTTATTTCGATAGGAAATATATAATAGTATGACATTTTTTGTTGGGCTCACTGTTACATTATATTTCTTTTCATTAGTCCATTACCCAGTATCTTCTGTATTTAAATGAATATAATCACACTGAATTAACAATTTTTGTCATTATTTAGATGAACTACGAAGACTTTTGCCACATTGCCTCTATATGTATGGAACAAATTGTTGGATCTCGGTTTTCTCGTGCCCAAACGCAGCGGAAGTTTAAATTTTTTATTTTATTTTGACAATCAAAATTTATTTGTTTTGGGCACTTGTATGGTTTTATGATTAAACATACATAGGATGTTTAAAACTTTTACCTTTGGTGAACAATTTTCACTTGGCTCCAACTACGCCGGTATAAGCGAACGTAGCTCTTGTTGTATATCCCACGTATGTCTTTCAAATCTTCTTTCTTCAATCTCCTAATCAGGTCCACGACTAGAAGATTTGTTCCTCTTTCAAATAGCACTAGAATATTTGAAAGAAGTTTTTACGTTGAGATCAAAAATTGAGAGAGGACTCAAATTTCTTTTTCTTGAAAAGTGGCCAAAATATTTTGAGGATTTTGAGAGCAATTCTCGTGAATCACCATGGAATGAGTGGAGGCTAGGTTTTCAAAATTGTGAATGAATTGTGTTTAACCCTAAACCTAATACACATATGTATAAGCATAAGGCCCATTAATTAAATTAAATACTTAATGGGCTTAATCAATTAATTATTCTAGTCCAATTAGTTTAATTAATTAATTAATCTTTTAAAGTTCAATTAAGAACCTTAATAATATGTATGTATGTCTTGTACTTCTACAAGCCCATTATACATATACACATTACATTTAATTTAAATATCTTATAAGTTTAACATTTGAATTTAATATTTAAATATAAATTCAACTCCTTGAATTTATCACCTCCAAAATTTAATATTTAATAAACTCAACTTTTGAGTTTAATAAATTAAATCCTCAAATTTTATAAATTCAACTGCTTGAATTTATTCTCTCCAAATTTCATAAATTCAACTTCTTGAATTTACTATCTCATAAATTCAACTCCTTGAATTTATTTTCTCAAAATTTAATTATCATAAATTCAACTCCTTGAATTTACTCTATCATAATATAAATTCAACTCCTCGAATTTATTCTCTCAACGGGAACAAACGATCCAGTGCTTGTGTGACCCTCAATGGTTCAGGGATACAGCTAGCTGTGGGTTCACAATTCTTCGTGATTCAGAATAATATTTATTTTTATTCGGGCTTACCCTAGTTAGCCCCATTCTTTTCATCAACACCTTGATTAAGAATGTCAGAACTCATTTCTGATTGCACCCATCGGATCATGGTAAGAGCGTCTAGTAGCATCGCCCCATGATCCTCTAGGTATCACTGATAGTGCCTGCAAGAACTAGTCGATTATGATTAGCGTACAGTACGGTCCCTTCATCTCATATATCCCGATAGAATCTGCAACCATTGGTTCATCGAGGGTTGCATAATAATTCGATAACTATGTGATACATATAAATAGTGGCATCGCATGCACCATTGGAGAACTCCTTCTCCAATGTACATCTCATACTATGGCCAGATATTCCATGCACTATAATTTCATCAGATCACATAGGATATCCACACCCGCAGGTGAGCGGTGAATCCCCGACTACAATGCACTGGCTCCTATATGTGTCGCAACTGTACCCAACCTCGCCAGCTGATGACTCTCCTGGAGCCGGTAAACGAGTCAAAACACAGCCCTAGCATATAGAGCCTCAGTGTTGTCCCGGGTCGTAAGGACTAATGGTGTACAATCATAACCACGGACTTATCCTCTCGATGAATGATAACCACTTGGAAAGTCCGAGGGAGGGTTGTTTGGTATAATCATCATATGACTAGCCATCTGCATGTTTGGACATCTCCATGCCCTTACCAAGAAACGCAGTACATAACATCACAGATGCTAGTCTCGAGCTCAAGCAAACTTTATCCCTGTTTTAGGCGGCTGAATCGACTAGGAACGAATTTAGAATGTGCAGTGTTTACCAATGAGTTTCAACATCGAATTACGATTCATTTGTATTAAAGCATAATCAAAGATTTTATCTATGCTGTTTGCATGGGTATACAGATAAAGTATAATAAGACCATAAAAAGTTAAATTATATTAAAATAAAGATTGTTTATTACACTTGAGTCAATAAATTCCCTAGCCAACCGTTGGCTTGCAGAGAATCTACTCTAACACAAATAGGCCCTAAATGCCGACGTTTTTTCAGTCCTTCATATTTCATGAAGTTTGAGGAAGACGAACTGGGAAGAATCGCCATCCTACCTTTCTATCTTTATGTCATGCTTACTGTAACTCTGTAAGTGCTATTTCTCCTCTAAGACTAGCATGGTGTGGATACTGCCTCCTCCCTTTATACCCCATATTTGGGTTTTATAGTTCAACTGTTAGAATTTATATATACCTACCTACAAACCGAACCTACCGGTACTCAATTAACATTGAGAACTTTTCATGCTGGTGGATTATTCACGAACGCTACTTCAGAACATGTACGAGCCCCTTTTAATGAAAATTGAAAATTAATAAGGATTTACTAGTTTTCAGCAATAAGAAAAACTAACGATAGATGAATGAAAAGAACCCTTGTAATTTTCTTTGGTTCCTTTCCAGGTTTAACTTATTCAAGCCAGAAATGATATGAGTGAGCTTGACGAAGATTCTGATGGCTTTCTACAGCCTCATGTATGTTTATTGTGCTTTGATCATTTTGTTCAGCAACATGGTCGCGATGTTATGTTCTAATTACCATAATTTGGTGATTTTTATACGTGCTTATTTCTCGCTTTTACGAAAATAAGGAAATAGAATCATATATTGGAGGTCTTATTCGTAATTTGGCACAACTGCGCGATTTGCCGACAGCTTTAATGCAGATGTATTGTCGCATAGCTGCACACAAGTTTTTCTTCTTTTGTGATCCTCATAAACGAGGTTCACACTCGACTGCTTTTTTCGCATCATGTCAAATAATTTGGCTCTATCTGCATCTAACAGTGTTCGATGGCAACAGGTAAGGCATGCATAAAGAAAGTCCTACTCAATAATTGTCTCCAGGAATTGATGGAACTTCACCAGGTACATTGTTTGAATTTATTAGTCAATGAAAATAAATTTGTCTTATGATGCTTGTTCCATTAATAATTATTTTCTGTTTTGATCTGCACTAGGAAAGTGAGGAAGAAGTTACTGATAATGAACAAGCAGAAAATTGGTTCTCTTTGACTTCTGCTGAGCGCATATGTGGTTAGAATTTATACTCTGGGACAGGTTTCTTATTTTTAATGAATTGTTCAGCTTCATCATTTTGCTCTGACTTTCTTCTCTGGGCTTCATATTAATATATGGAGCTATGTTCCATGAAACATCTTATTCTTTATCTGATCTTGGTCGAGTAGCTTTCGAGCATAGTTGTAAGGTTTGACTTAGAGGTTGGAAGAAATCAACTCAAAATTGATTGTTCCATTTCTACACTCTGGCTACAATCTTTTTTCACGTTGGAGTATTTTTCATTATATTCGTGTTCATTGAAGTAGGTTCTGTGTAATAAAAATAGTTAATTGCTGAGAGATTGTTTATAGTTACTTCTTTTCTTTGTATTTTAGTCAATACATGAGCTTATAGACCCTATGGGTGATGTTTGCAGACATGTTCTTTTCTCTTGATAAAGACATGAATGGAACGTTGAGCAAACAGGAGCTTTGGGATTATGCTGATGGAACATTGACATATTTTTATTGAGAGAGGTAAAGCCCAACTTGAGTTTCCTCTACCTCCTGTTTCAGTATGAAATTTAATTATAATTTGATTCTGTTGTTTAAATCTAATTTAATTCTTTAATTGAAGGGAAAAACTGAGGAAATGTCTTTTTGACCATTATTTTCATCCTTGTAAAATGAGAAATTTGGTATATATGTTAGAGAAGATGCCCTGCAAGCCAACTGTTGGCTAGGGATTTTATTGACTCAGTTGTAAAGAACAATCTTTATTTTAATATAATTCTTATTTCATGGTTTGTTATTTCTTTTTCTGTATACCAATATTATCAAACATAGATAAAGACCTTGATTATACTTTAATACAAATGAATCGTAATTCGATGTTGAAACTCGTTTGTAAACACTGTATAATCTAAATTCGTTCCTAGTCGATTCAGCCGCCTAAAACATGGATAAAGGTCGCTTGAGCTTGAGACTAGCATCTGTGATGTTGTGTACTGCGTTTCTTGGTAAGGGCATTGAGATGTCCAAACATGAAGATAGGTAGTCATATGATGATTATACCGAACAACCCTCCCTCGGACTTTCCAAGTGGTTATCATTCATCGAGAGGATAAGTCCGTGGTTATGATTGTACACCATTAGTCCTTACGACCCGGGACAACACTGAGGCTCTATATGCTAGGGCTGTGTTTTGACTCGTTTACCGGCTCCAGGAGAGTCATCAGGTGGCGAGGTTGGGTACAAATGCGACACATATAGGAGACAGTGCATTGTAGTCGGGGATTCACCGCTCACCTACGGGTGTGGATATCCTGTGTGATCTGATGAATTAATAGTGCATGGAATCTCTGGCCAGAGTATGAGATGTACGTTAGAGAAGGAGTTCTCAAATAGTACACGCGATGCCACTATTATAGTTATCACATAGTTATCGAATTAATATGCAACCCTCGATAAACCAATGGTTGCAGATTTGATCGGGATATATGAGATGAAGTGACCTTACTGTACGTTAATCATAATCGACTGGTTCTTGCAGGCAATATCAGTGATACCTAGAGGATCATGGGGCGATGCTACCAGACGCTCTTACCATGATCCAATGGGTGCAATCAGAAATGAGTTCTGACATTCTTGATCAAGGTGTTGATGAAAAGAATAGGGCTAACTAGGGTAAGCCCGAATAAAGGATTATGTCCTGAATCACAAAGAGTTGTGAACCCACGGCTAGCTGTATCCCTGAACCATTGAGGGTCACACAAGCACTGGATTGTTTGTTCCCGTTGAGAGAATAAATTCAAGAAGTTGAATTTATATTATATAGTAAATTCAAGGAGTTGAATTTATGATAATTAAATTTTGAGAGAATAAATTCAAGGAGTTGAATTTATAAAAATCTGAGGATTTAATTTATTAAACTCAAATGTTGGGTTTATTAAATATTAAATTTTTGAGGTGATAAAAATTCAAGTAGTTGAATTTATAATTTAAATAATAAATTCAAATGTTGAATTTATAATGTATTTAATTTATTAAGCTCAAGAGTTGAGTTGATTAATTAATAAATTAAATATGGTGGGTAATATGTTTAATGGGCTTGTAGGAGTACAAGTCCAGCATAATAAATAATCAAAGTTTTTGTGAGGCCCATTTACTCTAATAACAATTAATGATCAAACAATAATGGTTTGACTTAAAACTGCAGCGGAAAAAGGTTTAAATTACTTTAAAACGGACCTCAGGGCCTAGAAAAAATTTCGGCATGACCTCCCCGTAAGTAGGACATCCCGAAAACTCAAACAACAGTTTATATCAAAATATACTCCAACTAGAATCATTAAAACAACAACCAAAGTCAACAACCTATAGCCGCACTGTCCAGGACTAAACAGAATTTAAAACTTACCAAATACTCACCAGATCAAGAATATCACAGAGTCGCCTCAGAACATAACCAGAACAACCAAATATCAATACAGATACACGGGGCATCTCCCCGGCAAATAAAGTACAATACAAGTCTGAAACAAACTCAAGACATACATATAAACTAACTGGGAGACTCCACTGAACAGAACCAAGCAATCCAACCTCAATCCCGAGCTCCACTGGCGGAACCTCGGCCTGATGCTGCAAAACGACTCGAGAGATCTACCATGGTGTCCAATAACAACCACAGCAGCCCTCCCAGTAAACAACTGAGGTTAGGATTCTGGTATGAAACAGTTCAACAATAACAACAATAACATAAATCATGCATAATCATATTGTAAAATGTAATATGCAATGCATGAAAGGCTCAACGAATAACTGGGATAACATGAGCCAACAAACGGTACGATAACAACTGGAATAATGCTCGAGCAACAACAACACAGGGGAGCTACATCGTCATGCAGCTAAACCGCCCTGCCAAGTATGCGAGGTATGCCAAGCTGTGCTGAATAACACCCTTGACTCGGCCTCCATACAGCTGATACGATATAACAGGATGGCACAACAGAACGAACTAGATGACACAATCCCAGCGCTCACCTCAAAAGGCTGCACTAATCATGGGATTGTTCAATCACATCTACAGTATCATGTGTATAGGCCTATCAGCCACACAATGATCCCGAGATAAACAACAGTGTCAGATAACAACGGATATCAACAATGGCTAACAAGAACGATAGGGCTCAACATGAATGTCATAACTGTATGCCCAATGCTAAATACCAATAATATGTCATAAACATATATCACAACGAAGGCATTTAACAATTTACAACAACCAACAAGTCATACACCTGATCAATGAAACACAGAATGACAATTAAACATAATTTATGTTTTACCGTCGTATGTTACCGAGCTGTAACATACCTATACCAACTTGACAATCCAATATCACTTCACTTCAAGACTCTCGGCCTAAACAAAACCACAATAAGCCGATCGTGAAAACTACATTCCACACCAATGTCCGATTTGGCACAAAAGAGCATAAAATTCATATCTCGCTCAATATTAACTCAATTCAATATCCGCCAATTGGAAATGAAAGATACGAATATCTAACTTTTTCTAGAGGAAACCATTTTCCAAATCTCAGTAGATAAAGCTCAGAATTTCCAAGAACACATTGCTACTTACGAATTCGCGGACAGAATCTCACACACTGAGTAGTTCCAGAAAAACAAGCATAACTTGCTCAATTCTTAATGGAATTTAACGAATTTTATATCATTACGAAGACAACACATAGCTCTACAACTTTTTTTTGAATCACAAGTCCAGAATCCGAGCGCATATTTGACAAAAACTCGAATTACAGTAGGTGTCCTGCACAGCACCATTTCAGAATTCGATTTGACACATTTTGGTAGAAAAATCATATCAATTCCGTTTCTTATCCAAATTCGATGATTCTAGCGGCTATAGAAAGCTAACAAACAAAGCTACAAGTTCTTTTTAAGTCATTTCTACAAATTCAAATTACAAAAGTCGCAGAAACCCAAAACTCTCACCTAAAGTCGGAAGAATTATCGCAGAAACAAAGCACCCGAACAGCAGCTTCGATCTACCCGAATCCTTGCTCAAACTTCGCGATTTCTGACTTGAATCGAAGCTTAGGATGTTAGGAAGACACCCCTTCAGACCGATTGAGATTTGGACGCCGGGCGGAGGAGATATCGCGATTTTCCCGCAGCCGCTACACAAGTGACGGGAATGGGTTTCCTCTTTCTTTCCTTTTCCTTCTTCTCTCGTTTCTTTTCTCTTTTATTTGGTAAGTTATGTGTATGTATATGTATATATATATCTTGTGTATTTGGTTACTAAAATAGTAACTCAAGCCCATTTATCCCGGTCTGTATTTATTTGCTCTCGTGTGTTATTTAAACTCTATATATAATTTATATCGTTAAATTCTCCGATATTCTAAAATACATATTTTTAACACACTTCTAAAATTTATTTGGCATAAATAATTATTTTAATTTACAACTTAATTTGGCTACCTTGAATTATTTTAGGGTTTGAGCCGTCTCTCAAATAATTCTCTCCTATGTTAAATATCTTCCAATATTTCTAGTGCAATTTGGAATGGGATCAATCTATTCAGTCGTGGACCTGATTAGAAGGAAAGAAAGGAGTCTCTTGAAGAAAGATCGTGGGGATTCATCAAGAGCCAGATCTGTTATACCGGATCGGTTGGTGTCTAGTGATTTATTCACCAAAGGTATAATTTTTTAACATCCTATGTATGTTTTGTTAAAATCATATGAGCGCCCAAAGAAAATTATTTTTTTTTCAAAATAAAATAAAAAATTTTAAAACTTCCGCTGCGTTTGGGCGTGTAGAAAATCAGATCCAACAGTGGTATCAGAGCCAGGTTTTCTGAATCGTATGATTTTAAATTATATTGAATAATTTATTTCTAACTACACAAGAAAATTTTTCAGAAAATTTAGCACCACGAAAATTTATTTTTCAGATTTTCGAAACAAAAAAAAAAATTTAAATCTGCCCGGAACTGTTCCGGGCAGTCCGTGCGCGCAGGGCCGCGCATGGCAGCGCGCAGGGCCGCGCACGGCAGCGCGCAGCGTGCGTGCAGGCATCGCGCAACGCCCGCACGCAGGCGTCAGACGCCTGCGCGACCGCGCAAGCGCAGGCGCCGGACGCCTGCGCGACCGCGGGCGTGCAGCGTCGGCGCGCCAGCGAGCGCCTTTGCGCGTTCTGCGCGCAGGGCCGCTGCCGCTGCCTGAAACGTTCGGGCAGCGGGCGGGCAGCTAGGGCGGCTGCCCGGGATCGTCTCGGGAAGCGTGCAAATTGAAGGGCTTGAATTGTTTGGGCCCAGGGTGCAATTTTCTGATTTTTCAAATTTTTGGGTAAAATTGATATTTTTGAAAATTGGTTCAATTTTTATTTTGGAAAATTAATTTTTGAAAAATTAATAATTTTCTTGTAAAATAAATAATTAAAATATGATTTTAATTATTTATGGTAAAAATGATTTTTTACAAGAAATCAATTATTATTGATTTAATTGGAAATTAAATAAAGGAGTTTATTTAATTTATTAAATTTTTAATAATTGTGGTTGTTAGTGATAAAATTATTAGATATATGATTGATCAATTAATTAAATTGTTTAATTAAATTGATGTTAATATTTGATATTAAATGTATGAAGGATGATCGAGAGCCTTGACCAATGTGTTAGGTGTATGTTATGATATTTTACTGTTTTATTCATTTTGTTAATATTTGATATTATTAAAGTGAGCCTGGTTTATGGCCCGTTCCCACCCCATGAGATGTATCCCTTATGTACCTTGGCTATTTAAATGTAATTATTAGAAATAGTGGGATGTCAAGACTGGAAGATGGTGGACCCGATGATCAAGATGAAGACATGTAAAATATTGGAAGCTTTTGTAATCGTTGCATTTGCATCCCTGCATTCACCTAGGTTTTGGACCTGGATCCATGTATGGCTCACATGGATCTAATAGTGTTGGCGATCGATCATCCTTATTTATTGTTGAATGTCATATTATGATATATGCGATATATAGTAGTATGCATGTATGTATATTATTAAATAATATAGTTGCATGAATCCGGCAAACATACAAACTCGTGGCACGCGTTTTTAAATTAAAATGATGAGACAATTTTTGAAATTAAAATCCCTCATTTTGAATAAGATTCAAAATTTATATCAAACCGAAAAAGTAAAAATTAAAAGAGTTTAATTTTTCCTTGCCTTCCATCAACCGTGGTTGCATGTTTATCGCTACCCGCGGACAGTGTCTGGCTCATATTATTGGGGAGACCTGTACGCCGGAAAGCTGTGACTTCCACCGGACATATGATGTGAATTGAGTGGAACTCCCATGACTTCGGCTCATATTATTGGGGGAACTCATGGCGAACGTCTAATACAATTCAATATCGATGGGTTAGTTTGACACGTGAAAATAAACGGCGTCATATTATTGGGCCCTTATTAAACGTGAGGCAGAACACGTGGAGGTTGCATAGGAATGCAATTGGACTCTACCTTTTAGAAATTATAATTGGCTGATATTATTCGGGATTATAATTGGCTAATTGGACTCTACGTGCCTACTAAAGAAATACGATTTCCCTTTTTCATCAGAGGGTGGTGGAAATGTCAAAATAGTAGGAGGGTAATTTATAAAATGAAATCCATATTTTATATCTTAGAATTATTTTAAAATTATCAGTAACCATTATCTGTTTTTCAATTTCAGTATATTTACGTTGTCTACTCGTAACCCGCTTTCAATCATTCTTGATCAAAACAAATTGACTGGCACTAACTATCATGACTGGTTTCGAAACTTAAAGATTGCTCTGAACTCCGAAAAGATTGCGTATGTGCTTGAGAAGAGGCCACCTAAGGAGGCGGCTCCTGATATCAGTAGGACTGAATTGGCTAAGCTTGAGAAACATTGGGATCATGATCTTCAAGCTAAGAGCTACATGTTGGCTTCCACGTCGAATGAACTTCAGAGGAGGTTCGAGGAGGCGGTGAATGCTGCTGACATTCACCTTCATCTGAAAGAATTGTATGTTGTACAAACTCGTTCAGAAAGACATGCGACTGTTAAAGAACTCATGACTACACGCTTGCGAGAGGGGACTTCGGTCCATGAGCATGGTGTTAGGATGATTGGGCTCATCGAGAAGTTGGTGGGGCTTGACGTGGTTATACCTAGTGAGCTCTCGACTGACATTCTCTTGCTGTCTTTGCCTGCCTCGTTCGATGGATTTGTGGTTAATTTTAATATGAACAAGCTTGAGGCCACCCTTGAAGAGTTGGTCAATATGCTTACTAATTATGAGGCCACAATTAAAAAGAAAAGCCTGTTTTTCTAGTGGGTCCTTCGTATGGTACGAAAAAGGGAGCCCCAAATAAAGGCAAGAAGCGTTCTGCCCCTCCAAAGAAGAAAAAGCCCAACAAGAAGCCATACAAGAAATCCAAACCGGGGCCCACAAAGCCTGACAAGTCAGAACAAGTCTGTTTCCACTGCAACAAGCCTGGACATTGGAGGCGTAATTGCGAGGAATATCTAGCCCAGAAGCGTTCTGGCCATGGTATGTTTTATATTGAAGTTAATATTTCTATTAATTCCTCTTCTTGGGTATTGGATACCGGATGTGGTTCTCATCTATGCAATGATTTGCTGGTGATGGGAAGAAGCAAGAGGCTTAGAGATGGTGAGACCTTTCTAAGACTAGGAAATGGAGCAAGAGTTGCTGCCACTGCCATTGGAGATGTTACTTTAATTTTGGACAATAATTTTAAGTTGGTTTTGAGAGACGTTTTATTTGTTCCTGAATTGGTTAAAAATATTATTTCTATTTCTATGCTTGATAGGGATGGTTATTCTTGTGTTTTTGCTAAAGGTGTTTGCAATTTATACAAGAATGAATGTTTGATTGGAACTGGAGAATTAACAAACGATCTCTATAACATAAAATTAAAAGATATTCCGTTAAACAATATCCAAGCGCATACGAAAACAACAACAAACAAAAGAAAAATAGAAGATCCAAATCCCGCACAAATATGGCACGCTAGACTAGGTCATATTTCCCAAAGAAGGATGCACAAGCTAGTGGGAGAAGACATGTTTGACTTGTCAGACATAAATTTTCTACCAACTTGTGAGCCCTGTCTAAAAAGAAAAATGACTAAAACTCCATTCAATGGAAACGTGGAACGTGCGCATGGTCTACTGGATTTGATCCACACAGACGTTTGTGGCCCGCTAAGTGTTAGCACAAAATTTGGGTATTCCTACTTCATTACCTTTACTGATGACCATTCGAGGTATGAGTACGTTTATTTGATGAAACACAAATCTGAAGCATTTGAAAAGTTCAAAGAATTCAGATCTGAAGTAGAAAATCAGCAAGAAAGAAGTATTAAGGCACTTCGATCTGATCGAGGTGGAGAATACTTGAGTGCTGAATTTTTGGGTTATCTAAAAGAGAATGAGATTCTCTCACAGTGGACTCCACCAGCAACACCATAATTGAATGTTGTTTCTGAACGTCGAAATCGAACATTGATGGACATGGTTCGATCTATGATGGGATTCACTGAATTGCCTACAATGTTTTGGGGATTTGCGCTTGAAACTGCGGCAATGTTGTTGAATAATGTCCATACAAAAGCAGTGGATAAAACACCATATGAGATATGGATGGGGAAACCTCCCAAATATTCCTACTTGAGAATATGGGGATGTCCTGCGTATGTGAAGCAGACAGTGGGAGACAAATTGGATAGTAGATCCACTTTGTAGGATATCAAAAGAATTCTGTTGGATATTATTTCTATCATCCCAATGAAGCAAAAGTGTTTGTTTTAAGAAATGCCACCTTTTTGGAAAGGGAATTTCTATTAGATAGAAAAGGCAACATGATAGAACTTGAAGAAATTCAAGATACTCCCTCAACTTTAGAAGTTGAACCTAATCCCTAAGAACCAGTAGTTGAAGTACAAGCTTCTAGAAGGTCTGATAAGGTTATTAGACCGCCTGCAAGATATACGCTTCTTCATGAACAAAGCCACGATGAGCATTGTGTTGGATGTGATCCAATGAATTTCAAAGAAGCAATATCTGATACTGATTCAACCAAATGGCTTGAAGCCATGCAGTCAGAAATGGACTCTATGAATTCAAACCAAGTCTGGACATTAGTGGATCCACCTGAGGGAATCGTTCCCATAGGATGCAAATGGATCTACAAAAGAAAGCTTGGGGCGGATTGTCACGCCCCGAGATCGGAGGTAGTTGACACCGGCGTTATTCAACAATCACATAATTGCTAAACAACAAGCCTCGTAGTACAGTATACACCAAAACCAGTTTATATATCATAAATACCATAAAAATGAAGTCGTCTTTACAATAGTACATCTAAAACGATAAAAATCTGCGGAAGCGTTTATATTTGGATTAGAAACTCACAATAACATATTCTTAATTAAAATTCTTCATGCGTCCACTATCAGTCCAAGAACTGGTGTCCGATTCTTTTTTCTCTGTTTCTTCTTCTGATTTATCTAGGGAGGATAGAGTAAGGGGTGAGTATTTTGGGAAATACTTAGCAAGTGGGGGCCGTTCGAGCACAACATAAAAATATTTACACCATTTTCGAAAATAACACATAAACATATCATGCTTTCCGTAACATATTATCATATTCATATCATAACAGCACTGCGATTTTTCCACCTTCTATGGTTTACTGATATCAATCCCTAAGTTTTAATCCTCTAAGGGGGCGAGGCCATAAAACGGTTATATCCCACCGTAAAGGGCCATATGTTGGAATTCCACCCATTTTCAGGGAATCCTCACAGTGCCAACACGTAACGTACTAAAATCGCAAAAAAAAAAAACGTAGAAACAGAGTGAAGGTGCTCACTCGAAACTTTCGAAAACAAAATAATTCATACGCAACATATTTTAAAACAAGCCCACTTACCTTATACTGGAAGAACACGTAAAGAACTCAGAAATTATAGAAGAATCATGTTTCAAAAACGCAACATCACATCTACCGAAAAATCAGCCGTTTTGTAAAATTTCTTGCACCTTATTGAACCGTTGGATCGGGCTCAAACTTTTAAGGTAAGTTCATAAGTATGTTAAATAAATTATGAACGGTGAAGATCGAGTTTGGAACTCTTTTTGACCTACTTATGAACAAAAACCGTAGATATGCTGAATTCTCGCCTAAAATATGGGCAGTTTTTTTGCAAAGACAATAAACAAAAAACTAACCGTTGGATTTTTCGGAAATTAGGATATGTTATTCGAAACATATCAAATCATATTCTGAACGGTGGAGATCAGATTCCGAGCACCCGAGTGAGATAAACGAATTTCTGAACTTGAACAGAATTATGATGACTCATGCAGAATTTTAGGAGCAAAATTTCGAAAATTTGGGGAGGTACTCGAAAATTTCATGTAAATTGTGAATGAGATGGTCCTCCTATTTATAAAGGTGATGTAAAAATCGTTCCATAATTCGATTGATATTTCTTCCATAATTTCGAGATAATTATTCCATAATTATCGAGATACTCCTTCTTTAAATATTAGGAAGCTACCTTGTTGAGAAAATCTACCTTGTGTGTAATATTTCCTTCCAAATTGATTGATATCCAGCCTTATTTCGAAATTAATACACGATTTGTACTGAATATTGAATTTCATGTATTTATTGACTTGGAATTTCCAATACCATATATTATTTTATATTTTCGAATTTATTATAACTCGAAAATAAATTCTTATACATGTCTATATTTCAAAATTGCAATCCCAAAATTTGGGGTTCTCACATCCCTCCCTCCTTATTGGAAGTTTCGTCCTCGAAACTTGAGTCGGCTTGACCTTCCAAAAGGTAAGGATATTGCTTGTGCATTTTATCTTCAAACTCCCAAGTAGTTTTCTCGTTCTGTTTGTTTTGACCATTGCACCTTGACGTAAGGAATGATACGTCGTCTCAATACTTGGTTCTTGGTGTCCACAATATGAATAGAGACATCTTCATATTTAAGCTTTTCCCCCATGTTACATTTGATCATGAACGGTTCAATTTCCATAACATGGCCTGGGTTTGAGGTGTATTTCCTTAGTTTAGACGTGTGGAATATATTGTGGATTCTAGACATATCTGGTGGCAATGCTATTATGTAAGCCAATGTGCCAATCTCTCCAGAATTTTGAATAGTCCTACGTAACGAGGTTTCACTTTTTCAGCTTTACTGAATCTGATGATTCTTTTAATTAGTGAGACCCTCATATAAGCTTTTTCACTCACTGTGAATTACATTGGTCTCTTTTTAAGATCAGAATAACTCTTTTGTTGGTCTTATGCAGCCTTGAGTCAATAACTCTTTCCATTGTCTCTTGGATTAGTTCTAGCCCGGTTATGAATGTCTTCTCTATTTTGTCCTAGTATAGTGGTGATCGATACTTTCGTCCGTAAAAGCTTCAAATATATTCATTCCAATATTTCCGTGATAACTGTTATTGTAGGAGAATTCTATCAGGAATATATCTTCACTTCAATTACTACTGAAGTCTATGGCACATGCCCTTATCAAACCCTCTAGGGTTTGAATCATTCTCTCTGTTTTGCCATCAGTTTGAGGGTGATAAGCCGTACTAAGAGTAACTTTTGTTCTCATGGCTTCTTGAAAGCTCTACCACAAACGTGACACAAATCTTGGATCTCTATCCAACATTATGATTGTAGGCACTTTATGTAGCCGTATAATGTTATCCATGTATAGAGTAGCCAACTTGTCAATATTATAATTTCTTTGGACGAGTACAAAGTACGCAGATTTTATGAGTCTACCTACGATTATACGTACCCTGTCGTGACTCTGTATTGACTTTGACAATTCTACAACGAAATCCATGGAAATATGTTCTCATTTCCATTCTAGGATTCTAAGGGTTGCAGTAGTCCTTCTAGTCGTTGATACTCGACTTTCACTTATTGGCATACTTGTCACTTAAATATAACCTCGACGACATCTATATTCATTCTGTTTCGCCAGAAACTTTCTTTCAAATCTTTATACATCCTTGTATTGACTGTATAGATCTGGAATGTTGACTTATGCGCCTCTTACATCACTTCTTATCGAATATTGTCGATGTCTAGCACACACAATCGTCCTCTCATCCCTAGGATTTCGTCTGGATCCACTTGAAAATCTGACTACTTTATTTCCTTGACTTGTTCTCTGAACTTTTCTAGTGTCATGTCTCAACTCTGATTTAACTTGACTGCTTCCCGAAGGCATTGTTTCGCGGAGAGTGATGTTATGTTATCTTACCCATGTTTGAATCAAAGCATCGGCTATCTTATTTGCCTTGCTGGCGTGGTAGCCTATTGTGAAGTCAATGTCGGCCTTGAGTAACTCTATCCACCTTCTTTGCCTCATTTTTAATTCTTTTTTCATGCACAAATACTCGAGGCTTGGTGGTTGGTGAATATTTCACACTTAGCATCGTAGAGATAGCGTCACCAAATTTTCAAAGCAACGATCACTACTGCCAACTCGAGATCGTGAGTAGCATATGTTTGCTCATGCAGCTTCAGTTGACTTGCCTGTCTCGCATGAGTACGCATCTGATATCTTCCTTTGATGCTTTACTGTAGATGGTAAAATCGTTGTACTCAGTAGATAATACCAAAATTGGTGTAGATGCTAGCTTCTCCTTTAATGTTTGAAAGCTCTTTCACATCTTTCTCTTCAGTTGAATTCATAGTTCTTTGTGCGAATCTCTCAGTGATATGCCTACTGAAGAGAAGCCATCGACGAATTTCAGCTAATAGCATGGTAATCCAAAGAAACTTTTAATTTCTGTTGCATTCTTATGTTTCGGATAACTTAGAATTTCATCTACTTTCTTTGGGTCCACTGATACTTTGATTTCGATCTTACATGACCTTATTCTGAATGCTGACATTGGGGTGTCTTCTGCTCTGACCTATAGCTGATGATAGCATGTCCTCAGGTCAAGCTTGGAGAAGACTATAGCTCCTTTACGTTGATCGAAAAGATCTTTTATCATTGGAAGAAGATATTTATTCTTGATTGTGATCTTATAGAGTTCTCTATAATCTATACACAATCTCATACTTTAATAATTCTTCTTTACAAATAGGACCGGAGCTCCCCAAAGAGATTCATTTGGCCTAACCCATTATATTTTTTTTTATCTAACAACTATTGGAGTTATTCTTTTAGCTCCTTGAGTTCATCTGGAGCCATTCAGTACAATTTATTGGAGATTAATGCATCACTGGTACCAAATTTATCTCGAACTCTACTTCTTAGTCCGAGAACATTCCAAGAAGCTTTTCTGGAAAAACGTCTGAAAATTTTCGTATTACTTGAATATCTTCCAATTTCAGCTTATCTCCTTCTTGCACTTTGTTCATCATTGCTAGATAAACTTCCTCTCCCGATATTATGGCTTTCCAATTCTGGGTAACAGAAAAAATGCATTTCTGTTCCTTGGCATAGCCATGGTATCTGATTTCTTCTTGGTTTGGGGTTCAGAGCTTGACATTTTTACTCTGGCCATCTACTCTCGCACGGCTCTTAGCTAATCAGTTCATCCTTAGGATGGCGTCGAAATCTACCGAAGTGAGTTGAATTAAGTCGGCACTGAATATATGCGAATTGATATTAATTTTATCTTATCTTGAAATTATCCCAATTACTATCTCAAAACTTAAAACCCATATAGAATATTGAAACTTAACTCAGTATTGGTCTATAGCTTATTGACTTAAATCCTGAAAATTATAACCTAGTCGTTACCTCAAATAATTACTCTTTTACTAAATCTTACTTTCATCAAGATCACGAGCCTATCATGCTCTAAAACAAATGAGTTCATTGAATGTCATTCTCTTTGAATCATTCTTAGTACCATAAAAGTCAAAACTTATTGTACTATACTTTCCTTGATACTCATCAATATCTCATAACTTACTTTTTTTTTCGTAAGGTCGTAGCCTATTTGTTATCCTAAAACAATATAAATTCCTTAACCTGATGATATTTTCTCACAAGATATTCCAATGTCCTACATATTTAAAGTTAGCGCTTAATATTCTTAATAACCCAAACATATTGCTCACACAATTAACTATCGACACAAAATTAACTTCTATAGTACAGTACCCAAAACTTATGATATAATCCTTATATCAACTTTTCTCATATTAGTTTTCATAAATAACTTATCATCCTCGAGTCAATTTTTTTTCCTTAAATCAGAAGTTTAAGTCAACTTATCTCTGATAGATATATTCCAAAATAAATACAAATACTAATTGTCTTCATAATAAAATTTCAAAAAAAATTGACAAGTAGTTCAAGAAACACGTTGAACGAGGTTTTCGAGAAAGTTTCCAAAAGTAGAAAGTTTGGACATTGACCCATGGATAGAAAGAATACGTCGAGAGGATTCTAGAACAGTCGACGGAATTAAATTCTGAGTTTCCTATGAAAAGTTAGGAATTCTATGAAACTTTCCTAAAATAGCAAAAAACGCGATTTCGGAGGTCTAAACGAAAGATTTTCTCGTTTTCGGACCACGCCTCACATCAAAGTTGTGAATAATACTTGTTGGAAGTTCCGAACGGGACTGCATCAGCCTTTTGCCATAATCTGACAAATTTTTCTTCCTAACTGGATTATGAACCTGGCGGCTCTGATACCACTTAAATGTCACGCCCCGAGATCTGAGTTAATTGACACCGGCGTTATTCAACAATCACATAATTGCTAAACAACAAGCCTCGTAGTACAGTATACACAAACCAGTTTATATATCATAAATACCATAAAAATGAAATCGTCTTTACAATAGTACATCTGAAACGATAAAAATTTGCGGAAGCGTTTATATCTTGGATTAGAAACTCACAATAATTTATTCTTAATTAAAATTCTTCATGCGTCCACTATCAGTCCAAGAACTGGTGTCCGATTCTTTTTTCTCTGTTTCTTCTTCTGATTTATCTAGGGAGGATAGAGTAAGGGTGAGTATTTTGGGATATACTCAGCAAGTAGGGGCCGTTCGAGCACAACATAAAAATATTTACACCATTTTCGAAAATAACACATAAACATATCATGTTTTTCGTAACATATTATCATATTCATATCATAACAGCACTGTGATTTTTCCACCTTCTATGGTTTACTGATATCAATCCCTAAGTTTTAATTCTCTAAGGGGGCGAGGCCATAAAACGGTTATATCCCACCGTAAAGGGCCATATGTTGGAATTCCACCCATTTTCAGGGAATCCTCACAGTGCCAACACGTAACGTACTAAAATCGCAAAAAAAAAAAAAACGTAGAAACAGAGTGAAGGTGCTCACTCGAAACTTTCGAAAACAAAATAATTCATACGCAACATATTTTGAAACAAGCCCACTTACCTTATACTGGAAGAACACGTGAAGAACTCAGAAATTATAAAAGAATCATGTTTCAAAAACGCAACATCACATCTACCGAAAAATCAGCCGTTTTGTAAAAATTCTTGCACCTTATTGAACCGTTGGATCGGGCTCAAACTTTTAAGGTACGTTCATAAGTATGTTAAATAAATTATGAACGGTGGAGATCGAGTTTGGAACTCTTTTTGACCTACTTATGAACAAAAACCATAGATATGCTGAATTCTCGCCTAAAATCTGGGCAATTTTTTTGCAAAGACTATAAACAAAAAACTAACCGTTGGATTTTTCTGAAATTAGGATATGTTATTCGAAACATATCAAAGCATATTCTGAACGGTGGAGATCAGATTCCGAGCACCAGAGTGAGATAAACAAATTTCTGAACTTGAACAGAATTATGATGACTCATGCAGAATTTTAGGAGCAAAATTTCGAAAATTTGGGGAGGTACTCGAAAATTTCATGTAAATTCTGAATGAGATGGTCCTCCTATTTATAAGGGTGATGTAAAAATCGTTCCATAATTCGATTGATATTTCTTCCATAATTTCGAGATAATTATTCCATAATTATCGAGATACTCCTTCTTTAAATATTAGGAAGCTACCTTGTTGAGAAAATCTACCTTGTGTGTAATATTTTCTTCCAAATTGATTGATATCTAGGCTTATTTCGAAATTAATACACGATTTGTACTGAATATTGAATTTCATGTATTTATTGACTTGGAATTTCCAATACCATATATTATTTTATATTTTCGAATTTATTATAACTCGAAAATAAATTCTTATACATGTCTATATTTCAAAATTGCAATCCCAAAATTTGGGGTTCTCACACGGATGGGAAGGTAGTGACTTTCAAAGCAAGACTGGTTTCAAAAGGTTATACTCAAAGGCAAGGAGTTGACTATGAGGAAACTTTTTCACCAGTTGCTATGTTTAAGTCCATTAGAATATTACTAGCAATAGCAGCATGATATGACTATGAGATATGGCAAATGGATGTAAAGACTGCATTCCTCAATGAAGACATCAAAGAAGAAATTTATATGTCTCAACTCGAGGGATACACATCAGTAGGAAGTGAGCATAAGGTATGCAAACTTCAGAGATCAATATATGGTCTCAAGCAGGCATCAAGGAGTTGGAACCTCAGATTTGATAGCACTATCAAAGAGTTTGGTTTTGCTTAGAATCTTGAGGAACCATGCGTGTACAAGAAAGTTAGTGGGAGTGCGATGACATTCCTAGTACTTTATGTTGATGATATCCTGCTCATTGAGAATGATGTATGATTATTGCAATCAACTAAGGTATGGTTGGCAAGTAAATTCTCTATGAAGGACATAGGTGAAGCATCCTATGTATTGGGAATACAAATCTATAGGGATAGATCAAAAAGGATGTTGGGACTCACCCAAGCCACCTATATCGATACCATTATAAAACGATTCTTTATGGAAGAGTCCAAGAGATGATACTTACCAATGTGTCATGGTGTTACTCTATCTAAGGCAATGTGTCCCAAAACTGATGAAGAGATAGAGATGATGACACGAATTCCATATGCGTCAGCCATTGGTAGTATCATGTATGGTGTGATATCGACAAGTCCTGACATTGCTTATGCTTTGAGTGTTACAAGCAGATATCAAGCGAACCCTGGTCCAATGCATTGGAAGGCCGTGAAAGACATTCCTAAGTACTTGAGAAGGACTAAGAACTTGTTCATGGTCTATGGGGGTGGAGATTTAAAATTGGAAGGCTACACTGATTCTAGCTTCCAATGTGATGTAGATGATTCGAAATCGACCTCTGGTTTTGTATTCATGCTTAATGATGTGGCAGCTCTCTTGGAAAAGTTCCAAACAAGACACCGTTGCGGATTCCACCACTGAAGTTGAGTACATTGCTTGCATCTGCTGCAGCCAAAGAGGCAGTTTGGATGAGGAATTTTGTCCAAGAGTTGGGCGTCATTCCTAATGGAGTTGTTCCAGTCCCGGTGTACTGCGACAACACTGGTGCCGTTGCGCAAGCAAAGGAACCAAGGTCTAATCATCGATCCAAACATGTACTGAGGAAATTCCACATCATCCGGGAGATTGTGGGAAGGGGAGACATATCAATCGAAAGAGTCCCCTCTGCAGATAACGTTGCTGATCCACTTACGAAGCCCTTGCCAGGACCATTGTTTGAGAAGCATCGCGAAGCAATGTGATTAAAGTTTATGAGCAGTTGGCTCTAGGGCAAGTGAGATATTGTTAGAGTAGATGCCCTGCAAACCAACTGTTGGCTAGGGATTTTATTGACTCAGTTGTAAAGAACAATCTTTATTTTAATATAATTCATTATTTCATGGTTTGTTATTTCTTTATCTGTATACCCATGTTATCAAACATAGATAAAGACCTTGATTATACTTTAATACAAATGAATCGTAATTCGATGTTGAAACTCGTTTGTAAACACTGTATAATCTAAATTCGTTCCTAGTCGATTCAGCCGTCTAAAACATGGATAAAGGTCGCTTGAGCTTGAGACTAGCATCTGTGATGTTGTGTACTGCGTTTCTTGGTAAGGGCATGGAGATGTCTAAACATGCAGATGGCTAGTCATATGATGATTATACCAAACAACCCTCCCTCGGACTTTCCAAGTGGTTATCATTCATCGAGAGGATAAGTCCGTGGTTATGATTGTACACCATTAGTCCTTACGACCCGGGACAACACTGAGGCTCTATATGCTAGGGCTGTGTTTTGACTCGTTTACCGGCTCCAAGAGAGTCATCAGGTGGCGAGGTTGGGTACAGTTGCGACACATATAGGAGCCAGTGCATTGTAGTCGGGAATTCACCGCTCACCTGCGGGTGTGGATATCCTATGTGATCTGATGAAATTATAGTGCATGGAATCTCTGGCCAGAGTATGAGATGTACATTGGAGAAGGAGTTCTCCAATGGTACATGCGATGCCACTATTTATATTTATCACATAGTTATCGAATTATTATGCAACCCTCGATGAACCAATGGTTGCAGATTCGATCGGGATATATGAGATGAAGGGACCGTACTGTACGCTAATCATAATCGACTGGTTCTTGCAGGCTACTATCAGTGATACCTAGAGGATCATGGGGCGATGCTACTAGACGCTCTTACCATGATCCGATGGGTGCAATCAGAAATGAGTTCTGACATTCTTAATCAAGGTGTTGATGAAAAGAATGAGGCTAACTAGGGTAAGCCCGAATAAAGGATTATGTCCTGAATCACAAAGAGTTGTGAACCCACGGCTAGCTGTATCCCTGAACCATTGAGGGTCACACAAGCACTGGATTGTTTGTTCCCGTTGAGAGAATAACTTCAAGAAGTTGAATTTATATTATATAGTAAATTCAAGGAGTTGAATTTATGATAATTAAATTTTGAGAGAATAAATTTAAGGAGTTGAATTTATAAAAATTTGAGAATTTAATTTATTAAACTCAAATGTTGGGTTTATTAAATATTAAATTTTTGAGGTGATAAAAATTCAAGGAGTTGAATTTATAATTTAAATAATAAATTCAAATGTTGAATTTATAATGTATTTAATTTATTAAGCTCAAGAGTTGAGTTGATTAATTAATAAATTAAATATGGATGGGTAATATGTTTAATGGGCTTTGTAGGAGTACAAGTCCAGTATAATAAATAATTAAAGTTTTAATGGGCTTTGATTAAATTAATTAAACTAGTTGGACTAGGCCAATTAATTAAATCAAGCTCATTAATGTTAATTATATAATTAGGTTATTATTTAATTATAAATAATACATGCTAAGCAAAACCCTAGCCACCACCATATAATAAGGCTACGTGAGCCTCCTTTTACACAAGAAAAAAAATTTGGCCACCTTGAATTATTTTAGGGTTTGAGCCGTCTCTCAAATAATTCTCTCCTATGTTAAATATCTTCCAATATTTCTAGTGCAATTTGGAAGAGGATCAATCTATTCAGTCGTGGACTTGATTAGAAGGAAAGAAATGAGTCTCTTGAAGAAAGATCGTAGGGATTCATCAAGAGTCCAGATCTGTTATACCGGATCGGTTGGTGTCCAGTGATTTATTCACCAAAGGTATAATTTTCTAACATCCTATGTATGTTTTGTTAAAATCATACGAGCGCCCAAAGAAAAATATTTTGTTTTCAAAATAAAATAAAAAATTTTAAAACTTCCGCTGCGTTTGGGCGTGTAGAAAACCAGATCCAACAATATAAACTTCCTAAAGATTTCAGTTTTAAAATATGACCTCATGTTTTTTACATTGTTCGTACATTTGGACCATGTAGCAATAGTTGTAAATATTAATATACACAGTACTTTGTTTTTTGGCAAATGTGAAGGATATGGATAAAAAAAGGTAAAACATATTTGAAATGTCCCCACTCAGATGTGTTTAATGCTGCCTATTAATTTCCAATTTGGGCTGTTCTAAATAGTGTTTGATGAACATGTCCAGTGTGGAAAAAGTGGTGGTGGTAATGCTCGAAGATGGATTTGGAGAGTTTTCTTGATTTTGTTCTGACTCTAGAGAACAAAGACACTACCGAAGGATTAACATATTTGTTTAGGTGTCTTGATCTTGGTGGTCGGGGATTCCTTACAACTGCTGACATGCACATGCTGTTCACGTAAATGCTAATAATTCTTCCACTGAGATAAGATGTTTGTGGTTTTTTTTTATGTGTGCATCAAACTTAATTTTTTGGTTGAATATACTGCTAAAATCTTGAATTTCTTTTGATTTATTTACCCCTGACCAACAAAGTAGTAACAGGATGAGTGGAAGAAAAGAAGAGAAACATCAAGAACCCTTCATGTGTCCCTACAGAATCTTCCTGCTCGTGGCTTTTGAGCAAAAAACTATTTCTAGAAAGCATTTCAGATTATTTATGTTACCTTTGGATCGATTCCATAGTGACTGCAATGTTGATCTTTTTTTTTTGGAAGTCTTGAGGGGAAATTTTGTGGTGCTTCTGTTATCCATACAAGTATGTCACAAGTGATGCCACATATTTTGAGGTGCCTCACAATGATTCGATGAACGAAGGTGTTCTAGGTCAACACACTAGTGCACCATCCAGGATTTGGATGAATGATTTTGGTGGAGGATCTAATAATTTTAGAATAAATAAAGATTAATTTTAATTTTTTTCCGTTGGCTACTACTTACACTGAATAACATCCCATGCCGTGTAAAATAGAGATGTGCACCAAAAATGGGTCGAGAGAGGGAACTACGAGCTGTTTATCGATGATGTAAGAGATGAAATATGGGATACGGTGAAGCCATCAGATCCTTTGATGATCTCATTGACCAATCTTTTGGATTGTAAACAAGGTGGCACGGTAGCAAGGCTTGGGTGATGTGTTATCATAACTTTTAGTAATTGTAAGTTTCTTTAAAATATAATAAATAATTATTTTCGTTAAAAGTTTTAATTTTTTGCATTGTATTACTATTAATTATTTTCACAACATAATGATGTATTGTGGTCATGATATAGTTTCTTGGAAACGAAATTTCAAGATCGAAAGAAATACAACTTAATAATGAGTAATTAATTAATAATTTTGAAAAAAATGATAAAGATAGGTTAGGGCCTTTAAGCTTGCCCACCATAACTTGGGGTGCTACTTTTGCAAAAGGTGCTTTTAATGAGAAAACATAATTTTAAAAGTTCATTGGGTAATGGTTAGTGAGCCAAGCCATGCGGAGACAAGCTAAAATAGCCTTGATAAAGTTTTTAATAGGTGTTGAGTTTGTGAAGTATGTGAAAGTTTGATTAATAGTTATGAGTTCGATTTCTCCTATCAAATATATTATCCTAGTTTCACGTTCATGAAAAATGAAACTTTTAAATAGTTTCTGGCGGTTTCAATAGATTCCTAAAGTAATTTGTATTAACTATTTTCGTAAAGCAAATACATATACGAAGTAGTTGTTATAAGAGATATTGTGTATTCACGCAAGCATGGACGTAATTGTATCAAAATGAATTAACAATTTAAATTAATCATGTTTAGATCTTCTTCTTTTTTTTCTTTTTCTTTTTTAAAAAAACTATCAATTCACCCCATCCACGAGCTTGACATAAATTAAGATTAATATATTTTTTTAGTGATATCTTTATTGCTATCCAATGGGATAAAAAAATCGTGCAAGATGTAATATATTTAAAATAATTCATCCCATAGATGAGATATGCAGTTTGATTTAAGTTTTAACACATAATATTAGTACATATATATTTTGAATTTTACGTTTAAAAATCATATGAGTAGGGTTATTCTGGGTAATTCACAAAGCATCTAGTTTGACAATCCAAATTTTTGACTTCGGAGGGTTGCTTTAATTAAAACAAAAAATAATAAATGCAGCTGGATTCAAATTGGGTATCCAGAGGCCCCAAATTCAATCACAAATTCCAGCTTCCACTGACTGGTAAAAGCCCTAATCTTTTGCTTGACTTTGGTTTTACTACAGTTTTTTTTAATCAGAAACTTATTGTTTTATGTCTCGTTCAGAGATTTTTATTGCTGGAAAAGGTCCAGATTTGATTTTGATATTTTGCTGAACTATGATTTTTTCTGTATTTGTGGGTTTTTTCCTCGATATTTATCTACTTTGATTCTGTTTTTTTTTGTTTACCCGTTGTAAGTTATTTTTCTATGATAGTACGTACCTATACATGCTTGCAAAATACAGTGAATTGAATTTTTGGTATTATTATTTATATGCGAGAAGAGAAATGGAGCATGGAGATGAGTTTTAATTTCTGCAAGACAGTGAGGAGTCGTAATTCTTTACACCTGGGGGAAATAATTAGTATTAATAGGTATAAGGTGTGATTCCTTAACTTGAAACTTAGATGCACATATCTGATTCCATTTTAACTAGTTTTCTTTAATCGGAACGTGCAGTTAAATGTTTTGCTAGTTTTCTACAATCGCGGTTTGCACCGGTTTGGACCTGGGGCATGATATTTATCCTTTTTTGCCATGATTAGTTCCTTGGGATAGAGTTTCTCCTTTTTGTTCTTGCACTTGGTTTACTATAGTTTCAATTTTTGTGCTTTTTCATAGCTGTTTTCAAATAATTTTCCTACTTGTAGAAAATAGTTGTTTTCGTGGTCCTTGAAGAAATTTTGACGAAGAGATCAGTTTCGAGTGCTTTATACATGGAATGTGCAGTTAAATGTTTTGGTAGCATTTAACACTTCGAACAAACAATTTCTCGTAAATGAGCTGGTGCATTAACTACCGTGGTTGCATGCGAGACACGGTTGAATTATTCTTTGTGACATGTCTGCATTATGAAATGACTCATTTGTTAGTTTGTTTCAGAAACTAAGGATAAAATGGGTAACTTTAGTTCTATTCCCATACATTACTTCCATTTTGAAGCTCTGAAGCAATCTGTCTTTGGGGTGAGAATTTACGGATGCATCATTGGTCTGGTCTTGGGAACTTTGTGGTAAGTTTTTCTTTGATTTTAAGTTCTACAATACGTATTTTGTTGTGAAGCATGAGATGCGAACTGAGATTTAGAAATGTTGAGGTCTCTTGTTCTTTACATTCCAGTTTTCCAGAAAAACGAGCATGTTCCACAGGTTTGCAAATCATAACATTGTTTTATTCTTCATCTTATCCTTGGTTGTAGAGATGTCTATATTTTCTTGAGGGGGTGTGCATATGTGTGTTTAATTCTACCTTATTTTACCCATTTGAATTTGCCAATGTATATGAGATAAGATACATAAACATAACCACAGATTCTATAATTGAAAATTTTAGTTTCCATTTTTCTATTAAGATTTGGCACCACGTTTGGATTCCATCACAAGCGAATTTTTTCGTTTTAGTCATTTGGTTTAAAAGTTATGCAGCGCGGAAGTACGCTGTTTATCCATGTCTTGCAGCTTTATAATGTTTTATCATGTGGAGGGTTCATGTTTGTTTTTATCGTATTTCTGTGCTTCAGGGGCATTGTCTTTGTTTCAAGCACTTTTCATGCTTTGTCTCTTGATAGCATTATAACTTTATAGTTTTTATTATGTGGAGGGTTCATGTTGGGTTTTATCGTATTTATGTGCTTCAGGGGTATTGTTTTTGTTTCAAGCACTTTTCATGCTTTGTCTCTTAACAGAATTATAAAATTATTCTGTGGCTAATCTTGATTATTCAATATTGGAGACACGCGTGTCCTGTGTTGCTGAAGGTATCGTGATGATAAACCTTGATTATAAAGGCCGTCAATCAGAAATTCAATTCTTAAATTTTTAAAAATTTGGAGTGTCATGCTTATCATGTGTTACTGGTGATTTTAGGGAGTTTGAAGAGTAAAGGATTTCCGAAGATTATAATTTGTAATGGAGCAGAAAGGAAATGGACAGGCGCAGGGTATTGGGGTGGTGGGTAGCTCTGCTCAGATGCCATATGGCATGATGTCATATCCGGCCAACCAAATGGCTGGAACCTCTTCTCCAGCACCGGTTGGATCGATTCAGTCGTCCCAAGCTGGTGGTCTTTCTGCTTCTCCAGCTCAGATGGCATATCATCATCTTGCCTACCAGCACATACATCAGCAGCAACAGCAGCAATTGCAACAGCAACTGCAAAATTTTTGGGCTAGCCAATATGAAGACATTGATCAGGTAACCGACTTTAAGAACCATTGCCTGCCGCTGGCTAGAATCAAGAAGATAATGAAAGCTGATGAAGATGTTAGAATGATCTCAGCTGAAGCACCTGTTATCTTTGCACGAGCCTGTGAGATGTTCATCCTTGAGTTGACACTACGTGCATGGAACCACACCGAAGAGAACAAAAGGAGGACGCTCCAGAAAAATGATATTGCTGCAGCGGTTACAAGGACCGACATATTTGATTTTTTGGTTGACATTGTACCTCGGGAGGACTTGAAAGATGAGGTTCTTGCATCAATGCCGAGAGGACCAGTTCCTGTTCGAGCTCCTACTGAAGGGCTTCCTTACTATTATATGGCACCACCAGGTGGCACTCCAGAGATGTTCTTGGGGAAGCCTGTGGATCCTGCTCTTTATGCTCAACAACCTCCTCCTTATATGGGTCAGCCAATGTGGCCGCAACAACCTCCGCCGCCTGCAGATTCTTAAGCAGGTTTGGTATCCACATAATTTATAGTCTGTGCGCCATATAGAAACCTAAGTTCTGTTAATTGCTCTTCTTGGCTTATTCTCTTGATATTTGTTGTTATCAATTCAATTTTCCTTTTTTTTTTCTTACCTTTAATCTCCATGATTGCGGCATGTCAGTTCTTTAGGACTAGGAACTGGATTGATGCTCTCTGTGTGATCGATCTTTCAGTTACAAGGTTCCATTCTTAAGATAACCTGGTTCAATGGTTTAGATTACCCGAACCCTTTCTTCTATTAGTTCAAGTTCTAATTGATAGATTGTTTGCCATGGCCCGTTTATACACGACAAAATTCAGACTACCAAATTGTCTTTCCACTTTCCAGTATAACATTATACCTTTTACTACGTCCCTATGTTACTATTACCGTTTATAGGCTGGGTACATGCTATTGATTGAATTATGATAAACTAATACAACTTATGATTTGCAGAAGCTATAGCTGAACCGAGTTTCTTGATTTCGGTGGCTCAAGAGGAGCATGTGAAGTTTGTAGTCAGGCAGATGCATGACGACCTCTAGATACGGAAATGCGTGCTTAGTATTTGCTATCTATCTTGGCGGGATTGTCAGTCTACTGTTTAGCTCATCTCGAATCCTAGTTTTTTTGTATAATAATTTAATGTTGGATGTGTGGAACTTTGTGGTGTTGCCTTACAATCGAACATTTTACTTATTTTCCTGCAGTGGATCATGCTCCATTGGAGCCTAATATTCAAATTTCAATGGTTGGTTATTCATAACAAGCATAACTTGTTATGCGTGTTTATTTTCGTTGTGCTTTTCTAAAAATTTATCTTATTATTAATTCCTCTGTTAATTTTTTTAATTTATATAAATGAATATCTCATCTTGTTTGCACAATATTTTCTGGATTGCGGGCATGCCACGTAGGAACCGAATTTGATTGTAAGTACTAATATCTTAAAAAATATTACGTTAAAAACAAAAGAAAATAGTCTGTAAATTGTAGACATAAATCATCAACATAATTTTTGTATTAAAAATAATATGTAGGAATTTAGAAAGCATAAAAATATATTAAAATTGCAAAAAGTTGGAAACTAGAATAAACCTGAAGAAAATATCTAGAATTAAAAAGTGAATTTGCTTGAACTGATGTGTGTAATTTTTGTTGAGAGTTTGTGAGAGTTGTGATGTTGAGTTCTCTTATGTGTTTTTAACGATTCTTTATTTTTCTTTAAACTTCTGGAACTGTTCTCTCACTCTCCTCACTGTCCATGATCTTTTCCACAATCTCGTCCATTATCCACACTCTACCCGACTTACTTTTGAATCACTGATGGACTCATTCTAATCTTCTCTCTATTCTCAAATTTCTGGGCTTGGACTTATTAATTTTTGGTACAAACAAATACTCCTGCAGACATTTGGCTCATTGGGCCAAAATGCCTGTACTTAAATTCATATCTTGTCTTCAACTCACCCACATGCAACATGATACCCAAAACTCACTTGCAACATGAGGTCCATTAATTAATTCAAAAGTCTGTCTATAAATCTATATCTACTTTACCTACTTACACCCATCATAATCATTAATTAATTTGAAAATCTCTTATATGCTTTCTTCATCTCTTCATATTTCCTCACAAAATGGATATGCAACATACGCCCGAGTTCCATCTAATTTCCTATCTCATTTACTTTCCATTCACACACCAAAAATCGTAACTAGATCGAACCAAGGTGATCTCTGGGTATTATGGTGACAGAACTTCGCCGGAAAGATCACCAGAGAAGCTCAAACCCCGACTAGAAGATGGCTGAAAACAAAGGAACAACACGGACTTCAACTATAAACACTAATCCACCAAGAACAGCCAAGAATCGGAGCCAAAATTTTACCTGAAAATGAAGGAGAAGTGGCGCATAGAACCAGCCTAAATAGCAGTTTTGATCTAGTTGAATCCTTGCTTAAAAATTCCGATTTATGACTTGAATCAAAGTTTAGGATATTAGGAACACAACCCTTCAAGAATTTTCGAGTTTCAACATCGGACGAAGAAGTTATGACGATTTTACGATAGCTGCTACAGTGGTGCCGGAAATTTGGGGTTGGAAATGGTTTCTTCATTTTTCTTTCTTCTTCCTTTTATCTCTATATAAGGTAAGTTTTGGTGTGTATGTATATGTATATAATGTAAAGCAATTTAATTTAAACTAATAGTAACTCATGCCATTTTTATCCTGGTTTTGCGTTTTTTAGCTCTTGTGTATTGTTTAAACTCTAGATGTATTTTATATCGTATTAATTACGATATTCTAAAATAGATATTTTAACAAAATTTCAAAATTTATTTGACATAAATAATTATTTTAATTTACAACTCCATAATTATTCTAATTATGCCAAATCAGCGAATATAATATTTTAGGGCCTTACAATTCCTTCCACCGTCAAGGCGGCAAAGGAACCAGCCTTGGCCAAGATGCCCTTGGCAGCGATATCTGCCAGCAACTGATATTATTGCTTCAATTCTCTTTTGGCATCTGAAAATTTAATCGATTTCCCACTTGCAGAGAGAAGGATTTGCATTTCTTCAATGTCAGCTGTAGTGATATGATCGGTTAAGGGTGGAAAATTTTTTAGAAGGGGGGGGGGGGGGGGAGGTTGAATAAACAATCACAATTTTCACAACCTTTTCTGGTTTATGAGTCAGTTTAATGATAAACTGATACTCGAGAATCTTGTCAGTCGATATCAATCAGTTAACAATAAAAGTTTGGAAATAAACTGACTGATAGATAGAATAAAAACTGAAATAAAAAGAAACAAGATTTTATGGATGTTAGGAGATTTCAAACACTCCTATGTCGCCTCTTCTATCACAAGGGTAGGCTATTCACTAAAAGACTCTGATCGATACAAACAGTTGTACATACCCACTTCAGTTTTGGACTTAACAATGCCAAACTGAAACTCTTAGTTACAAAACAATTTACAGTACTCAACTGGACTGAAATAACTTAGCACAACTGATCTATTCAAGATCAAGAATTATAACAATAACGGTTTGTGCTTGTAAGTCAAAGTATAGCCTTGAATGTTATGAATGTATATAATAAGAGTGAGCAAAGATTTCAGCAGAGTAACAGTATATCAATTGGGTTGATTCAGATTCGGAGTTGAGATTCAGAGTGTTGCATCTTTCTCAGCTGCTCTTCTCTGCTATATATATAGGCTTTGCCTCCAACGGTAATATTAAATACGATTTGAAACTTTGTATCCGTTTTTTGCCACGTCAGCATTCTTCTGACAATCGTACACTGCAACTTTTCTGACATGCGGCTATCCCACTACTTGTTGTAGTCAGATTTTGTGTGGTTGTTGGTTGAACGTCCTTTTCCTTAACTGATGACGTGTATAGCTGAAGGATCAGCTGATAGAATACAGCTGATAAGCTTTCAACTGATTGTAGTAACCAATCAGTTCCAACTCATCAGTCAGTTGTCTAGGAGAAACTGTGAACTAATCTTCAGTTATGGAGAACTGATAGTTTGCATATTTTAGATCAGTTTCTATTAGTCTTATTGATCAGTTAGTTCAATATATTAAACGCTCAGTTTGTTAAACTTCCAAAATTCAGTTTCCAACAATTTCTCCCTTTTTGATGTTTGACAAAACTTAGAAAATAAGAACTGATCAACTGAACTCATTGTAGATAAAATAACTCTTTCAACGTACATATTCGTACAAAGAATAAAAGAATAAAGAATCTTCTAACTGACTAAAATAATCTTCAAAAATCTGCCGAAAAATCTTCTACTTCTTCTTGATCAACTTTGTAGATTGCTTCGGCTGATCTTTTCCTTCTTCTTCCCCCTTTTTGTCAAACACATAAACCTTTTTGGATAACATCCGCACATCGGAGAGACGTTTGATACTGCATTCATCAGGATTTCTTGAGGAAAATCAATTCTTTTAGAGACGGTGTTTTCCAAAAAATCAAGACGTCTTGTAACGAAGGCTGGAGTTTGGAAGTGTGCTTCAGCTGACGCTCTGTCTTTTCGAAGTTCTTCCATTTGGAAAAATAATGAAGTTACATCCTTTTGGATTTGCTGTAGTCTTCCCATGGTATTCTCTTTTATAGAGTCGAACCTTATAGTGTGCAAAAATTGGGTTGACTTGATGTCCGAAATGGAAGTCATTACACCGATAAGGTTGGTCTGAATAGCCTGAATTTTTTCAAACAAAGATTCAGTTTCTATTGATATACCAGGAGACATGGCCTCAAAAGCTTTCGGTTCCTGCTCCAGGTTTTCTTGATTGAAGTTCACCAAGGCCCTGTCAGTTGTTTCAGTTTCAAGATTGACCATTTCTGAAGTATCCTCTGGTATAGCTTCCTGTTGAAGCTGTGCAGAAGAAGAGAGATTTGGAACAACATCGGAACTAGAAGGCTCTGAAGTTGGTTGATCAGCTGAAATAGTAGCTGGTTCTTCAGTTGGTTGCTCAGCTGATTCAGAAATAAGTTCTTCAGTTGGTTGAACAACTGAAACTGTGGTTGGCTGTGCAGCTGAAACCTATTCAGTTAATGTTTGTTCAGTCATGGCAGATGACTGAACTGGCTCTTCAGTTCGTGTAGTAACTGCCAGCTCAGTCGTGGCAGTCGACTGAACTGGCTCTTCATTCTATTGAAAATTATAACCATGTTTTTACCGAATGAGTTGGATCGTTTCTAGGCTCGCTGCGACCTAATTCTAACATGAGAAACATGCAAATAATCTTGACTTGTCAAAGGCTTCATAACCGAACAAAAAACGAGACAACTACGCCCAACAAACTTAGTATTCAATCATGGCTTCGTACCAATCCGAACCGACATTTAACCATCGTTTAGCCATGATTAAAATACACCTAAAATACTGGAAAACGTAACCCTAGGGCTGTAATACACGAAAAATGTGAATGGAGGCCAAAATCGTAAAACGCTCTTTCGAGAGTGACTTTGGCACATTGCACCGTAAATTCTCGTACGACTTATAAACTTAACCAAATCACAAACAGCCAAAAACATGACCTTTCTAACTCATTGAGGTACTGCCCATTCCAAGGCCATAGGTTAAAAGCCAACCAAGAACTCGAACGTGACCTCTGAACCGAAGACAAAGTTCTTGTCATAAAACAGTGGCAGCAGCTGCGCTTCCTTGCGTGGTTTGTGAAACCAATGGACATTGGGGCTTGATCCACCGACCAAAGTCTCTTACCAACATCCTAAGGTGTGGCGTGAACCATGGATAAGGGCACTTGGCCAACCACAACTCAAGCAAACACCTAGGACAACTCGAAGCTCAAACCGAGGGCACCAAAGAAAATTCTGTACTATGCGATGGTGTGGATCGCATGCTGTCTTGTGTCGTTCCAGTGGTCATATGATCGACCATGGCTCGATCTAGACATCATGAGGTATTGTGTGAACCATGGCTAAGGGCTAGAAGCCAACCAAGATCCACCAAAACCTCTAGAAGCCGAAGCTTCACTCACACAAAAAAAATCAAAAACTGAAAACCGAAGGGGCACTTGTGTTGTTTGTTTAAAATTTCGATGGATCCGTGAACCAAGCCTTGAAAGGCCATCTTTGTCACGTCCTAAACATGCTAAGGGAAGGTTCTAACCATGGTTACAGGCCTTAGACCAACCAAGATTCTAACCCTCGCCTTAGACAAACAAGATTCAAGAATCCAGACTCAAACTCGCAACTACGGAAGAAGTTGCTGTCAAGTCCCTCTCCAGCGTGTAGGGGCTTGAACTAATGGACCAACATGATTCTAACACACCCTAGTACATGCCTAGATGCAGCTTGGAGCGCCTGGAACCGATCGACTCACTGAAATCATCAAAAACATACAAACCGCGAAGCATGGAAGAAGCGGCCGAGAAGCCTTGTGCAATATTTTCTGAAATGTTGCTGTCTATTTCGGTTATTTCATGAATCAAGAAGATATAATGGTTAAAATATATATAAGATTTGATTGAAGAGAAAAGAAACAATATATACATGCCAGGAAATTGTTTAAGGAGAAAACAAACGCTACGACGAACACGGCGAGGCGGAGACGGAGTTTTCTTTTCTTACTTTTCTCTCTTATTTTCCTTGATGCAACTCACGATTTTTTCTCCTGGTTGTGCTCTGAAAATTCAAAGGGATGGTGGGGTAGGAAGGCTAGGTAATGAAGGGGAAGGTTACTAATTAAATGAGGAGGTTGCATGGCAAATCAAATCATTCCATCCTAGTTGCCAGTGAGATATGGAATGGGGTGTGATATTATTGGATTGAGGGGTGATTTAGGGGGAGTGTGATGACCGAAATTTCTATCAAAAATGAAGGCAAGAATATTGCTTAAATCATTAATTATTGGTGATTTAAAATGAAGGAATTATCATACCAAGAAAAGATAAGGAAAAGAATCAAAATGGAGAGTTGCCAAACATGTAAGGATTTGATTAAAGGGGGACGAAATTTGATGTTTAAATGCAAGGAAAAATATTGCTTAATTATTGAATTTTAACTCCTTAAAGTTTTAAAAACTTATTATGTATTTTAGTGAATTAATAAATTAAGTACGGATAGTAATTTTCCTTGCATGCATGGCTCAGTCTTAAAATAAATTACTAACATGTTAAGTTACAATTTCTTAGATAGAATTGGCCTAGATTAATTTATCCCAATTGGTTACACATTTTAATTTAGGATTTAATTAACTATTGAACGTAAAAGAAACTATTTAATAACTCAACTCCAATTAACTAAATAAATCCTTAAACATTCTTTTACCTTAAAATAAATTATTCTTTGACTTAAATTAAATTTAGGAATATTTTCTTATTATTAAATTTTATTTCAATACTCCAACTCCAGTCCGGCCTCGCGTATTTAACCGAAAAGATAAAAACTAAACCTTTGCGTTTTAAAATAAATGATCAAATTTTAAAATGACTTAAGCACTCCATAAATATATAAAAATTATATTAAATTTAAATAATAGCAATTATGCATGGCTTATACGTAGTCTGATTTATCGGGTTCTACAACTCTCCCACCGTTAAAAGGAATTTCGTCCTTGAAATTAAAACTTACCGAATAACTCCGGATACCGACTCCTCATTTCTGGCTCAGATTCCCACGTGGCTTCCTCCTCCGAATGATTAAGCCATTTAACTTTCACTAGCTTAACCAGTTTGTTCCGAAGCTTCTTCTCCTGTCTGTCTAAGATTTGCACTGGTCTCTATTCATAAGACAGGTCCGGAGTGAGCTGTAACGGTTCGAAATTCAAGACATGTGAAGGATTCGTCATATAGTTTGTCAGCATATAGACGTGGAACACATTGTGTACTCCGGCCAGATTCGACGGGAGAGCAACACGATAAGCTAACGTCCCAACCCTGTCGAGAATCTCAAATGGTCCGATGAATCTCGGACTAAGCTTTCCTTTCTTTTCTGAACCGCATGACACCTTTTATAGGTGCTATCTTCCGAAAACATGGTCGCCAACGGAAAACTCTAGATCTTTCCTCCTCTAATCCGCATAACTCTTCTGTCGACTCTGAGCAGTCCTCAACCTATCACGGATCTTGACTACTACATCGGTAGTCTGCTGAATAATCTCCGGACCCAATTCTGATCTCTCCCCTACTTCATCCCAATGAATAGGCGATCTGCACTTACGACCGTACAGTGCTTCATACGGAGCCATACCTATAGACGGCTGAAAATTGTTGTTATAGGTGAACTCTACCAACGGCAACTTCGACTCCCAACTCCCTGAGAAATCGATGACACATGCACGGAGAAGATCCTCCAAAATCTGGATAACTCTCTTTGACTGCCCATCTGTCTGTGGGTGGAAAGCTGTGCTAAACAACAACTTCGTACCCATAGCCGAATGCAAACTCTTCCAAAATGAGGAAGTGAATCTAGGATCTCGGTCAGACACTATATAAACGGGAATACCATGAAGTCTGACTATCTCTTGGATATACAACTCCGCATACTGAATCATGGTGAAAGTCGTCTTAATGGGCAAGAAGTGCGCTGATTTGGTAAGACGATCAACAATCACCCAGATAGCATTTGATCCTCTGACTGACTTCGGCAGACCGACAACGAAGTCCTTGGTAACATTCTCCCACTTCCACTCGGGAATAGGAAGAGGCTTGAGCATACCTTCTCGTCTCTGATGTTCCGCTTTCACTAGCTAACACGTCAGATACTCGGATACAAAACGTCTGATATCCTTCTTCATCTCGGGCCACCAATACAACAACTGCAGATCTTTGTACATCTTCGTACTCCCCGGATGAATAGAGTACGGTGACATGTGGGCCTCGGATAAAATATCTGCTCGAATAGAATCACTGCTAGGAACCCACATTCTATCTCGATATCTCTCAATGCCGTCGCTAACTGTATACAAGATATTGCCATTGGCCTCATCTCTCTTCTTTCACTTTGCCAACTGCTCATCTGCTGGCTGACCACTGCGAATATGGTCTAGAAGAGAAGACTGAATCGTCAAAGTAGATGGACGGGGAACTCTACCTGGAGGATATGTCTCTAGATCAAACCTCTGCATCTCAAATTGAAGAGGTGTCGGGAATGACCAAATGAGCCATCACTGTGACTTTTCTGCTCAATGCATCCGCAACTACATTAGCTTTGCCCGGGTGGTAGCTAATGTCACAGTCATAGTCCTTCACTAGCTCCAACCAACACCTCTGATGCATATTCAACTCTTTCTGCGTAAAGAAGTACTTGAGGCTCTTATGGTCGGTAAAGATCTGGCACTTCTCTCCGTACAAATAATGCCTCCAAATCTTCAAGGCAAATACTACGGCTGCCAACTCTAGATCATGGGTAGGGTAATTCTTCTCATGGATCTTCAACTGAAGAGAAGCATATGCTATAACTTTCCCATGCTGCATCAACACTGCGCCTAAACCGAGTTTCGAAGCATCAGTATACAAAACAAAATCTCCGGGTCCTGAAGGCATGGCCAATACTGGTGCTGAAATAAGAGCTTGCTTCAAGTATCAAAGCTCTTCTGACACTCAGTCGCTCCACACATACTTAGCATTCTTCTTTGTCAACGACGTGAGTGGAACTGCGATAGAGGAGAATCCCTGAATAAACTTCCGATAATATCCCTGCTAGCCCAAGTAAACTACGGATCTCTGATGCATTCTGCGGCACAACCCAATCTCTGACCGCTGCAACTTTCGCTGGGTCTACCTCAATACCGCTGCTAGAAACGACGTGGCCTAAGAACGCCACCTTCTCGAACCAGAACTCGTACTTACTGAACTTTGCGAACAACTTGTGCTTTTGCAAGGTCTGCAATACTGCGGTCAGATGTCTGCTGTGATCCTCTTGATCCTTTGAGTAGACGAGAATGTCGTCTATGAATACTATCACGAACTGATCAAGATACGGCTGAAACACACGATTCATGAGATCCATGAAGATCGCTGGCGCATTCGTCAAATCGAACGGCATCACAAGGAACTCGAAGTGGCCATAATGAGTCCTAAAAGCAGTCTTAAGAACATCGGCGTCTTTCACCCTCAACTGGTGATAACCAGAGCGCAGATCAATCTTTGAGAATACTGAGGCTCCCTGCAACTGGTCAAATAAATCTTCAATCCTCGGGAGTCGATATTTGTTCTTCACTGTTACTCTGTTCAATTCTCGGTAATCAATGCAGAGTCTCATCGAACCATCATTCTTCTTCACAAATAAGACTGGCGCATGGGGTAGCTCAATAGAAAACTCCACCTCTCGCGTAGGTGGCATACCAGAGACGTCATCAGGAAATACGTCTAGAAAGTCCCTAACAATTGGGACATCGGAGGCCGACTGACTGGGTGTCTCGGGAACAGATACAAAAGTCGCTAAAAACGCTCGACACCCTCTATGCATGAGCTTCCGAGCCTGGAAACAAGATATCATACGCGGTAAATGAAAGTACATGTCTGGCTCGAATAAGAACTGCTCTCTCCCAAGCGGTCGGACTAGCACAGATCTCCGCTGGAAATCAATCAAAACCCTGTTCTTTAATAGCCAGTCTATCCCCAGAATGATGTCAAACTCTAGCATCGGCAATACGATAAGATCCGCATAAACAAGATTACCATGAAGTTCGAGGTCTATGTCTCGGATCACATTAGCAGATGCCAGCTCCTCTCCAAAAGGCAACACTACTGAATACGCTACATCTAGCCCAATGGTCTTGATCTGGAGGAAATTTGCGAAGGTCTCCGAAATGAACGAATGAGTAGTCCCTGAATCTATCAAGGCATTCGTAGCTGAACCAGCTATAAAAATTCTCCCTGAAAGGTTGGAACATCATGCTAAACCAATAATTTTTGAAAGTTATAGTCATGCGAAGGTCAAAGTTCTTCTAACCTAAATTCCTGAAAGTAACACTGATTAGAACATGCAATCCTATCACAATTCTATGTTCAAGATCTTAACCCAGACTCCCAAAACATTAAATCTCAAATACAACTTAAAGCTTTAAGATACCTGTCAAGAGCATTGTCTCCGGGTTTGTCTCCGCTGCATGGAGGGGAAAAACTCTGCCTTGGATAGGCAGACTCCCCTGAGGGCAATTCTTCAGTAAGTGGTCAGGACTACCACACTTGTAGCACTTCCCTGAGCCATACATACAAGCTCCAGCGTGACGGCACGTGCACTTAGCACAGACTGGAAACTCCGTGGCCCTCGAGATTACACGTCCCTGCTGCTGCTGTCCTCTGTTCCTGGATGGGCCGTGGAAAGGCCTCTTACTCTGATGTTGCTGCTGATGGGGAGGGCGGTGCGGCGCTTGGACTGGTCGCTTGCCCTGGCGATCTCACTCAATATCATTCTGATCCTGCTCTGCAGCTAGAGCTCTAGAGACAGCGACATCATAGGTAGTAGGGCCAGCCACCCTAACATCACGGCGCAAGATCGGCCGCAGACCATCCATAAATTGCCTCAACTTGGCTCCAGCATCATTTGTAATCAGTGGCACGAAATGGCAACCCCTCTCAAACTTACGGATAAACTCCATAACAGTCATGTCTCCTTCCTCAGGGTCATAAACTCCCTGGTCAACCTGGAACGCACCTCGTCAGTAAAATATTTAGAGTAAAATACCTCTGTAAAGCGCGTCCAGCTCAGAGTGGCCAAATTCAAGGCTATAGATTCTTCTTCCCACCACAAGCGAGCATCTCCTCCAAACAGATAGGTCGCACAACGAACCCTATCCTCGTCTCCAAGCTCCATGAACTCGAAGATAACCTCGAGGGACTTAATCTAGCCCTCGGCAATCATAGGATCTGTCGTCCCTGAGAACTCCTTCGGTCTCATCTTCATGAACCGTTCATAGGTAGCCTCAGGCCCAGTCTTCCTGGCTACCCCTGCAATTGTTCCCCGCAAACTGTGCGAAGAACTGCGTCATTCCGGCTAACATCTGGGCGTTCATGTCCGGTGGAGGGGGTGGTGGTAAATCTCTCTCCTGTCTATGATCTTCACCGTCCTCATGACGATGCTCATAATCTCTCATGCGCTTAGGAATGCGTCTAGGAGGTATACTGTTCCATACATATAACACATACGTAACCAACATGCATAATTCCATTATTACTTTAAATTTACATAAATAATGCATAATCATAATCTTGACATAAAACATTTCATGAAAACATGTTGTTAAAATATTTAATGCTTTAAACGAAATGCGTAAACGTAAAACTTACAGACCAAAGACGTGACTTTGTGAGCTTCTCGAGATCAGTAGTAGCACAATCCTTTACAAGAACATAGGCTCTAATACCAACTGTAGAGGCCCGTATTTCGTACTCGTAAATTTGCGGAATTATATAAAAGTTTTCTCTTTAAATAAATAACATGCATCATACATAAAATAAACTAATAAATGGATTTAACTTTAAAATAACAGCGGAAGTAAATATTGAGTTTCAAAACAACAACTTAAAAATCATTCAACATATTAAAACTGAGTTTGAACATAAAATAGTGAATGAACTGAAACATGAAACATGAGGTCCTCGGGTTCCTACTACTGCTGACCCAAGCTAACTCACTGGTCCCCGCCCTCAATCTCGACCTCATCAGTACCTACAACAATCAAGTCTAGTGAGTCTAAAGACTCAGCATGCATATACCGTGAATAACAAGTAAATATATCATAAAATTTCGTGAACGTAAAAATATCGTATCATAAAGCGTAAGGTGAAAATCATGTCGTGAGTAATTATAAATACGTGCATATCTGAAAATCATACATAAAAGCTTTGCTTGATAGAGCTCTGTCATAACATATCATATCGTAATTTTTCTGTAGAGATAATGTTTCTACGCAAGTGGCCCATAACATAACATGAACGTCTGATCAGACTAAACCACAGTATACTGGGCGGTAGAGATCATCACAACCCTTGGACTGGATATCCGTACCCATACATAATCGTAAACCAGTCGTAAGTCACCTGGGTGAAGCAATCCCATAAGCGTAAGGTGGCCACAAGTCATATCGCATATATCTCAAAAATAAACATTTATATTTTATGCACGTAATATAATTATAACCATGTTTTTACCGAATGAGTTGATCGTTCCTAGGCTCGCTGCGACCTAATTATAACATGAGAAACATGCAAATAATCTTGACTTGTCAAAGACTTCATAACCGAACCAAAAACGAGACAACTACGCCCAACAAACTTAGTATTCAATCATGGCTTCGTACCAACCCGAACCGACATTGAACCATCGTTTAGCCATGATTAAAATACACCTTAAATACTAGAAAACGTAACCCTAGGGCTGTAATACACGAAAAATGTGAATGGAGGCCAAAATCGTAAAACGCTCTTTCGAGAGTCACTTTGGCACATTGCACCGTAAATTCTCGTACGACTTCTAAACTTAACCAAATCACGAACGGCCAAAAACATGACCTTCCTAAATCATTGAGATACTTTCCAGTCCAAGTCCATAGGTTAAAAGCCAACCAAGAACTCGAACGTGACCTCTGAACCGAAGACAAAGTTGCTATCATAACACAGTGGCAGCAGCTGCGCTTCTTTGCGGGGTTTGTGAAACCAATGGCCATTGGGGCTTGAACCACCGACCAAAGTCTCTTACCAACATCCTAAGGTGTGGCTTGAACCATGGCTAAGGGCACTTAGCCAACCACAACTCAAGCAAAAACCTAGGACAACTCGAAGCTCAAACCGAGGGCACCAAAGAAAATTCTGTACTATGCGATGGTATGGATTGCTTGCTGTCTTGTGTCGTTCCAATGGTCATATGATCGACCATGGCTTGATCTAGACATCATGAGGTATGTGTGAACCATGGCTAAGGGCTAGAAGCCAACCAAGATCCACCCAAACCTCCAGAAGCCGAAGCTTCACTCACAAAAAAAAAATCAGAAACTGAAAACCGAAGGGGCACTTGTGTTGTTTGTTTAAAATTTCGATGTAACCGTGAACCAAGCCTTGAAAGGCCATCTTGGTCACGTCCTAAACATGTTAAGGGAAGGTTCAAACCATGGTTACAGGCCTTAGACCAACCAAGATTCGAACCCTCGCCTTAGACAAACAAGAATCAAGAATCGAGACTCAAACTCGCAACTACGGAAGAAGTTGCTGTCAAGTCCCTCTTCCAGCGTGTAGGGGCTTGAACTAATGGACCAACATGATCCTAACACACCCTAGTACATTCCTAGATGCAGGTTGGAGCGCCTGGAACTGATCGACTTCCTGAAATCATCAAAAACATACAAACCGTGAAGCATGGAAGAAGCGGCCGAGAAGCCATGTGCAATATTTTCTGAAATGTTGCTGTCTATTTCGGTTATTTCATGAATCAAGAACATATAATGGTTTAAAAATATATATAAGACTTGATTGAAGAGAAAAGATACCATATATACATGCCTGAAAATTGCTTAAGGAGAAAACAAACGCTACGACGAACACGGCGCGGCGGAGATGGAGTTTTCTTTTCATACTTTTCTCTCTTATTTTCCTTGATGCAACTCACGATTTTTGCTGCTGGTTGTGCTCTGAAAATTCGAAGGGATGGTGGGGGAGGAAGGCTAGGTAATGAAGGGGAAGGTTACTAATTAAATGAGGAGGTTGTATGTCAAATCAAATCATTCCATCCTAGTTGCTAGTGAGATATGGAATGGGGTGTGATATAATTGGATTGAGGGGTGATTAAGGGGGAGTGTGATGACCGAAATTTCTATCAAAAATGAAGGCAAGAATATTGCTTAAATCATTAATTATTGGTGATTTAAAATGAAGGAAAAATCATACCAAGAAAGGATAAGGAAAAGAATCAAAATGGAGAGTTGCCAAACATGTAAGGATTTGATTGAAGGGGGCCGAAATTTGATGTTTAAATGCAAGGAAAAATATTGCTTAATTATTGAATTTTAACTCCTTAAAGTTTTAAACACTTATTATGTATTTTAGTGAATTAATAAATTAAGTTAGGATAATAATTTTCCTTGCATGCATGGATAAGTCCTAAAATAAATTACTAACATGTTAAGTTACAATTTCTTAGATAGAATAGGCCTAGATTAATTTATCCCAATTGGTTACACATTTTAATTTAGGATTTAATTAACTATTGAACATAAAATAACCTATTTAATAACTTAACTCCAATTAACTAAATAAATCCTTAAACATTCTTTTACCTTAAAATAAATTATTCTTTGACTTAAATTAAATTTAGGAATATTTTCTTATTATTAAATTTTATCTCAATACTCCAACTCCAGTCCGGCTTCGCGTATTTAACCGAAAAGATAAAAACTAAACCTCTGCGTTTTAAAATAAATGATCAAATTTTAAAATGACTTAAGCACTCCATAAATATATAAAAATTATATTAAATTTAAATAATAGCAATTATACATGGCTTATACGTAGTCTGATTTATCGGGTTCTACATTCATTTTCTTTAAAAATCATAAAATAAGACAACTTTCCAAAAATAACATTTTAAACAGTATAAATTGAACAGCTTTACCATAAATCATAAAAATACATCTTATCATCAAAATCATCATTTTAAATCATATAATATCATTTAACATGCGTTATGATCCTTCGGGACGCTGTCAAGCCTTTTCTTATTTTCCTAAGTGTAAAATTACTGTTTTGCCCCTGAACGTAAAAATTTTCGAATTTATCTTTTTCTCACTTTTAATGACATGAGATTATTCTAAATAATTATTTAAGCTTAAATATAATTTTTCATAATTTTATGAAGCTTAAAACTTGTTGTTTCAATTAATTCTTTAATTAATGTTTCGTGCGTCAATTATATCCCGAATAATTCAAAAACTCATTATTTTGATCCCAAATTTTAAACATAACATTTTTAATATTTATTCTAACCTTTTGATCCAAGAACCGCACACATGGACCCTTGGTTCTAAGTTTTGTTCTTTAATTTTCGTTTTTCATACCTTATCGAACTCACCGAGCCATCTTCCAAAATACTCGAGCCACGCTCGAGCCACCTCGAGCCAAACTTGGGCCAACCCACCTAGTCATCCTCCTGACCAACCTTGACCCATAGAACCTAGTCTAGCTCGCTCAAACTATAAAGTGCCCTAGAACTTCTTGCTTGAAAATTTGCGGAAAAGTAAAAATTTTCTTTTTAAAAGAAGTTAAATGGCCTCATTCATAAAATCACTGGTGAACCAAGTTCAATATTTCAAAATATTGCAGCGGAAGAAAATAAAGTTTGCCAAAAATCACTATTTAAAAATATCCAACGACTGATAAAATGTTTGCGGAATAAAATAACAACTGCTGCTCTGAGGTCCTCGGGTGCCACTACCGCCGACCCAAGCTGGCTCACTGGTCCCCGCCCTCGGCCCTGGCCTCATCAGTACCTACAACAATCAAGTCTAGTGAGCCTAAAGACTCAGCATGCATATATCGCAGGTAACGAGTAAAAATCTGAATTTAAAATATGCATGAGATAACATATCCTGTCCTGAGGCATGTTGAAAATAATCTGTACTGAGCAATTATAATACGTGCATAACTGAACTGATAATCACAGAAAAAAACAATGTTTGCTCCTTGGAGCCTGCACTGAAATAACTGGTAAAATTTTCTGTTGAGATTATGTTTTACGCCTGTGGCCCCTGCACTAAGCTGAACTGATCGGTAACTGGCTACCGGGGAGGCTGAAACTGAACTGAGCTGGCCGGTCACTGGCGACCGGGTGGTACCATACTGAACTGATCGGTCACTGGCGACCGGGTGGTACCATACTGAACTGATCGGTCACTGGCGACCGTATAAAATAACACTCCCACATAGTGAATGAACCACAAGCCATATCGCATAAATCTCAAAAATAATCATTTTCTATTTAATGCACGTAAAATAATTAACTGGCATAATGAAAATGTCCCGTAATTTTACCAACTGGATTGGATTGGATCGTCCCCAGGCTCGCTGCAACCTAACTGTGCCATGAAAAATATGCAATAGCTTAAACTTGACCAACTAAGCAATTTAGTTCAAAAGATGCGACTATGACGCCTAATGACTTCGCATTTAATCATGACTCCGAGCCAACCTGAACCGACACCGAACCGACGTATAGTCATGATTAAAATACGCTGAAAAATCATAAAATAATGCTCCTAAAATGATAGGGTCGAAATCTAGGTGGAATGGAGGCCAAAACACGAAACGCTCTTTCGAGAGTCAATTTGGCACATCGCACCGTAAATTCTCGTACGACCTTAAAATTGATCCGAATCGCAAACGGTCAAAAACATGACCTTCCTAACTCACTGGGGCACTGTCCAGTCCAAGGCCATAGGCTAGAAGCCGACCGAGAACTCGAACGAGCCTCCGAACCGACACAGCAACTTGCTGTAATTTTCCAGCAGCTGCAACCTTGCTTGCATCGCGTCGTTTGCGAGACTTTTGGCCATTGGGGCTTGAACCACCGACCAAATCCTCTCCACAACGTCCCAAGGAATGATTCGAACCATGGCTAAGGGCCCTAGGCCAGCCACAATCCGCATCACACCATAACTCAAACGACACTCCAACCGAGCCCCACGTGTATGTGTGTGTAGTGATGTACTTTGATCGTTGTCTTGTGTCGTTCCAGTGGCCATTTGTTTGACCATGGCACGATCTAGACATCTAGGGACATGGTATGAACCAGTGGCTAAGGGCCATAGGCCAACCAAGATCCATACCACTCCACAAACTCGAAACACAAATGCTGTACCAAAACCGAAGGGCAGAGAGGGGAGGGGCTGTCCTTGTTTTTAAATTAAAAACCGATGAGCCATGGACCAAGCCACCAAAAGGACGACTTAGTCACGTCTTAGACTTGCTAGGGAAGGGATCTAACCATGGCTATAGGCCCTTGGGGCAGTCAGGATCAGATCCTTTCTCCTTGACAGCAACACTGAAATTTTGAGACCCAAACTTGTACCGATGGAAAGTTGCTGTAAATTTCGAATTCCAGCAAGCAGGGTGACTGAAATATTGGACTAAAGTGATCCTAATCCATGTTAGGACATGTCTAGATGTCGCCTTGGGAGCCTGGAATCGAACCAATATCTAAAACTCACAACACAAAGCAAACCGTGAAATGCATCTTAAAATCGAAAATTCTGCATGTGTAAGTTTCTGAAATTTGCTGATATAATTCGGTTTTAGCATGATAAAACCTGATCATGTACTGAAAAATAATTGATAATATGACTTGATTGAGGTTTGAAAGAAATCTAGACATGCCTGGTTTCGTTTCGAAAGAAAACGAACGAAACGACGATGACGGGGCACGGAGGAGTGGAACGCTTTCTTGTCTACCTTTCTTGCTCTCGATTATTCTCTCCTCTATTAAGCTATGAACCTCATGGTTTTAACCCTCTGAAAATGCTCTGAATTTCGAAATTTGGGAGAGGGGAAATGGTTAGGAGTGTGTGAGGGAGATCCACTAATAAAGGGATACCAAGTCTCCCTTCCTTTGAAATTTGAAAAGTTGTTGCTATCAAATGATATGTGGGATGGTTCTAGAATGTAAGTGGCTGAATTCTCTCTTGTTTCTAGACTAGGATATGTCCACTAATTAATTAATTAAGGGTGGTCATTAAATGGAAAGATTATCATGCTAATAGATGACAAGGAAATGGTCAAAAGTGAGTTGGCATATCATAGTTGACACACTAATGGGGTGGCCGAAATTTGCAATAAAATGAAGGGGAAATATTGTTATCTAGTAGATAATTAATAACTCTTAAAAGCCTCACTAATTCCTTAAATAATTTATTGAATAAAACCCTTAATTAAGTAACTTAAATGAGCTCATTTCTTAATCACCTCAAATAATTAAATTAAATCCTCAACTTCCCTTTTTAACTTAAATGAACTTACTTCCTAGCTAAATTAACTTCTGGAAGTATTTCTCCAATCTTAAATTATATCTCAAAACTCCAACTCCGGTCCGGCCTCACTGAAATAACTGAAATGCTAAAAAATCAAACTACTGAACTGAAATAATAAATAATTAACTTCAAACAAATGCATTTAAAATAATCATGCAATGAAGTCAACTAAATTTTAAAAATCTAGAATTATGCATGGCTTATACGTCTACTGATTTACGGGTTCTACACAAACCCTGCTGGAAACTGACTTCAGAACCTGCGCATGGATGAGGCTCTCGCATATGACTCCTAGTGACTCTAGGACTCTTCCAACCTTAACCACCAAGCCCACCTAACCCTAGCCATCCCTGGACCACGCCTAGAACCTACCTAGACCTAGCCCAGCTCCTGACCGCGTGCACGAAGCCCTGCACCAGACAGCAGCCTCGCGCGCCCCTCCCTGCGTGCATGTGTGTTGCTTCGCGTGGGCTCTTGCTCGAGCCACCACGAGCCCTGACCCTTCATACCCCTCTTTGGACCATCCCAAGCCATCCTCCAGACCACCTAGCCCAGCCCCTACCAAGCCTCAGCCCCCTGGTACAGAAGCCGTGCGCGAGATGGCTTGGGGAGAGTCCTAGCTTTCGTGGACTCTTCCCTAGCCTGAACCACGAGTCCTAGCCATGCTAGGACTCTTCCTAGGACCTAGCCCTGACCATTATGACCCAAACCCCAGCCCTGGTCGAGCCCCAAGACCCCATGCAAAGAAACGATCCCCTTGAAGCATAACATGCACAGAAGACTCTAAACAAAACTCACGGTTCCTATTTATGAATTAGTCCATGATTTCCAGCCTTGTTTTCTCAATTATTTTGTCATGTTTTGGCTATAAATCATTAATAATTTATCGTGTATTGGCAGCGTGTCCGTCGGAATCAAAAACGTTTTTCAAATAACTTAAAATCGTTGAAACTTTGAAAAATACGTATCCCGCCGTAAAATAATCGAACACCAATATTTTTCATGCATAAAAAATTAAATCATGCATAATATGATTTATATGATGTTTAAAAAAGTTAGCAAACGTGCCTTTGCATTTATAACGCTCGAATATACGATCTTCGGCGAGGGTGCGACGTTGGACGACCGGACGACGAAGAACACAAGTCCTTTTTATTCCTCCTATTTTTCGAAAATACTGAAGTGTGTGTGGGTTGTGTGTTACGGCTGATATGGTGTGGAATTGTGGTGTTAAATGACCTAGGTTTAGTTATTTATAATTTAATTACATATTAATGAGCTTTGGTTTTGGGCTTGCAAGCTTAAGGGTTATTGGGCCTACTAAAATTAACTAAATTAGGCCCAATAACACTTATTTAATAAAATAATAAAAGTTTATAAAATAAGTTTCCATAAAATAATATTTTTGATATTTTAAAATAATAAAAGTTTATAAAATAAGTTTCCATAAAATAATATTTTTGATATTTTAAAACTCCTTGTTTGCCCAAAACCGGCTTCCAGGGAAAAATCGAGCTCGACTCGTAAAATTATTCGAAGTCCAACATTTTTAGAAAAATTAAATTATTTTTAATCATATTTGGAAGCCTTGTCATTATTTAATGAAAAATAATAATTCTTGTCTTGGTCGTTGCTAGTCTCCTTTTCCCTGTTAATATCGAATATTCGGGTAAAATCCTTAATTTCATGTAATCATGTCATATAATCATTTAATCATGAAATTATACATTTAATAATTAATAAATATCATGCAACCATTTAAAAACAACTAAATAAAACAAGTAAGCAATTAAAATAATTTTGCATGCATGTGGTTTACGTAGGTTGGTTTTTCGGACATTACAGCACTGAACAACCCTCCATAAAGGACTTTCCAAGTGGTTCTCACTTATCGAGTGGAAACTTCCTAGTTTATGGTTGTACACCATTAGTCCTTATGACCCGAGACAACATTGAGACTCTATATGCTAGCATTGCACTTTGACTTGTTTACCGACTCTCATGGGATCATCAGGGGGCAAGGTTGGGTGTTTTGTCGAAAAATATAGGAGTCGATGCATTGTAGTCGTGATTCACCACTTACCTTCGAGTATGGATATCCCATATGATCTCATGTGATTGTAGTTTGAAATTTCTGATCAGAATGTTGGTGGTAATTATGAAAGGGGTTTCATAGAATACACCATGGATGCAACTACGACATGACACATAGTATCGATTCTTTGGCAACTCTCGATATACCAATAGTTGTCGAATCGATCGGGATATATGAGATGAAGGGACCGTACTGTACACTAACCATAATATATTGGTTCTTGCAGGCACTATCATTTGATACATAGGGAATCATGTAAGCGATGCTGCTAAGCGTTTAACATGATTGGTTGGGTACTATCAAACTTGAGTTCTGACGTTCTTATTATCAATGAGTTGATAAGTAAGAATGGAGCATTTGGGGTATGCTCATATAAGGACATGTTTAGTCCCGAATCACATTGAGATGTGAACCCTACGGCTAGTTGTATCATTGAACCATTGAGGGCCACACAAGTACTAGCTTTCTAGATCCTGTTGAGAAGAAAAATAGTTCAATGTGTTGAACGTCTTATAAAGGAGTTTATAAGAGCTAACAAAAATATAAGTATGAATTCTATAAGAGGATTATGGGGAATGTGACTTTTAATTTGTGGAAGTGTTCCTAAATTAAAAGTTGGCCAAATAAATAATGTATTTGAAAATGTGATTTTTATAAACATTATTATGGACTAAATTAAATTAATTCAAATGTTGAATTAATTAAACACTAGTGGACCTAGTAGAGTCTGAATAATTAAATTAATTCAAGTGTTGAATTAATTAAAGAACATTAGGCCTTGTAGAGCCCATTTAGAAATAATTATTCAACTAGTAGGCTTGAGAAAAATTAAGTAAAGTTTAAATGATCTCAAATGTGTTTGAGATATTTAAATAAAAATCCATGGGCCTTGTAATTGTTACAAGCCCAAACAAATTGCATTTTTGGAAAGTGAAGGGTTGGAGACAACTTTTGAGTTAATGGCATGACATTCACATGCAACTTTTACACTTTAACTTTTTCAAGCACAAAGAAAAGCCATCCCTTCTCTCCATACTCATGTTGGCCGAAATTTCCCTTGCACGTTTTCTCCATTTTTGCTTCTTCAATTGTTGAGGATATCACAACCTTCTCAAAGAAAAATCCTCTAATTTTTCTAGTGCAAAATTAGAGGAAATCTTCTTAGTTGGTGGTGGGCTTAATTTTTGAGCTAGGAATGCTCAAAGGAGGCTTGTAGATTTGTCTACCCATTGAAGAGCTAAGTTGTTAAACAACTTAACTGGAGCCATCATCAATCCTTTGTGATTGATAGGTAAAATACTAAACACACTATGAATGTCATTTTTGTGATTTATGTTATTGCTACACACTATATGTAGGTGTGCTCAGTTTTTCTTGTAAAAAAATTTGTTTTGAAACCTTCGTTGCATATCCGGGCACTGTAACCGATCCGCTTTCACATACACATGAGATCACATAGGATATCCATACCCGAAGGTAAGCGGGGAATCCCCGACTACAATACATAGACTCCTATATGTTTCGACAGAACACCCAACCTTGCCAATTGATAACCCCATATGAGTCGGTAAATAAGTAAAAGTGAAATGCTTGCATATAGAGTCACAATGTTGTCCTGAGTCACAAGGACTAATGGTGAACAACCATAAACTAGGACGCTTTCACTCGATAAGTGAGAACCATTCGGAAAGTCCTTTATGAGGGTTGTTCAGTGCACTCTACGAGGAGCACCTATCTGCATGCTCAGACATCACAATGTCCCCTACCAATGAAACATGGTACTCACATCGCAGATACTAGTCTCAAACTCGAGCTGCCTTTATCCTTCTTAACGACAGCTTAATCGACTAGGAATTGTTAATTCTACTCATCATTTGAGCATCTCATATTCTTTCTACTATTTGTATATTCAAAGATTTTATCTATGCAATTAGCATGGGTATACAGATAAAAATGTGACAAAAAAATAATTTCAAATATTATTAAAATAAAAATTGTTTATACATAGAGTTTCAACATGAACCCTCGTCCAACACTTAGCTCGACGGGTACCTACTCTAACAGTTAGGAACTTTGAAAGAGTTTCATATAAAGCTCTTGGAGCTTGTTTAAGACCATATAAGTTTTTGTTCAAATGATAGACATGATCAGGAAGAAAGTAATTAACAAAACCTGGTGGTTGTTCTACATATACCTCTTCCTGCAAGTGACCATTCAGAAATGCACTCTTCATGTCCATCTGGTAGAATTTAAAATTCATAGAAGAGGCATAAGCAAGGAACATTCTGATTACTTCCAGTCTTGCAATTGGTGCATAAGGTTGATCAGTCCAACTGACTTTGTAGGTATTCCCACAACGATTACCAGTTAGGATGACCTCATCAATTGAGTCTCTAACTGAGCAAGTGCGTCTGTCGAACTGAACTGAGAATTTATTCTCGCATAACTAACTGATACAAATCAAGTTATACTTTAAACTCTCAACTAGTAAAACATCATTGATAGTAAAATTTCCTTGGATAAGCTTACCCTTACCAACAGTTTTACCTTTGGAGTTGTCTCCAAACTGATGTTTGGACCAGTGTATTTGATCAGTTGGGATAACAAACTTGCATCCCCTGTCATATGATGCGAGCATCCACTGTCCAGATACCAGGTGAATTCTTTGTTTGTACCTGTCATCTGCAATCACATACAACATATGATCTTGGTACCCACATCTATTTGGGTCCTAAACTGATAAGTCCTTTAGGAACCTAGATTTGGACTAGTCTAACTGACTTTCTAGTTGCTGTGTTCCATATAGTTTTTCTTGGCTTGTGTGTGCTTGATGTGTAGTGTGCAGATGAAGCAATATGAGCTTTAGCCTTTTTCAACTGGTTGTTCAGCCGATATCTTTCCTGAACTAGCTTGCTGTTATAATAATTGGAGTAGCCATTTGAATAGTTCAGGTATTTATTGCTGAACCTTTTTGGTGGCTGACTTTGTGGGTCAGTTGAAATTTTTGGACTATAACCAATATCATACCTTTTAGCCTTGTTCTTATTTTCAATAGGCTGTACAACTGGTTTACTTGGCTCTGGTTGTTCTTGTACCACAACTGATTTTACAAAGTGAATATATTTCTCTTTGTTCATGTTTAATTTTGGCTGAGTATCACTGGTGGAAGTTTCATCTTTGTAACGTCTACCGTTTTAAAAGTGCGGAAATATTTTTTTTTATTTAAAAGCTCGTAATTATAAAATAACATTTAAAATAATCGTATTTATTTGCCAATTAAAATAGCGCAGTTTAAAATAACCAACATCATCCAAAAATTAAAACGTAAACATCAGCGAGTAAAAATCTTAATATCACCAACGTATAAAAAAGGTTTAACACCTTTCAAAAACTCATAATCAATATACGGAAAATCATGATGTCCTCGGGTCGTATCACCGCACCAGGGCTGCCTGCTAAGAGTCCAGCACCTCCAGTCTCCTCAATAACTATCTCACCTGCATCACACATGCCTAGTTAGTCTAAAGACTCAACACACCTGTACCAGGAATAACAAGTGCATATACGAAGCACACAACAGTGAAAAATAGCATAAACAACATACATTTCATACATAAAGTTAAAATCGTATGCATAAACGTGACTTGTCAAAACATGGTAATAATCATAACATGTATCATCGTGTCAACATGTACGTGTTAATTTCCTTAATTTGAATTCCGTTCATCAGCAGTGAATTTCGTATCATCATCATGTCAGTCAATGGATCCATCTACGTGTAACCGCGGTACTCGGCGGCGAGGCCATCACCGACAACATTACCCGCCCACTGAGTCCCGGCCTTACATGTCACCGTGTCATCGTGTTAGACACAACTAAATCACTTCTTTCAAAAACGTGTCATCATTATCATCACTTAAATAAAAGCATGCATATACATAATTTTTCCTTTAAACAAAGCATGCAACGTATTTATCGTAATTACGTAAAAATCATGAACATGATGCATAAACATTTAAAATGTCATAAATTTGGGCTCAGGGCGCTGCCAGGAGCAAAATCTCACCCCGGGTGCAAAATGACCATTTTGCCCCTGGAAACCCAAAATTATCGTTTTACCCCTGGACCTCTAAAATTGACCCGAAACTTACCAAACTCCTTAAAATGTCCCAAAAAATATTTATAAGCATTCCTAGATGTAAACTCAAGCCCATTTTATAACTTAACCGATTCGTTTTAAAACTTGGACCGGGGTCCCGATTTTAATCCGAATCGACTCGAAACTTAACCGAATTATTCCCAACTTTTTATCACACCTCAAAAAGCACTATAATGCTCCTAAAACATTATCATCAGGCCCATAATCTTAAGGTTGATAATTCCAGAAAATACCATAAAGTTTCGGCCCTTCCTTATTTTCACCCTATTACCCTCATTTTCCCAAAACTCACGTCCCTAGCCCACCCCGACGGCACCAGCCATGAACCAGCCTACCATGGACCTAGACCAGACCCTAAGGGACCTACCAAATCAACACAACCCATCCCATGCATGCTGCTATCTTCTAAAGACCAAGAAACATCGAAAGCTCCTACCAGCGGCTACCCTTCTCAACTTGGCTCGATCGATCTTTCCGTCAACTCACGCATGGTCCGAGCCATTTCAGACCCCAACTCAGACCCACCAGGGTCTGGTCCAGGGTTGGAGAAGACACTCGCACAGCCGGAGTAGAGGAAAAGTAGATCGAACCCTCCCACAACCTCACACCCGATCGGCCCTCGACTTTTTCATCAAAACTCGACCAAGCTTCACACACCAGAACCTAAACCTCAACAACCAAGATCTGTACAGCCCCCTATCATTCTATTACAGCAGCTGCCTTGCACCAAAAAATCAGAAAAAATGTAAGTAACAATCGAGGGGATGCAAGAAACACTTGTAAAATCGATAACCTTCATGCAAATTCTTGGATCGAGAGTTTTCATGCATGAATACAAATCAACAGCATATAAACGTGTATGATACGAGAAAATACGATAAAAAGCATGCCTGATGATGTTAGAAGAACAAGAACGAGAGGTAGGAGGCGTCAGGAGAGTTTTCTCTTGAAGATATGAAGTGGCCGATGGAACCTTCAGCTGGGGGAGGCTGGAAATGGTGAAACCGAGGGAGAAGATTCTGAATGGAGGGGGTGTCGGATGTGGGGAGTGTTTAGGTTTAGGTTAATGATAATTATGTATTATTTAAAAAGGTTAACAATTAACCAATGGGCCCTAAATTGTTAATTAAAAGTTTAAAAATATACTTAAGCCCAATAAGCTTAAAAGTAGGCCCATTAAATCTAAACACACTCTCAAAAAGTATTTCGTGTTGTGACAGTTTTTGAAAATATTAGCCGAACCCTCAAAAAGTCCTCCGATTCGATAAAATTTACGTATCGTTAAAAAATTACCCTCTGGCGGTTAAAAATACCCAACAAAGTCCATTTCTTGAAAAATACCCTTAAAACATCTTAAATTAATTAATAAAAATTTATCATGTAATAAAATAATTTTTCCTGAAAATCTCCGGTCTCCGTTCCTCGATCGAGCGCGAAATGCACCTAGAAACCCTAATGCATGAACTTATAAAATTTCATGAAATAAATACTATTATGCATGAATCATGCATAAAATGCATAAAAATAATTAAACACATAATTTAAATAAAAATCCTAGATTGCATGCATTCAGGTTACGTGAATTAAATTCCTGGTCCTTACAACTCCCCCCCCCCCCCCTTAAATAAAATTTCGTCCTTGAAATTTATAACGTACCGAATAACTCCGGGTAGCAACTCTTCATCTCGGTCTCGGTCTCGGTCTCTGTTTCCCAAGTAGCCTCCTCCTCAGAATGAGCCACTTGACCTTGACCATCTGGATCACCTTGTTCCGGAGCCTCTTCTCTTGTCTGTCAAAAATCTGAGTGGGTTTATCCTCAAATGATAGGTGCCGTGTCAGCTGAAGTGGCTCATAGTTAAGCACATGCGAAGGATTCGACATGTACTTCCACAGCATGGAGGCGTGGAACACATAATGAACTCCCGCCAGATTCGGCGGTAAAGAGACTCGGTAAGCGAGTGTCCCAACTCTCTCTAGGATCTCAAATGGTCCGATGAATCTAGGGCTGAGCTTGAGCTTCTTTCCGAACCTCATCACACCCTTCATTGGTGCAACCTTCGCGAACACATGATCCCCTACTGTGAACTCAAGATCTCGCCGCCTGTGATCAGCATAACTCTTCTGACGGCTCTGTTCAGTCTTCATCATGTCCCTAATCCTTGCCACTAAATCCGTTGTCTGTCTGACAATATCCGGATCCAACTCTGCTCGCTCACCTACCTTATCCCAATAAACTGGCGACCTACACTTTATCCCGTACAATGCCTCGTATGAAGCCATACCTATTGATGCCTGATAACTGTTGTTGTATGTGAACTCCACAAGAGGTAACTTCAGCTCCCAGCTGCCCTGGAAGTCGATCATGTCTGCTTGGAGTAGGTCCTCAAGAATCTGAATCACCCTCTCTGACTGACCGTCTGTCTGAGGATGGAAAGCGGTACTGAACAGTAGCTTTGTACCTAACGCCTGGTGACGACTCTTCCAGAATGCAGACGTGAATCTTGGATCCCTGTCTGACATGATGGACACTGGAATCCCATACAGTTTGACTATCTCTCTGATGCACAGCTCTGCGTACTGAGTCATGGTGGATGTCTTCCTGATCGGCAAGAAATGAGCTGATTTAGTGAGCCGATCAACAATCACCTAGATGTCATTGAATCCTCCAGTAGTCTTCGGAAGCCTTGTCACAAAGCCCGTAGTAATATTCTCTCATTTCCACTCGGGAATAGGGAGTGGTCTCCGCTTCCCTGCAGGTCTCTGATGCTCTGCCTTGACCTGCTGACAAGTCAAACACTCGGAGACAAACCGCAAAATATCTCTCTTCATGCCCGACCACCAATACAGAGCCTGTAGATCCTTATATATCTTCATGCTCCTTGGATGGAGGGAGTACGGGGTGCTGTGGGTCCATAGACGGTCCCATAGACGGTCCCTATATCTGACTATGTCGTCCACAACTGTATACAATCTCTGGCCCTTAGCCTCGTCCCTCTGTCTCCATTTCTGTAACTTCTCGTCAGAAGTCTGCCCTGTCCGGATTCTATCTCTCAGAGTCGGATGTACTGTCAGAGTAGCGAAATTCGGGGCCTCGCCCCTGGCATAAAATGCAAGCTCAAATATCTGAATCTCAGCCTATAGCGGTCTCTGCACTGACAGATGAGCAATCACTGCGTGCTTCCTGCTCAGAGCGTCTGCGACCACATTAGCCTTACCCGGATGGGGTAGCTAATGTCGCAATCATAGTCCTTCACTAACTCAAGCCACCTTCTCTGTCGCATATTTAGTTCCTTCTGTGTGAAGAAGTACTTCAGGATCTTATGATCTGTGAAAATCCTGCATTTCTCCCCATACAGATAGTGTCTCAAGATCTTCAGAGCAAATACAACTGCTGCTAGCTCGAGGTCATGAGTCGGATAATTCTTCTCATGAACCTTCAGCTGTCTGGATGCGTAGGCTATCACTCTATCCTGTTGCAACAGAACCGCGCCCAACCCAAGCTTAGATGCATCTGTATAGAGCACAAAGTCTCCCTGCCCTAATGGCATAGCTAGTACTGATGCAGTGTTAAAAGCCTGCTTCAGTCTTTCAAATCTCTCCCGACACTCAGGTCCCCAGATAAACTTGGCATTCTTCTTCGTCAGGGCGATCATAGGCACTACAATAGAAGAGAAGCCCTAGATAAAATTACTGTAGTAACTTGTCAATACCAAGAAGCGACAGATCTCTGTCACACTCTTAGGAACTGGCCAATCTCCTGACTGTCTCTACTTTGCTGGGGTCGACCTCTATGCCATCCTGCGATACAATGTGGCCCAAGAATGCCACTCTATCAAGCCAGAACTCACATTTACTGAACTTGGCATACAGTCGTCTATCCTGTAGAGTCTGCAATACTGTGCTCAGGTGCTGACTGTGCTCCTTCCCGATCTTCGAATAGATCAGGATATCGTTAATGAAGACTATGACAAACTAATTCAAATGCGGCTGAAACACGCGATTCATGAGATCCATGAAGATCGCTGGCGCGTTCGTCAGACCGAAGGGCATCACCATAAACTCATAGTGCCCGTAACATGTCTGGAAGGCTGTCTTATGCACATCTGACTCTCTCACTTTCAGCTGATGGTATCCGAACCAAAGGTCTATCTTGGAGAACACTGAGTCTCCCTGAAGCTGATCAAATAAGTCCTACATCCTTGGCAGCGGATACTTATTCCTAACTGTGACTCTGTTCAGCTCTCAGTAGTCAATGCACAGTTGCATGCTGCCATCCATCTTCTTAACAAATAACACTGGTGTGACCAAAGGAGAAACAATAGGGCGAATGAAACCCTTATCCAGCAGATCCTGAATCTGATCCTTGAGCTTCTTCATCTCTGCAGGCGCTAATCGGTAGGGCGCATTAGATATCGGCACTGTCCCTGGCATGAGCTCAATAGAGAAATCCACCTCTCTGTCTGGTGGAATGCCTGAAACATCGTCAGGGAATACACTGTAGAACTCACTGACCACATCCACATCCTCAAGCCTATGACTGACTGACTCTGTCACTGACACAATGCTGGCTAAGAATTCCGGGAAGCCTCTTTTGATAAGCTTCTTCTCACACATGCAGGAAATGACCTGCGGAATCTGCTGATGTCTAGCTACCTAAAAAAAACGGCTTTCCACTGGGTGGTCTGACAGAAACTTACCTCTGTCAAAAATCTATGACTGCACCGTGAGAAGATAGCCAGTTCATACCCAATATGATGTCAAACTCTGGCAACAGTAGTACTATCAGATTTTCCTGTACTGTCTTCTGTTGCAATTTAAGCTCCAATCCTCTCACTATTCATGAAGTGAACATCTGATTCCCGGATGGAATCGATACTCTGAACCCTGAATCCATCGCTACTAGTATGATTCCTACTCGCTTCACGAAAGATTCAGATATAAACGAATGTGTAACCCCTGAATCTAGCAATGCATGTGTGGCTACACTGCAATATATATCCTCCCTGCGACAAAACATACCAAAGCGTATTTAAAGCAACCAAATCAAGCTAACTGTACTACATAGTCCAACTGGATGGTCAGTTGGAAACTCATCAGTTGAACTATAATCAGTTGAGATCAATCAGTTAATCCTATCGACTTTGTCAACTGATAAATCAATATGACACTTCATCAGTTATGGAACATAGCTATCAATCGACAATTGTACAAGAGCATACTGCAATGTCTAGTGGGAACTCCGCATATCAGAAAATCTACTGCGTACGATTGTCAGAAGAATGTTGACATGGCTATACAACGGATATAAAGTATCAAATGGATTTATTTTTACCGTTGGAAGCAAGCCTATAAATAGCCGAGAAGATAAGCTGATCAAGATACGATCGACAATTGAGAGAAATCTGTAATCCAGAAATCAAGCAACATCTTTCAAGCAAAACCGAGTATTCTACATCTCTCAAAATCTCATGCTTAATATATATAATTATAGCATTCAAGGCTATATTTCGAGCTTAAAAGCACAAACTTACTACTGTATTATTCGATCTTGTATAGATCATTTGTGTTGAGTAGTTACGTATCAGTTGAGTACTGATAGTTGTGTTGAAACTAAGAGTTCCAGTTTTGTCATTGTTAAGTCCAAAAACTGAAGGGTTTGTACAAATTATTGTATAGATAAAAGTCTTTTAGTAAATATCCTATCTTCGAGATAGAAGGGGTGACGTAGGAGTGTTCGAAATCTCCGAACATCCATAAATCTTGTGCCTCTTTATTTCAGTTTTATTCTATCTGTCAGTCAGTTTATTTCCGCACTTTCATAAATTAACTGATTGACATTGACAAGAAAGATTCTAGAATTCAGTTTTTTACCAAACTGATTCATTATTAGAAAAATTGGATAATAATTGTAAAGTGTTTATTCAAAACCCCTTTCTAAACACTCTTTCACCCCAACCGATTCTAACAATTGGTATCAAAGCTAGTTGTTCTTAGAAGAACATTTGAAAAAAACTATGTTTTAAATTATTTTACTTTAAATAGTTTTAAATGATATTTAAAAGTACTTTATATTATTTTCAAACCTATTTTAAAATGTTTATATATCGCTCATAGCAAAGGGTTGAGAGGATTCGCTCTGCAACTAACATTGTCGCCACTTCTCTTGACTCTGAGCTTTGGGGTTTTAATCATCCTGTAGGGTTCTGAGATTTACCTGTCAAGATGCACAGCTAAATGTTCAGTGAACAAGATTTCAGTTGCAAACCTACCAGTTTAGCTGACAAACAAACGAGGCTTAGCCATGCTGGGATGTTGGATGATTAAAAAGGAGCTTAATCATCAGCAATATTCTGCCGTTTCATTGATATATCAGATCAATGCGGTTTAGCATCAGTTGAGTTAATTTTAGTCAGCTCGACCAGTTAGTCAGCAAAGAGATCAAGTTCAAGGAAAATTAGTTGTTCTTTTGGCAAAGAAACTCGCGATCAGTGCAGCATTTCAAGTGGTGAAGACAACCAGTTGTTGGCATATCAAGTTCTGTCATGCACAAACTGAACGATAACTGATGTTATTTAAAATTCTATTGTAGTACCAATTTTTCTTACAACCGTTTGTACTTAAATGTTAAATACAAGGAAGTTTATTTGATTAAATAAATATCATGTTCATCCAGTTGAGTTTCAGGTATGACTAAATTGATATCTCAAGACTTATTGCCTACACTGCTTAAATGATTAAAATTTGTCCATTTAACTTGAGCTTATTTAAATGTTGCTTTAAAATGAAGTTTTTAATTCAGTTATTGAGTGTGAGTTTTCTCTTACCCTCGAACTGAAAAATTTTTTAAAACCAGTTTTTAATTCAGTTCTTGAGGGGGAGCTTTTAACGGTGTTTAAATATACTATCCCTCGAACTAAAAATCATTATTGCTTTAACTGTTCAAATTTTGTGATCATCAAAAAGGGGAGATTGTTGAAACATTTCATGTTCTCAATCTCGATTTTGATGTAAAAAAACTTTTTATTTTGTTTCTAATGATTTACCTAAGTGCACAGGAAGCTGGAACTGATCAAGATTCGAACTGATCAATTAAACGAGCCAAAACTAAAGCTATCGAGACATAAACTGAAAACACCAACTGATTGATTAAACTGAATCAGCTTAACTGATTTATCAAAGAATAGTTCAACTGATCACTACAACAAAAATGGCTTTTCGCAGCGCGCAAATTCTCTTTCTGCAGCGCACATTGCACGCTGCGAAGTTGCAAGCTGTTGAAAGTTCAAGATTATCCGCAGCGTACATGTGCACGCTGTTAATACTATTATCAATGGCGTGCATATGTACGTCGTTAATACAACTATCCGCATGCAATGTACACCATTAATTTTCAAAAAACATCTAAATATTAGCGACGGTTTTTGACAAAACCGTCTCTAATTAGCGACGGTTAAAACCGAAGACACCGTCGCTAACGTAGCGACGGTTTAGAATCCGTCGCTAAATTAACGATGGTATATAAATTTAGCGACGGTTACAAAACCGTCGCTACATTTCGTGACAGTTTCTAAAGTTTGCGTAAAAATAAAATAAAAATTTACTTTTATAATTTAATAAATTTAAAAAAAACTACAATACAACTATGATAAATTGACTGATGATCTTATCTAACACTTAAAAAATTAACCAAAAATTGAAAAAAAATGTAACTAAATCGAAATTAAAATCGTGTAAGAGAGAAAAATTTTAAGTGTTGTGAAGTGGTGTGGAGGAAAGTGGAACGGAAATCGGATAATTTATAGACAATTTACGACTATTAGCGACGATTTTCCATTAAATCGTCGCTATTAGCGACTGGTTTAAATATAACCGTCGCTGATTTACGGCTATTAGCGACAGTTTACTAAAAACCGTCGCTTTTACCATCGTCAATTCGGTTTATCTATACCGTTTTTAAATATAGTGACGATTTTTGAAACCGTCGTAACTTTTAAATTAGCGACGGTTTTACCAAAACCGTTGCTAATTTAAAAATTCTCACCCATTTTCTGCAGCGTGCTTTAATGCACGCCGTGAATGGATAGGGTATTAACAGCGCACATTATTGCACGCTGCGGATAGTATATAATATTATGTTCCGCAGCGTGCTTTTAATGCGCGCCGTTAATAACGGCGCACATTAAAAGCACGCTGCGAAAAGTATATAATATTTATAGCACACATAAATACACGCTGCAGATATTACTTTCCGCATCGTGCTTTTAATGCACATCGTTATTTCTGTCAAGTGCAACAATATTAACAGCGCACATATTGATACACGCCGTTAAAATTACTATTCGCAACGTGCTTTTAATGCACGCTGTTGATGATGTGCTGCGGAAAATCATTTTTCTTATAGTGGATTGTACCGCTGATAGGTGGTTCAGCAGAAGAACTTTAGAAGCCCGGCCAGCTGATGAGGAGTTCAACTGATGAAAAACCCAGCCTGACCAGTTTAACTGAAAGAGTGAAATCAGTTCAACTGACGAGTCAACTGATTTCACCAGTCCAACTGAAGATCAGTTCAGATGACCAGTTAGGAGCATCAATTAGGAATCAATCAGTTGCAGATCAAGACTAGCTTATCTAAATGGATTTCAGCTACGCACAAAGATACAAAAGCATATGTACGAACAAAGGTACAATAATGACGTTGCAGCAAATATTAATTCCGAGAGATTCTTGGAGGCATGTCAGAAAAGTCAAGACACATATATCAAAGAACGCATTCAAGCTGCAACGATCACATGTGATGAGTCTTGGAGTATGGTATCAATGCCTCTACAAATACAAGCTCAAGACCATCAGCAAAGAGAGGAATATACAAGAATGTATGAAGATACAAAAAGAAAGGGCACGCTTATTCGCTTATCAGCTTTAAAGAATCAATCAACCAAGAGGGAATTCTCAAGTCATATCAGCTTAGTTTAGAAGTTTACTTCCCTCAGTGTGTGAGAACACCTTCGTGGTTCAGTCCTTGTCCAGTTCTTACACATGCACACACACCACCACTCAAACAGTCTTGCACAAAGATATTAAACTTGTGTTTGTAGTCTTTGACACACAGACGATAAAGAAGTGTTGGCTGAAAGGTGCTGCCTTCAGTCTAGGCTAGGAGTTCAGATTAAGCAATAGTGTAAGTCCTAAGCTAAGTGAGTTTGTACAAGGTGTTTTATAGATCAAAGTCTTCTAGTGAATCCTACCCGAGGTGGTAGAAGGGGTGACGTAGGAGCAGTTGAAGTCTCCGAGCATCCATAAACATATCTTGTGTACTTAACTGACTAACTGTTGTTTTCAAACTAATTTGATCAGTAAAAGCATCCGTGTAAAGGCCCGTATTTCGTTATTCATATTTTAGCGGAATTATTAAAATTTTTTTAAATAAATAATTATCTTGCCTCATTTATAAAATAAACATGTAAATAATTTTAACTTTAAAATAACAGCGGAAGCAAATATTGTTTTCAAACAATAATTTAAAAATAATCCAACGTAAACAACAATTTAAAAATAATCCAACGTATTAAAACTGAGTTTGAATAATAAAAGGTTCATAAACTAAAACATGAGGTCCTCGGGTTTACTACTGCTGACCCAAGCCAACTCACTGGTCTCCGCCCTCGGCCTTGACCTCATCAGTACCTACAACAATCAAGTCTAGTGAGTCTAAAGACTCAACATGTATATATCGTGAATAACAAGTAAATATATATCATAAAATCGCATGCAACGTAAAAATATGGTATCGTAAAGCGTATGGTGAAAATCGTATCATGAATAATTATATCTACGTGCATATCTGAAAATCATACATAAAAACTTTGCTCAATAGAGCTCTGTCATATCATATCATAATTTTCTGGTATAGATAATGTTTCTAAGCAAGTGGCCCATAACATAACGTGAGCGCCTGATCAGACTAAACCACAGTATACTGGGCGGTAGAGATCACCACAGCCCTTGGACTGGATATCCGTACCCATACATAATCGTAAACTGGTCGTAAGTCACCGGGTGGAGAGGTCCTCGGTTGCGCCTACCGACTTCCAAACCCATAAACATAAGGTGGCCACAAGACATATAACATATATCTCAAAAATAAACATTTTATATTTTTATGCACGTAATATAATTATAACCTTATTTTTACCGGATGAGTTGGATCGCTCCCAGGCTTGCTGCGACTTAACTCTAATATGTGACACATGCAAATAATATTATCTTGACTTAAACTTGACAATAGAACCAAAACTCAACAATAGAACCAAAAATGAGACTATTAGGACCAACCACTTGATTTTTAATCATGGTATCGTACCAACCCAAACCAACATTAAACCTACGTTTAACCATGATTAAAAATACCCCAAACATACTGAAAAATAAGCACAAGGACTGTAAAACACGAAAATAGGTGAATGGAACACAAAAACATAAAACACTCTTTCGAGAGTCATTTTGGCACCTTTCACCGTAAATTCTCGTACGACCTCTAAACTCGACCAAATCATGAACAGCCAAAAAAACGACTTTCCTAACTCATTAAAGTAGTGCCCAGTCCAAGGCTATAGTCTAAAATCCAACCAAGAACTCACACAAGCCTTCTGAACCGGACTCACAGTTGCTGTCAAAGAATGAAATTGCAGCAGCAGCTATGTTGCTATTTCGGGGTGAAACTCTGAAACAAATGGCCGTGGGCTTGAACCACCAACTAGAGACTCTTACCGACATTCTAATGCATGGCTTGGACCGTGGCTAAGGGCTAAAAGCCAACCACAAACCGAGCCAACACCTAGGACAATGTAACGTGCTAGCCGAGAATGCAACCTACTGTGTCGTGTGATGTATGGACTTGTTTTACTGTCTTGGGTCAGTTCCGATGGCCATTTGATCAACCATGGCTAGATCTAGACATGATGGAGTGTTGTATGAACCATGGTTATGGGCTACAAGTCAACCACAATCCATTCAACAATCAAAAACCGAAACCATACTCCTACAGAAATTCAAAATTTTTAAAACCGAAGAGCTCATGTCTTGTTTATGTAGAAATCTTAAAGATCCGTGAATCAAGCTTGGAAAGGATACCTTGGTCACGTGCTAGACATGATAAGGAAGGGTTCTAACCATGGCTATAGTCCCTAGGATAGCCAAGATCCGAACACACTCCTTAACCAACCAAGAACAAGAACCATGGCTCAAATCTGTATCTTTGGAACAAAGTTGCTGTCATTTCTGTATTTGTGAGGTTATGGGTGTAAACCAATGGACCAATAACGCCCTAACACACTCTATATCATGCCTAGAAGCTAGCCATGAAAGCCTGGAATCGAACAACTCCCTGTAATCAACAAAAACATTCAACCCGTGAAGCATAAATCATGAAGCCGAGAAGCAGGTTCTGAGTTTTGAATAAGTTGCTGTCAATCTTCATGTTGTCACTTGATTTATGAACATATATTGATTTAAAATATCTAATACGACTTGATTGAAGAGGCAAAGAAATAATATATACATGCCTGGAATTTGTTTTGACACAAAAACAAATCAATACAACGAAGACGAGCGGCGGAACCGAGTTGGATTCTCTTCTTATTTTATGCTGCTATTCTCGATTACTTTAGCTGCTGTTATCACGTTTCTAAGCTGCTAATTCTGATATGTTTCGAAGGTGATGATGTGTGATTGCTAGACAATAGAGATGAGTATTATAGGAGGTGATAAATAGGTATTGAAGTGCATTTAGTTGAGAGTTACAAGTGAAGGATTTGAATGGGTTTTGAGTTGTTTCCATTCCCTTTGCTGTCGTTGGTTTTGTTGCATATTCACGTTGGTTTGGTTTGGGTAATTAGCTGAGGAGAAATGAGTTGTGTTATAGTGTTTGAATTACTACTAATTAGTGAATTAAAAGTGAGGGAATAAATACCCCATGGAGTGCAATTAGGAATGATTTGAATGGAGAGTTACCAAACTTTTGAAATGGTTTATGGGTTGACTACATTGTTACTAATATTGCATGTACTAGGTCGTTTTAAATCTAATATTTTAAATGTTCAAGGTTTTAAACACCCCTTTATATATTTGAGTGAATTACCACATTAATTTAGGATAAAATCTTACATGGCATGCTTGACCTAAAATTTAAGTATTAAAATGCTATGTTTAATTTCTTGAATATATTGTACCTAGATTAATTTATCTTCATTTGTTTACACATTTTAATTTAAGCTTTGATTAAATATTGAACCTAAAAGAATTTATTTAACAACTTAGCTCTAATTAATTTAATAAATTCTAGAATATTCTTTTTCTTTAAATTAAATTATTCTTTGACTTAAATTAAATTTAGGCATATTTTCTTATTATTAATCTTATCTAAAATCTCCAAACTCCGGTCCGACCTCGCGTATTTATCCTGAAAAGATAAAACTAAACATCTACTTTTAAAACAAATAAAACACTTCATATATTCATAAAAATTCATTTTTAATTTAAATAGTAACGATTATGCATGGCTTATACGTAATCTGATTTTCGGGTTCTACAACCCGTTTGTTCAGTTTTTCACCATAACTGAACTGATATATGTCACAACTGATTCCTGCTTCTCAGTTATTTAGTTTACATAAGTTAAAATGATTTTAAATATAATTGCTTTCTTCACGAAGGATTACTTCGAGTTTCTTCCGCTTGGTATTTAAAACCAAACTCGATTTAATTCATCGGTGTTAACATTCTTAGAACACGAACTATTGCAGCTCTTGGAGAATATTTTGTTTGAAGCACTTCTAGGTGCCCAACAATACGATCCTTCAATGTATGTTTGTGTTTTGAATTTGCTACACACTAGTTAGAGGGACTCGATTTTTGCTCTTGTAAATGCTATTTTAAACTTTCGTTGCGCATTCCGGGCACCCGTAATCGATCCCCAACAGGAATATCAATTGAGGCGGCACGTTACAGAGGTTTAATAGGTTCTTTACTTTACCTAACTGCTAGTCGTCCTGATATCGTATTTGTTGTTTGCATGCGTGCTAATTTCAAGCTGATCCTAACAATCGCATTATACAGCTGCCAAACGAATATTGAAATATCTTAAAGGCACACAAAACGTGGACTTATGGTATTCTAAGGACTCATCTTTCAAATTAGTTGGATATTCAGATGCATATTATGAAAGATGTAAACTCGTAAAAGCACCAGTGGATCATGTCAGTTTCTAGGAGACGGACTGATTTCGTGGTTCAGAAAGAAGCAAACATCCACGTCAACTTCCACTACTGAAGCAGAATACCTAGCTGCTGGAAGCTGTTGTGCCCAACTACTCTAGATTCAGCAACAACTAAAAACTATGGAGTCATTGTAGAAGAATCACCAATCTTCTGTGATAATACAAGTACCATTGCAATTATATACAATCCAGTTCTCCATTCAAGGACCAAACATATTGATGTCAGATATCATTTTTTTAGAGATCATGCTCTCAAGAAGGAAATAAGAGTGGAGTACATATCAACCGAACAACAAGCCGCTGACATCTTTACCAAGTCACTTCCCGAGATTAAGTTTTCTTATTTTTGCAATATTCTTGACTTAATTGATTTGTCTTAATATTATTCGCATTATTATATATTCTTGTTGTTATTCAGTTATTACTAGTTCGAATGCAGAATAGTAAAGTAGCAAAACAATGAACAACAATGAACAAAAACATGAATTTTATTGATAAGTAAGAATGGAGCAACTGAGGTATGCTCATATAAGGACATGTTTAGTTCTGAATCACACAGAGATGTGAACCCACAGCTAATTGTCTCAATGAACCATTTAGGGCCACAAAAGTACTTGCTTTCTATATCCTGTTGAGAAGGAAATTAGTTCAATGTGTTGAACGACTTATAAAGAAGTTTATAAGCACAACGAAAATTATAAGTATGACTTTGGAATACACAACAACTTTTTGTAACATTTTTGATTGAACAAAGAAAAGAAAAGCTTTCTTCTCTCCTCCCTTCCCTTGGTCGAAATTTGAGCCCCATTTTCTTCCAAAATTTTGCTTCTTCATTTGATGAATCGATAGCATATTTCTCAATGAAAATGCCTTACATTTCCTAGTACAAGGGTAAGGTGGTTCTAGTTTGTTGGTGGTGGGCTTGATTTTGAGCAAGGTGTGCTCAAGGGATGCTTGTAAATTTGTCTACCCATTGAAGTGATAAGTTGTTTAAAAACTTAGTTGGAGCTATCATCAATCCTTGTGATTGATAGTTAAAATCCTAAAACACATTATGTATGTTTCTGTTTTTGTATTTGCTACACACTAGTGAGGGGTGCTATATTTTTGCGCTTGTAAATGCTATTTTAAAACTTCTGTTGCCCATTCTGGGCTCCCGTAATGGATCCCCAACAGGAATATCAGTTCAGACGGCACTTTACAGAGGTTTAATAGGTTATTTACTTTACCTAACTTCTAGCCGTCCTGATATTATATTTAATGTTTGCATGTGCGCTAGATTTCAAGATGATCGTAAACGATCGCATTATAAAGCTGCCAAACGAATATTGAAATATCTTAAAGGCATACAAAATGTGGGCTTATGGTATGCTAATGACTCATCTTTCAAATTAGTTGGATATTCAGATGCATATTATGAAAGATGTAAACTCGTAAAAGCACCTGTGGATCATGTCAGTTTCTAGGAGACAGACGGATTTCTTGATTCAGCAAGAAACAAACATCCATAGAAACTTCCACAACTGAAGCATTAGTACCTAGCTACTGGAAGCTGTTGTGCCACACTTGTAACGTCCAGAAAATCGAAGAGTCCACGTGAACCACATGTATGCAAATTATTAAATATCTTTGGTATTTTATTAAATTCTTTTAAAGCATAAAATGATTTTATTTTAACAATTTGTTTTTAATTATTTTTATGCATTTTATGTATTACTATTGCATGGTAGTATTTAATTCATGAAATTTTTAATTTTCATGCATTAAAGATTTTTAAGTTGCAGTTCAAGCTCGAACGAGGAACGAAGACGGGGAAATTTTCAAGAAAATTATTTTTATTATACGATTAATTTTTATTAATTAATATAAGATGTTTTAAAGGTATTTTTCAAGATTGAGATTAATTGAGTATTTTTACCCGCAGGAATTGAATTTTTAACGGTGCGCAAAATTTATCTAATCGTGGGACTTTTTGAGGGTTCGGCTAATATTTTCAAAAACTTTCCAAAACGAAATATTTTTCGGGAGTGTGTTTGGACTTAATGAGACTACTTTTAAGTTTGTTGGCTTAAAATCATTTTTAAACCTTTAATTAACAACTTATGGCCCATTATATTATTAATTAACTACATAATAATTCCCTAAGGACCCACTAAACATAACACCATCACTTCCATCAGCCGACACCCCCATTTTCAGAACCTCTTCCTCTCATTTTCACGCAAGCACCAGCTGAGAGGCTTCGGCCAAGTGACTTCCTTCAAAAAAAAAAATTCACCCGGCAACTTCCCGACGCTCGTTCTTTGATCTCCTCGCGTCTAATACATCAAGGCACATCATGTATCATTATTTTTGCATTATTCACGCCATATATCAGCTGTTGTGTGTGCCTTAGTCGAAGAATTCAGTTCTTGCATGTTTTAATTGTTGTGCACGATTTGCATAAAGGTTATGCTTTTATATGATTGCAAACTCACGTTTTTGATTACCAAGGTGCAAGGGGCTGCCGAGATAGAGTCCTAAGGGGCTGTAAAACGTCATTGCTTAAGTAAAAATCAGGCTGGAGTCGAGACTTTGGGAGATCGGTTGTAGGCCGTAAGTTGTTGTCAAGGAAGGGCTCGAGTTTGGCTAGTGTGAAGGCTATGGGTGTTGCAGCCGTACATGGCTCGATCTTGTCCAATAATCTAACCCACTTGGGCCAGTGACGGGGCTGGGAGAGGGCCGTGAGCTGCTGGACTTGGTTCAGAAGGCGATCGAAGGGATAGGTTGGGGGCGGATCAGTTGGTGTGTTGAGGGGTTTCGGGAGTAATGGTGTGGCTAGTTGCTTGGGGGCAGTAGGGTCTTCTAAGATGGTTCAAGTGGTGTCTCTTGAGTTAGGTCTTGGTTCCAAAATAGCTGGTTAGGTGCTGGACACGTCCGCTTTTGGCTAGAATCGGTATAAACGTTGCTTGGTGCATTCGGGTTGTAGAAATTTCAAGGTGCTGAAATTCCAGCAACTTTCAGGGTCCGTTCGAGAAGATTAAGGCTACTGGTCTTGATGGTTTAAGGGCGTTAGGATGTAAATAAAGTGTGGCAAAAAGTTAGGAAGGTTTTGGTTAAATTTCGGGTTGATTCGGGTTAATACCGGGACCCCGACCCTAGTTTTAAAACGAATCGATTAAGTTGTAGAATGGGTTCAAGTTTACGTCTAGGATTGTTTTTAAATATGTTTTGGGACATATATAAGAGTTTGGTAAGTTTTCGGATCAAAATAATGAGTTTTGGATTTATCCGGGATTTAATCGCCGCACGAAACGTTAATTAAAGAATTAATTGAACCGCCTAGATTTAAGCTTAATAAAATTATAGAAAAATTATATTTAAGCTCAAATAATTAATAGAAGTCTAAGTTTTTAATTTGGGAATTTTATGCTAAGGTTTAGTTTAATTCGTGATTAAAACACATTAATATGTTATATTTAAATATTAATTTAAAAGTCATAGATTTAAGTCAAATAAAAATATGGAAAAATTCATGTAGGTTTAAATAATTATTTGAGACATGTTAGAGTCAAGGAAATTTAAAAAATGTCAAAAACGTGAAATTTTACGTCTAGCGGCAAAACGATAATTTTTGGGTTTTCAGGGGCAAAATGGTCATTTTGCACCCGGGGCGAGATTTTGGTCCTGGCAGCGCCCTGAGCACAAATATATGATATTTTAAATGTTTATGCATCATTTTTACAATTTTTACGCAATTATGATAAATACGTTGGCTTGCTTGGTTTAAAGAAAAAGTTACGCATATGCATGTTTTTATTAAGTGATGAAAATATTGATATTTTTTAAGGATGAGTGTAGAACCCGGAAAATCAGATTACGTATAAGCCATGCATAATTGCTATTATTTAAATTAAAAATAATTTATATATATATGAAGTGTTTATTTCATTTTAAAATTTGTTAAGTCATGATTATTTATTTTAAACGCAGGAGTTTAGCTTTTATCTTTTCGGATAAATACGCGAGACCGGGACGGAGTTAAGAGATCGGAGATAAGATTAATAATAAGAAAATATTTCTAAATTTAATTTAAGCCAAGGAATAATTTATTTTAATGATAAAGAAGGTTTTAAGATTTATTTAAATTAATTGGATAAGTTATTAAATAAGTTCTTTCACGTCCCATATTTAGTTAAAGCCTAAATTAAAATGTGTAACCAATTGGGATAAATTAATCTAGGCCTAATATATTCAAGAAATTAAAACCTAACATTTTAATAATAAATTGTAAGACCAAGTCATGCCATTCAAGAAATTGTTATCCTAATTTAATTTATTAATTCACTAAAATACATAATGGGGGTCTAAAACCTTAAACACTTAAAATACATGATTTAAGCAATATCATACCATGCAACATTACCTCCCCCTCGTCCCTTAGCATCTCCCTTACCCTCTCATTCGAAAATAACAAAGAAAGTAGCAGCTTTAATCGTGGGGTAACAGCAGGAATAGAGAAAGAAACCCAACTCCGACTCCGCCGCGCCGTATTCGTCATATTGTTTTGTTTTCTTCAAACAAAATTTCAGGCACACATATATTGTTGCTTTTCTCTTCAATCAAGTCCTATAGATATATTTACACATTATGTATTCATTATCCAAGCAACAAACGAAACTAGGACAGCAAGATTTTTCGGAAAACCGAACAGGCCTTTCCCGGCCATTCTTTTGTTTCTCACGGGTGTTGTGTTATTTCGATTACACGGTGTTGGCTTGGTTCCAGGCACTCAGGGCTGCATCTAGAAATAATTTAGAGTTTGTTAGGATGGTGTTGGTTCATTGATTTAAGCCCATGCACTCAGGATAAACGCATGACAGCAAACATCTTCCTAGATGCAGATTTGGCCCACGGTTTGGTTGTTTGGTTGCCTAAGGTGAGTGTTCGAATCATGGTTGGCCCAGGGCCTGTAACCATGGTTTGAACCATTCCTTAGCATGTCTAGGACGTGACCAAGTCAGGCTTTCAAGGCTTGGTTCACGGATCCATCAAGTTTTCATAACAACAATGCAAACGTCCCTCGGTTCCTTTCATTTCTGGTTTGGGGTGTTGAGTTACAGTTTTGGGGGTTTGGGTGAATTGTGGTTGGCTTCTAGTCCATAGCCATGGTTCATACAACACCTCATTATGTCTAGATCAAGCCATGGTCGATCATATGGCCGCTGGAATGTATAAGGCAGCATATTAAACCAATACCCCCCACGGCTCAGTACTTGGTGCTCTCGGGTGGGAGCTTATTGTTGTCCTAAGTATTTGCTTGGATTGTGGTTGGCTTTTAGCCCTTAGCCATGGTCCAAGCCACTTCTTAGGATGTTGGTAAGAGACTTTGGTCTGTGGTTCAAGCCCCAATGGCCATTAGTACATTCTTAAACCACGCAAAGGAAGCGCAGCTACTGCCGCGGCTTTTGACAGCAACTTTGTCTCGGTTCAGGAGGTTTGTTCGAGTTCTTGGTTCGTTTTTAGCCTATGTCCTTGGACTGGTTAGTACCTCAATGATTTATGAAGGTCATGTTTTTGGTCGTTCGTGATTTGGTTAATTTTAGAGGTCGTACGAGAATTTACGGTGCAACGTGCGAAAGTGACTATCGAAAGAGGTTTCATGATTTTGGCCTCTATTCACTATTTTTCGTGTATTACAGTTCTTATGGATGTTATTTCATTATGTTAGATGTGTTTTAATCATGGCTAAATGACGGTTCAATGTTGGTTCGGATTGGTACGAAGCCATGGTTTGAAATTAGGTTGTTGGTCTCGATTGTCTCGTTTTTTGGTTCGGGTACGAAGTTTTATCAAGTTGAGATTATTTGCATGTGTCTCATGTTAGGATTAGGTCGCAGCAAGCCTGGGAACGATCCAACTCCTCCGGTAAAAACATGGTTATAATTATATTATGTGCATAAAATATAAAACGTTTATTTTGAGATATATGCGATATGTCTTGTGGCCACCTCACGCTTATGGGATCTCTTCACCCGGTGACTTACGACCGGTTTACGATTAAGTATGGGTACGGACATCCAATCCAAGGGCTGTGATGATCTCTACCGCCCAGTATACTGTGGTTTAGTCTGATCAGACGTTCATATTATGTTACGGGCCACTTGCGTTGAAACATTATCTCTACCAGAAAAATCTTGATATGGTATTTCATGACAGGGCTCTATCGAGCAAATATTTTACGTACGATTTTCAGATATGTACGTACTTTTATTTACCCATGACACGATTTTTACGTTACGCTTGACGACACGATATTTTACGTTGCATACGATTTTATGATATATTTACTTCTATTCACGATATATGCATGTTGAGTCTTTAGACTCACTAGACTTGATTGTTGTAGGTACTGATGTGGCCGAGACTGAGGGCGGGGACCAGTGAGCTAGCTTGGGTCAACAGTAGTAGGAACCCGTGGACCTCATGTTTCAGTTTACTCACCTTTTTATGTTCAAATTCAGATTTTTATATGTTGAACTATTTTAAGTTGTTGTTTTGAAACAAACACAATATTTACTTCCGCTATTATTTTAAAGCTAAAACTATTCACGGATTTTTTTACGAATGAGACAAGTTATTTATTTATTTATTTAGTAAAATTTTTGATAATTCCGCGAAAAATGCGAATACGAAATACGGGCCTTTACAGTTGGTATCAGAGCCTATATTCTTGTAAAGGGTTGTACTACTACTGATATCGAGAAGCTCGTGAAGTCACGTCTTCGGTCTGTAATTTACATTTACGCAATTCGTTTAAAGCATGAAATATTTTGACAGTATGTTTTCATGAAATATTTTATGTTAAGATTATGATTATGCAGTATTTATTTAAATTTAAAGAAATAATAGAATTATGCATGTTGGTTACGTGTGGGTTATGCATGGAACAAGTATGCCTCCTAGACGCATTAATGATCGCACGAGAGATGAGGAGCATCGTCATATGGACGATGAGGATCATAGGCAGGAGAGAGATTTAACTCCACCCCCTCCACCGGACATGAACGCCCAGATGATAGCTGGGATGACTCAGTTTTTCGCACAGTTTGCGGGGAACAATGCTGTGATAGCCAGGCAGACGGGCCTGAAGCCATTTGTGAGCGGTTTATGAAGATGAGGCCGAAGGAGTTCTCAGAGACGACCGAACCTTTGATTGCCGAGGGCTAGATTAAGTCCCTTGAGGTTATCTTCGTATTTATGGGGCTTGGAGATGAGGATAGGGTTCGTTGTGCAACCTATCTGTTCGGAGGAGACGCTCTCCTGTGGTGGGAAGGAGCATCTGTAGCCTTGGATTTGACTACTCTGAGCTGGACACGCTTTGCAGAGGTATTCTACTCTAAATATTTTACTGACGAGGTGCCGTTCCAGATTGACCAGGAGTTCATGGCTCTGAGACAGGGAGACTTGACTGTTACGGAATTTATCCGTAAGTTTGAGAGGGGTTGCCATTTTGTGCCCCTGATTGCAAATGATGCTGGAGCCAAGTTGAGGCATTTTATGGATGGTCTGCGGCCAATCTTGCGCCGTGATGTTAGGATGGCTGGCCCTACTACCTATGATGTTGCTGTCTCCAGAGCTCTAGCTGCAGAGCAGGATCAGAATGATATTGAGATAGATCGCCAGGGTAAGCGACCATTCCAGGCGCCGCACCGCCCTCCTCATAAGCAGAATCAGAGTAAGAAGCCGTTCCACGGCCCATCCAGGAGAAGAGGACAGTAGCAGCAGGGATGGGTAGCCCCGAGGTCCTCGGAGTATCCAGTATATGCCAAGTGAACACACCGCCATACTGGAGTTTGTAGGTATGGTTCCGGGATGTGCTACGAGTGTGGTAGTCCTGACCATTTACTGAAAAATTGCCCTCAGGGGAGTCTGCCTACCTAAGGCAGAGTTTTTGCTCTCCACGCAGCGGAGACAAACCCGGAGACGATGCTCTTGACAGGTATCTTAAAGCTTTAAGTTTGTATTTGAGATTTAATGTTTTGAGGGTTTGGGTTAAAAATTTTGAACTTAGAATTTGTGATAGGATTGCATGTTCTAATCAGTGTTAATTTCGGGAATTTAGATTAGAAGAACTTTGACCTTCGCATGTCTCTAAGTTTAGTTCTAGTAATTATTGGATTCAGCATGATGTTTCAACCTTACAGGGAGAATTTTTATAGCTAGTTCAGCTACAAACGCCTTGATTGATTCAGCGGCTACTTATTCGTTCATTTCGGAGACCTTTGTAAATTTCCTTAAGGTCAAGACCATTGGGCTAGATATAGCATATTCGGCAGTACTGTCTTCTGGAGAGGAGCTGACAGCTACTAATGTGATCCAAGACATAGACCTCGAACTTCATAGTAATCTTGTTTATGCAGATCTTATCGTATTGCCGATGCCAGAATTAGATATCATTCTGGGTATGAACTGGCTATTAAGGAACAGAGTTTTGATTGACTTCCAGCGGAGATCTGTTCTAGTCCGACCGCTTGGGAGAGAGTAGTTCTTATTCGAACCAGACAGGTACTTTCATTTACCGCGTATAATATCTTGTGTCCAGGCTAGGAAGCTCATGCATAGAGGGTGTCGAGCGTTTTTAGCGACTTTTGTATCTGTTCCCGAAACACCTAGTCAGTCAGCCTCCGATGTCCCAATTGTCAGAGACTTTCTAGACGTTTTTTCTGATGACGTCTCTGGTATGCCACCTATGCGAGAGGTGGAGTTCTCTATTGAGCTTATGCCAGGTACCGCCCCGATCTCAAAAGCACCGTACCGTTTAGCACCTGACAGAGATGGCAGAACTCAAGAAGCAAATCCAGGAACTTCTTGACAAGGAATTCATTCGTCCTAGTTTTTCGCCATGAGGCGCGCCAGTCTTATTTTTGAAGAAGAAGGATGGTTCGATGAGACTCTGCATTGATTATCGGGAATTGAACAGAGTCACAGTGAAGAAAAAATACCCACTTCCGAGGATTGAAGATTTATTTGATCAGTTGCAGGGAGCTTCAGTATTCTCAAAGATTGATCTGCAGTTCCGGTTATCACCAGTTGAGGGTGAAAGACGCCGATATTGTCAAGAATTCTTTTAGGACTCGTTATGGACACTTCGAGTTCTTTATGATGCCATTCGGCTTGACGAATGCGCCAGCGATCTTCATGGATCTCATGAATCGCGTATTTCAGCCGTATCTTGATCAGTTCGTGATGGTATTCATAGACGACATTCTCGTCTACTCAAAGAATCAGGAGAATCACAGCATATATCTGACCGCAGTATTGCAGACCTTGCAAAAGCACAAGCTATTCGCGAAATTTAGTAAGTACGAGTTCTGGTTAGAGAAGGTGGCGTTCTTAGGCCACGTCGTTTCTAGCAGCGATATTGAGGTAGACCCAGTGAAAGTTGCAGCAGTCAGAGATTGGGTTGTGCCGTAGAATGCATGAGAGATCCGTAGTTTCATTGGGCTAGCAGGATATTATCGGAGGCTTATTCAGGGATTCTCCTCTATCGTAGTTTCACTCACGTCGTTGACAAATAAGAATTCTAAGTACGTGTGGAGCGATGAGTGCCAGTAGAGCTTCGATTCTTTGAAGCAAGCTCTTATTTCAGCACCAGTATTGGCCATGCCGTCAGGGCCCGGAGATTTTGTTTTGTATACCGATGCTTCGAAGCTCGGTTTAGGCGCAGTGTTGATGCAGCATGGGAAGGTGATAGCATATGCTTCTCGTCAGTTGAAAACTTATGAGAAGAATTACTCTACCCATGATCTAGAGTTGGCAGCCGTAGTTTATGCCCTGAAAATTTGGAGGCATTATTTGTACGGAGAGAAGTGCCAGATCTTTACAGACCATAAGAGCCTCAAATATTTCTTTACGTAGAAAGAGTTGAATATGCGTCAGAGGTGTTGGTTGGAGCTAGTGAAGGACTATGACTGTGACATTAGCTACCACCCTGACAAAGATAATGTAGTTGCGGATGCGTTGAGCAGGAAAGTCGCAGTGATGGCTCATTTGGTGATTCCGAGACCTCTTCAGTTTGAAATACAAATGTTTGATATAGAGACATATCCTCGAGGTAGAGTTCCCTGTCTATCCACTTTGACGATTCAGTCTTCTCTTCTAGACCGTATTCGCAGTGGACAGCTAGCAGACGAGCAGTTGGCAAAGTGGAGGCAGAGAGATGAGGCCAAGGGCAGTATCTTGTATACAGTTAACAACGATATTGTGAGATATCGAGACAGAATGTGGGTTCCTAGCAACGATTCTATTCGAGCGGATATTTTATCTGAGGCCCATATGTCGCCGTACTCTATTCACCCTGGGAGTACTAAGATGTACAAAGATCTGCAGTTATTGTATTGGTGGCCCGGAATGAAGAAGTATATCAGACGTTTTGTATCCGACTGTCTGACGTGTCAGCTAGTGAAAGCGGAACACCAGAGACCAGCAGGCATGCTCAAGCCTCTTCCTATTCCCGAGTGGAAGTGGGAGAATGTTACCATGGACTTCGTTGTCGGTTTGCCGAAATCAGTCAGAGGGTCAAATGCTATCTGGGTGATTGTTGATCGTCTTACCAAATCAGCGCAATTCTTGCCTATTAAGACGACTTTCACCATGATTCAGTATGCAGAATTGTATATCCGAGAGATAGTCAGACTTCATGGTATTCCCGTTTCTATAGTGTCTGATCGAGATCCTATATTCACTTCCTCCTTTTAGAAGAGTTTGCATTCAGCTATGGGTACGAAGTTGTTGTTTTGCACAGCCTTCCACCCTTAGACGGATGGTCAGTCAGAGAGAGTTATCCAGATTCTGGAGGATCTTCTCTGTGCATGTGTCATTGATTTCTCAGGGAGTTGGGAGTCGAAGTTCCCGATGGTGGAGTTTACCTATAACAACAGTTTTCAGTCGTCTATAGGTATGGCTCCATATGAAGCACTGTATGGTCGTAAGTATAGATCGCCTATTCATTGGGATGAAGTAGGGGAGAGATCAGAATTGGGTCCGGAGATTGTTCAGCAGACTGTCTGTGGGGACCCGGACGCTAATCATCTTCTTAATCATCTTTGGGATTTAATTATCAATTAAATTAAACAGGGTCTAAAAATTTTTCTTTTAAAACACAAGTGCGGAGCGTAATGGAATGTAACTAATATACATCTCAGTATATAAGTACAATAATGTACAATAATTATTCAAACTAGTCTAAGGTTCAACTATTAAATTTCAAGTATTAAACCAAGTCTACAATAAGTCTGGAATCACCACTCTAAAATCGTCTTCTCTCATCATCTTCTTGACCCCGATCATGTCCCACCAGTTGTCATTCACACATACAAAACAAGACAACAGCCGGATACTCCGGTGAGAATAAATCCCAGTATAAAATATGGTAGACATGCATATACACAATATAAATCATAAAGCATATTATCATGCATAAAATCAATAACAATAGGTTTCATAGTCTATGAAACCAAATCAAAATAAGCATGCAGTAACAATGGGTTCCATAATCTCTGCAACCAAAATAAAATAAGCATGCAACTCAATTCAATTCATATCTTGACTCGACTCGACTCTAACTCTAGGGATCTCGGTGTGAATAAGACGTCACTGTCTGTCACCTACCCTCCCAATCGGGGTGACGGTACGTCTTATTCCTAGACTTCGGTCCTGTCTGTATCGAATGTCTACAATAGGAGGAAATCTGCTTCTATGCGTCGATACCACCGAACATCTAGAAATTTGGCAAATCTGCCAATGACTCTTCTATCTTAAATGCTTGAATTTAAATCTATAAACAAAGCATAATCATAACAAAATCTAAACAACAATTTAGTATGCGATTTTGTTGGGAAACTCAAATTGAATCTTATTTGAGTTGTGTCTTCCCAAAACAAAACATGAATTATACCTTTGTCTTCCCGGTCTGACGAAAACGAAGTCTTGTATTCCAATCTGTCCATACCCAGTCTGGCAATGACAATTGCATAAATACAATATCAGTATATAATTTGATTCAAAACATGTTCTGATCAATACTCAAATCATTATATAATCTGATTCATATCTGAACAAGGTACAATCTAATTCATATAAACGATATCATCGAAATCATTACTGAATCTCATCACTCTAAATCAACTGATGTTTTGACGGCATAACAATACAGTTTCAATATCTCCGTCAATCTCAACATCACAGATATAGTACCAGAACTCATCATCAGTATCAGTACAACTCATAATCTGAATAACAATACAACTCTGATATCGAATCTCAATCAAATCAACTCCGAAAATCATAACAATTGTATAAACAGTCTATTCTTTAATCTGACATCAATTATACAATGTCTACTGTTTTAGAAACGCCATATATGATTCATATTCAATTCTGACAATATCATAATTTCAAATCATGTCCAAACGTAACAAAACTTACGTCCAGTTGTAGCTGTCGTCGTGAGGAACTCTGTGCCGTACTCATATTACGAATCGGACGTACGGATTTTGCATAACACTCAAATTTCACACGTAAGGAACTTGGAGCTTTCTTAAGATTCTCTCGACTCTTCCTTCCTTCATTCTTAGAGAGAGTTTCTTGTAACATACATATATATACACGTTTCATGGTTCAAGACCAAGTGTCAAATTTTCATTATGCATGCCGCGCACATATGCGCGCACAAAGCCGCGCATATGCGCCAGATGTTCTGCCCGGCACTTCTGCATTTCTGCCTCTTGCGCATATGCGCGTATCTACTCGCGCATATGTGCCGAAGATTCTGGCCATGTCACGCATATGCGCGAGTATGCGCGTATCTACTCGCGCATATGCGCCGCAGGTTCTGGACATGTCGCGCATGTGCGCGCATGGTTCTGTCTTCTTCGAGCATGTGCGCCCAACTACGTCGCGCATGTGCGCAAAGCCTATTCTTCACACATAATGTCAAATCTTCTTTCGGCTCTCCCGATCTGATCCGTTCCGTCTATAATCATATTAATTATCACCAAATCATTTCTGATTACGGTAATCAAATTCTCGGGCCTTACATTTCTCCCCCTCTAAGATATGATTTCGTCCTCGAAATCACAAATAATCAATTCAGATATCAAAATGAAACGTATAAAAGAAGTAACTCGGAAAACTCATCTCAATGAAATTATTCTGAAATCTCAGTCTTATATTAGATCCTATCTGTCAAGTAGTCTCTTTGCTATTCTGAAAATCTTACTGTGTTTTTAACAACATAATAATCTTCGTTTCTCTCTGATTCCAAACTGGAATAAGAATTCAAGAAGTATAATATCATAATACCCTCAAAATAATTCTGACAGAATCAATCTCACAATATTGGCTATACAAAATCTGTATATACCAATCAACAACTCATAACGAGTCAACATCATCAGCTGTTATCAAATCTGTTTATCCCAGTCAAGGATTTACTCAATCTTCGGCTTCAAATACCAACAGTCATCGTCCGACTTTGGCATATTTAGTCTGTTCATTCGAAGCCGGTTTTCATTCTTTTCTGAATCAACTTCATTTTCTTTATCAGATTTCTGCTTTTATCAAATTCAATATCAGATATCACCGTAATATCATTCCCATTCAGAGGAAATCCGCAGTACTCACTGTACAATGTCTCATCTGTAGCTATCTCAATATTCTTTTGATAGCTATCATTATACAATAATTCGTATAGTGACAATATGTCATGTCAACTAGTGCTAACATCCAGCACTACAACTCCATAAATATCTTTTAATATCTGGATAGTAAGTTCTGGCTATCTATCAGTCAGTGGATAATATATAAATGAGTTCATGGTATGTTCTGCCACAATTACAAACTCAATCAAAATTCACAATCTGATATAATCTATTTCAACATTCTGGTCAATCTGACTATTTCTTTGACATCGATCTTTGTCATCTGGTCATGTGTGTACGTCATCTTGTACAACTACTAGATATAGATTGAACAATCTGTCAATCACAATCATATCATATCACAATCTGAAAAGTATTGCAGTGGTCTCATTACGAAATTCATCGAAATATACTCCCCATGTCTAGTCAGAATTATATAAATTCTGTAATAAATCTTCTGATTTCTATCTTTCTGTCTTCATTTATTGACAATTCAAACATTTCAGTACAATTTCTGCCAACATTTTAATACAATTTCTATCATAACTGATTTAATCTGTCTATGTCAAAACTATCTGTTCGAATATCATACATTCTCAGTCACCAAAATGAAAACTGAATCCACTACGGTGCATTTTTGACACTATCTGTCATTTCAGATTCGAACTATTTGGTACAAACAAATCAGTTAATAATATAAATTAAAAAAAATATACCTACCTCGTATTCGGTTCTGACTATCGATATCAAATTCTGTCGTGCAATTCTGAAACATTTGATATCACAAGCTAATCATTCTCATAGAGTAAAAATCACATATCTGCCACTCTGATCGATGTTCTGCTCTGATTATCGAATTTAAGTTCTGAACATTCTGGTTAAATCTCTGAACTGTCGTAATTCTCGAATTCAGCTCTGATTCGGTTTGAATAATCGATTACATCTTCACGTTGCCCAGATCAACTGCTATATTATCTGCAAAGATGATATGCCCCCAAACCATACAATCTGTATCAAATACTTATCTAGAAGCTAACAATTCCCAAGCAGTTCAAGACATAATCGGATAAGATAATCTACCAACTCAGACCAAAAATAAATTTCTGACATTTCTGAAATTTCTGATCTTTCTGATATCGGTATCGTTCTCAGTCACTTATCACAATCTCAACTGTGTAAAAATCAATCGGTATATTAACTTCAAATATCGCTTATTCTGAATACTATTTGTTTCAAGCAAGATTCTTATCTAAATAATTTCTGTATACAATAATCACAGTTCTCAGAGTATTCAATACAATCTTCAGATATTCGATTCAATCAATCAAATGCTGCAAATATATCAAAATATCATAGATACAACGAGCATGAAATCATCAGAATATCTCTGAACATACTGAAACATGCCACAGAGAAACACTAAATCAAATGTAACTCCTGGCTGGTACTCTTCTACTGATTTTTCAATTCTTTCAATTCATTCAGTGACATTCTATACATTCAATATCATTCTATACTGAATTCTAAAACACAAACAGTAACTGGTATCAATTCAATTCTGAAATCTATCTTCCTGATATAAAGCAAATCCAAAATCTTATCTAGGAAGACGTCAACCAACTCGTACATCACTTGGCAAATCTGCCATTACTAGGCTCGATTTCAGCATGTCTACTCAATACATAAGGATACCATCTGCTCCTTTCTGTATCAATCGAGTCATAAACAATACAGATATCAAAGGAATTCTAGATCTAGAATCCTTACCGTGGAATTTCTACTCATCAGCCCTATCTGGTCTGAATCTTATATTTTTCTGGAAGGAATCTATAATAGTTCTGTACTTGTCCAGTATATTAATATCAATAATGCGGTCAAATCAGAAACACAAGTACATCATAATCTAACTCGACCTCATTCTCATCTTACTGTAGTATACAATATTTCACATAAATCTCTGATATCAATATTTCTTTCCCAAAAAGTAAGGGAATCAATACTACAGTACAAACTAACTCAACAGATACAGCATATCTTAATGCAACTCAGTCAAAGATAATCGTAGGGAATGCATTAGTATATATCAATACCTATGCAATATAATCATAAAAGAACAGTACCTGCCACTATATCATCAGGTGTGTCCTGTGTCTGTTCCTCGGTCTTCTGCTCCCTAAAATCTTCGGGAACTTCTCTGAGGACAAACTCTAGCAAAGTGTCCCGGCTGTCTACAAATATGGCAACTACCAGTCACTCCCTGGCATTGCTCTGTGGAATGTCTCCCTCCGCAAATCCTGCAATACACTCCAGTATAACTTGGGCTGGAACCACTGAAGCTAGATGAATCGCTCAGTCTGCTCCCTAACTTCTTAAACTGTTTCTTTCGAGCTTTCAGCAAATTTTGCTTTCCACTCGTACTGCCTTTATCAAATCTAAGAGGGAGTTGTTGTGTTTGGAGTGGAGTCACATCCAATCTTTCGCTTTGTCGAATCAGACTCACCTCAGCTCTTTTTGCCCTACTCAAAGTATCAGCAAGATGGTAAGGTCGCTACATATTTATCAATGCAACTATCTCCGAATTCAATCCTTTGATGAACTGATCAGCTACATCTTCATCATTCCCAACTATCTGAGGAGTAAAACGTAGTAGAGTAGAGAATTTAGCAACATATTCTTCAATATTCAGTTGGCCTTGTTTCAAATTCTCAAACTCTCCTCTTTTATCCTCCCGGTACGAAACTGAGAAAAATCTTCGATAGAATTCAGATTTGAAGACTTCCCACGTGATCACAGTACCACGTTGTTCTAATATTCCTTTGATTGTAATCCACCAACTTCTGGCAGCCTCTCGTAACTGGTTGGGCACCAATTTAATTCTCTGTTCATCTGAATACTTAAGCAAATCAAACAACAGTTCTATGTCATCTAACCAATTCTGAAACTCTTCAGACATCTCAGTACGCCTCAAAATCGGCGGTTGAAACGACTGAAATTTCTTCAACTTTATTTCCATCGGAGTTTCTGATATTTCTATCTGTTCAACCGAAGTACTGCCCCGTTCTGAAATTCTTCTAGGAGGTATATCTGATTACCAAAACCATTAGTAACCCAAATACTACAAACATGTTCCATTCTTTCTCGGATCATCTTACGGCTGATCATGAATCAGATCTGATTCATACTCAATAATACATAATACCAACTCAAATCGGATAATCAGGTAAACATGTATTTCAAAGCAGTAAATCGTAGTATCATGCTAGCATACATAATGTAAATCAACATTAAAATAAATCTCATGCTAGCAATCACATGCAAGGAAAGAAAACTCAATCGACCCCGCTCATTCTCTTCTATCTCAGTCTAAAGGATCTATCGCTCTGATACCACCTGTTGTGGGGACCCGGACGCTAATCATCTTCTTAATCATCTTTGGGATTTAATTATCAATTAAATTAAACTAGGGTCTAAAAATTTTTCTTTTAAAACACAAGTGCGGAGCGTAATGGAATGTAACTAATATACATCTCAGTATATAAGTACAATAATGTACAATAATTATTCAAACTAGTCTAAGGTTCAACTACTAAATTTCAAGTATTAAACCAAGTCTACAATAAGTCTGGAATCACCACTCTAAACTCGTCTTCTCTCATCATCTTCTTGACCCCGATCATGTCCCACCTGTTGTCATGCACACATACAAAACAAGACAACAGCCGAATACTCCGGTGAGAATAAATCCCAGTATAAAACATGGTAGACATGCATATACACAATATAAATCATAAAGAATATTATCATGCATAAAATCAATAACAATAGGTTTCATAGTCTATGAAACCAAATCAAAATAAGCATGCAGTAACAATGGGTTCCATAATCTCTGCAACCAAAATAAAATAAGCATGCAACTCAATTCAATTAATATCTTGACTCGACTCGACTCTAACTCTAGGGATCCCGGTGTGAATAAGACGTCACTGTCTGTCACCTACCCTCCCAATCGGGGTGACGGTACGTCTTATTCCTAGACTTCGGTCCTGTCTGTATCGAATGTCTACAATAGGAGGAAATCTGCTCTTATGCGTCGATACCACCGAACATCTAGAAATTTGGCAAATCTGCCAATGACTCTTCTATCTTAAATGCTTGAATATAAATCTATAAACAAAGCATAATCATAACAAAATCTAAACAACAATTTAGTATGTGATTTTGTTGGGAAACTCAAATTGAATCTTATTTGAGTTGTGTCTTCCCAAAACAAAACATGAATTATACCTTTGTCTTCCCGGTCTGACGAAGACGAAGTCTTGTATTCCAATCTGTCCATACCCAGTCTGGCAATGACAATCGCATAAATACAATATCAGTATATAATTTGTTTCAAAACCTGTTCTGATCAATACTCAAATCAGTATATAATCTGATCCATATCTGAACAAGGTACAATCTAATTCATATCAACGATATCATCGAAATCATTACTGAATATGATCACTCTAAATCAAATGATGTTTTGACGGCATAACAATACAGTTTCGATATCCCCGTCAATCTCAACATCACAGATATAATACCAGAACTCATCATCAGTATCAGTACAACTCATAATCTGAATAACAATACAACTCTGATATCGAATCTCAATCAAATCAACTCCGAAAATCATAACAATTGTATAAAAAGTCTATTCTTTAATCTAACTTCAATTATACAATGTATACTGTATTAGAAACGCCATATATGATTCATATTCAATTCTGACAATATCATAATTTCAAATCATGTCCAAACGTAACAAAACTTACGTCCAGTTGTAGCTGTCGTCGTGAGGAACTCGGTGCCGTACTCATATTACGAATCGGACGTACGGATTTTGCATAACACTCAAATTTCACACGTAAGGAACTTGGAGCTTTCTTAAGATTCTCTCGACTCTTCCTTCCTTCATTCTTAGAGAGAGTTGCTTGTAACATACATATATATACACGTTTCATGGTTCAAGACCAAGTGTCAATTTTTCATTATGCAATTGGAGACCATGTTTTCGTGAAGATAGCACCTATGAAAGGTGTCATGTGTTTCGGGAAGAAAGGAAAGCTCAGTCCGAGATTCATAGGACCATTTGAGATCCTCGACAGGGTTGGGACGTTAGCTTATCGTGTTGCTCTTCCACCGAATCTGGCCGGAGTAACAACGTGTTCCACGTCTCTATGCTAAGGAAGTATATGGCGAATCCTTCGCATGTTTTGAATTTTGAGTCGTTGCAGCTCACTCCGAACCTGTCTTATGAAGAAAGACCAGTGCAAATCTTAGACAGACAGGAAAAAAAGCTTCGGAACAAACTAGTGAAGCTAGTGAAGGTCAAATGACTTAATCATTCGGAGGAAGAAGCTACGTGAGAATCTGAGCCAGAGATGAAAAGTCGATATCCCGAGTTATTCGGTAAGTTTTAATTTCGAGTACGAAATTTCTTTTAAGGGGGGAGGGTTGTAGAACCCGGAAAATCAGATTACGTAAAAGCCATGCATAATTGCTATTATTTAAATTAAAAATAATTTTTATATATATATGAAGTGTTTATTTCATTTTAAAATTTGTTAAGTCATGATTATTTATTTTAAACGCAGGAGTTTAGCTTTTATCTTTTTGGATAAATTCGCGAGACCGGGCCGGAGTTAGGAGATCGGAGATAAGATTAATAATAAGAAAATATTCCTAGATTTAATTTAAGACAATGAATAATTTATTTTAATGATAAAGAAGGTTTTAAGATTTATTTAAATTAATTGGATAAGTTATTAAATAAGTTCTTTCACGTCCCATATTTAGTTAAAGCCTAAATTAAAATGTGTAACCAATTGGGATAAATTAATCTAGGCCTAATATATTCAAGAAATTAAAACCTAACATTTTAATAATAAATTGTAAGACCAAGTCATGCCATGCAAGAAATTGTTATCCTAATTTAATTTATTAATTCACTAAAATACATAATGGGGGTCTAAAACCTTAAACACATAAAATACATGATTTAAGCAATATCATACCATGCAACATTCTTAAGCAAATTTCGGCCACCCCTCTTACTAATTTAAATATACTTGGTAACCCTTCATTCTAATCACCCTTCATTGGCATTTATGGTATAAAAGATTTCCCTCACCTTTAACTCCCCAATAATTGAAAATCCTAGTACCATTACCCACCTAGTTTTCCCTCGAACCCACTAATCTAGCCTATCAACCCATACATCACGTGCAGCATTAGGAAAGAAATATTTGATTTGCCAATCAACCTCATCACTTGCATCTCCCACATTAATGCATTCTCCCCCTCGTCCCTTAGCATCTCCCCCACCCTCTCATTCGAAAATAACAAATAAAGCAGCAGCTTTAATCGTGAGGTAACATGTAGGAATAGAGAAAGAAACCCAACTCCGACTCCGCCGCGCCGTATTCGTCGTATTGTTTTGTTTTCTTCAAAAAAAAATTTCAGGCACGCATATATTTTTTCTTTTCTCTTCAATTAAGTCCTATAGATATTTTTACACATTATGTATTCAATGATCCAAGCAACAAACGAAACTGGACAGCAAGATTTTTCGGAAAACCGCACAGGCCTTTTCTGGCCATTCTTTTGTTTCTCACGGATGTTGTGTTATTTCGATTACAGGGTGTTGGCTCGGTTCCAGGTACTCAAGGCTGCATCTAGGCATAATTTAGAGTGTGTTAGGAAGGTGTTGGTTCATTGATTTAAGCCCATGCACTCAGGATAAATGCATGACAGCAAACATCTTCCTAAATGCAGATTTGGCCCACGATTTGGTTGTTTGGTTGCCTAAGGTGAGTGTTCGAATCATGGTTGGCCCAGGGCCTGTAACCATGGTTTGAACCCTTCCTTAGCATGTCTAGGACGTGACCAACTCAGCCTTTCAAGGCTTGGTTCACGGATCCATCAAGTTTTCATAACAACAATGCAAACGTCCCTCGGTTCCTTTCATTTCTGGTTTTGGGTAATGAGTTACGGCTTTGGGGGTTTGGGTGAATTGTGGTTGGCTTATAGCCCATATCCATGGTTCATACAACACCTCATTATGTCTAGATTAAGCCATGGTCGATCATATGGCCGCTGGAATGATATAAGACAGCAAATTAAACCAATACCCCCCACGGCTCAATACTTGGTGCTCTCGGGTGGGAGCTTATTGTTGACCTAAGTATTTGCTTGGATTGTGGTTGGCTTTTAGCCCTTAGCCATTTTCCAAGCCACCCCTTAGGATGTTGGTAAGAGACTTTGGTCAGGTGGTTCAAGCCCCAATGGCAATTAGTTCTTAAACCACGCAAAGGAAGCGCAGCTACTGCAGCGGCTTTTGACAGCAACTTTGTCTCGGTTCAAGGAGGTTTGTTCCAGTTCTTGGTTGGCTTTTAGACTATGGCCTTGGACTGGACAGTACCCCAATGAGTTATTAAGGTAATGTTTTTGGTAATTTGTGATTTGGTTAAGTTTAGAGGTCGTACAATAATTTATGGTGCAATGTGCCAAAGTGACTCTCGAAAGAGTGTTTCATTATTTTGGCCTCCATTCACTATTTTTCGTGTATTACAGCTCTTATGGATGTTATTTCATTGTGTTAGGTGTATTTTAATAATGGCCAAACGATGGTTCAATGTTGGTTCGGATTGGTACGAAGACATGGTTGGAAATTAGGTTGTTGGTCTCGATTGTCTCGTTTTTTTGTTCGGGTACGAAGTTTTGTCAAGTTGAGATTATTTGCATGTGTCTCATGTTAGGATTAGGTCGCAGCAAGCCTGGGAACGATCCAACTCCTCCGGTAAAAACATTGTTATAATTATATTACGTGCATAAAATATAAAACGTTTATTTTGAGATATATGCGATATGTCTTGTGGCCACCTCACGCTTATGGGAACTCTTCACCCGGTGACTTACGATCGGTTTACGATTATGTATGGATACGGACATCCAGTCCAAGGGCTGTGGTGATCTCTACCGCCCAGTATACTGTGGTTTAGTCTGATCAGACGTTCATGTTATGTTACGGGCCATTTGTGTTGAATCATTATCTCTACCAGAAAAATCTCGATATGGTATCTCATGACAGGGATCTATCGAGCAAATTTTTACGTACGATTTTCAGATATGCACGTACTTATATTTACCCATGACACGATTTTTACGTTACGCTTTACGACACGATATTTTACGTTGCATACGATTTTATGATATATTTACTTGCTATTCACGATATATGCATGTTGAGTCTTTAAACTCACTAGACTTGATTGTTGTAGGTACTGAGTGGCCGAGACTGAGGGCGGGGACCAGTGACTAGCTTGGGTCAGCAGTAGTAGGAATCCGAGGACCTCATGTTTCAGTTTACTCACCTTTTTATGTTCCAATTTAGATTTTTATATGTTGAACTATTTAGGTTGTAGTTTTGAAACAAACACAATATTTACTTCCGCTGTTATTTTAAAGTTAAAACTATTCACGGATTTATTTTATGAATGAGACAAGTTATTTATTTATTTATTTAGTAAAATTATTGATAATTCCGCAAAAAATGCGAATACGAAATACGGGCCTTTACAGTTGGTATCAGAGCATATGTTCTTGTAAAGGTTTGTACTACTACTGATCTCAAGAAGCTCATGAAGTCACGTCTTCGGTCTGTAAGTTTTACATTTACGCAATTTGTTTAAAGCATGAAATATTTTATGTTAAGATTATGATTATACAGAATTTATTTAAATTTAAAGAAATAATAGAATTATGCATGTTGGTTACGTGTGAGTTATGCATGGAGCAGTATGGCTCCTAGACGCATTAATGATCGCACGAGAGATGAGGAGCATCGTCATGAGGACGGTGAGGATCATAGGCAGGAGAGAGATTTATCGCCACCCCCTCCACCGGACATGAACGCCCAGATGATAGCTGGGATGACTCAGTTCTTCGCACAATTTGCAGGGAACAATGCTGTGATAGCGTGGCAGACAGGGCCTTAGGCCATTTGTGAGCGGTTCATGAAGATGAGGCAGAAGGAGTTCTCAAGGACGACCGATCCTTTGATTGCCAAGGGCTGGATTAAGTCCCTTGAGGTTATCTTCGTATTTATGGGGCTTGGAGATGAGGATAGGGTTCGTTGTGCAACCTATCTGTTCGGAGGAGACGCTCGCCTTTGGCTGGAAGGAGCATCTGTAGCCTTGGATTTGACTACTCTGAGCTGGACACGCTTTACAGAGGTATTCTACTCTAAATATTTTACTGACGAGGTGCGTTCCAGATTGACAAGGGAGTTCATGGCTCTGAGACAGGGAGACTTGACTGTTACGGAATTTATCCGTAAGTTTGAGAGGGGTTGCCATTTTGTGCCCCTGATTGAAAATGATGTTGGAGTCAAGTTCAGGCATTTTATGGATGTTCTGCAGCCAATCTTACGTCGTGATGTTAGGGTGGCTGGCCCTACTACTTATGATGTCGCTGTCTCCAGAGCTCTAGCTGCAGAGCAGGATCAGAATGATATTGAAATAGATCGCCAGGGTAAGCGACCATTCCAGGCGCCGCACCGCCATCTTCATCAGCAGCATCAGAGTAAGAAGCCGTTCCACGGCCCATCCAGGAGCAGAGGACAGCAGCAGCAGGGACAGGTAGCCCCGAGGTCCTCGGAGTATCCAGTCTGTGCCAAGTGCACACGCCGCCATACTGGAGTTTGTAGGTATGGTTCCAGGATGTGCTACAAGTGTGGTAGTCCTGACCATTTACTGAAGAATTGACCTCAGGGGACTTTGCCTACCCAAGGCAGAGTGTTTGCTCTCCACGCAGCGAAGACAAACCCGGAGACGATGCTCTTGACAGGTATCTTAAAGCTTTAAGTTTGTATTTGAGATTTAATGTTTTGAGGGCTTGGGTTAAAAATTTTGAACTTAAAATTTGTGATAGGATTGCATTTTCTCGCATGTCTATAAGTTTAGTTCTTGTAATTATTAGGTTCAGCATGATCTTTCAACCTTACAGGGAGAATTTTTATAGCTGGTTCATCTACAAACGCCTTGATAGATTCAGGGGCTACTCATTCATTCATTTCGGAGACATTTGTAAATTTCCTCAAGGTCAAAACCATTGGGACTAGATATAGCATATTCGGTAGTACTGCCTTCTGGAGAGGAGCTGACAGCTACTAATGTGATCCGAGACATAGACCTCGAACTTCATGGTATCTTGTTTATGCGGATCTTATCGTATTGTCGATGCCATAATTTGATATCATTCTAGGTATGGAATGACTATTAAGGAACAGAGTTTTGATTGACTTCCAACGGAGATCTGTTCTAGTCCGACTGTTTGGGAGAGAGCAGTTCTTATTCGAACTAGACAGGTACTTTCATTTACTACGTATAATATCTTGTGTCCAGGCTAGGAAGCTCATGCATAGAGGGTGTCGAGCGTTTTTAGCGACTTTTGTATATGTTCCCGAAACACCCTAGTCAGTCAGCCTCCGATGTCCCAATTGTCAGAGACTTTATAGACGTTTTTCCTGATGACGTCTCTGGTATGCCACCTGTGCGAGAAGAGGAGTTCTCTATTGAGCTTATGCCAGGTACCGCACGATCTCAAAAGCACCGTATCGTTTAGCACCGACAGAGATGGCAGAACTCAAGAAGCAAATCCAGGAACTTCTTGACAAGGAATTCATTTGTCCGAGTTTTTCGCCATGGGGCGCGCCAGTCTTATTTGTGAAGAAGAAGGATGGTTCGATGAGACTCTGCAATGATTATCGGGAATTGAACAGAGTCACAGTGAAGAACAAATACCCACTTCCGAGGATTAAAGATTTATTTTATCAGTTTCAAAGAGCTTCAGTATTCTCAAAGATTGATCTGCGTTCCGGTTATCACCAGTTGAGGGTGAAAGACGCCGATATTCTCAAGAATTCTTTTAGGACTCGTTATGGACACTTCGAGTTCCTTGTGATGCCATTCGGCTTGACGAATGCGCCAGCGATCTTCATGGATCTCATGAATCGCGTATTTCAGCCGTATCTTGATCAGTTCGTGATAGTATTCATATATGACATTCTCGTCTACTCAAAGAATCAGGAGGATCACATCAGACATCTGACCGCGGTATTGCAGGCCTTGCAAAAGCACAAGCTATTCGCGAAGTTCAGTAAGTGCGAGTTCTGGTTAGAGAAGGTGGCGTTCTTAGGCCACGTTGTTTCTAGCAGCGGTATTGAGGTAGACCCAGCGAAAGTTGCAGCAGTCAGAGATTGGGTTGTGCCGCAGAATGCATCAGAGATCCGTAGCTTCCTTGGGCTAGCAGGATATTATCGGAAGTTTATTCAGGGATTCTCCTCTATCGCAGTTCCACTCACGTTGTTGACAAAGAAGAATGCTAAGTACGTGTGGAGCGATGAGTGCCAGAAGAGCTTCGATTCTTTGAAGCAAGCTCTTATTTCAGCACCAGTATTGGCCATGCCGTCAGGGCCCGGAGATTTTGTTTTGTATACCGATGCTTCGAAGCTCGGTTTAGGCACAGTAGTTGATGCAGCATGGGAAGGTGATAGCATATGCTTCTCGTCAGTTTAAAATCCATGAGAACAGTTACCCTACCCATGATCTAGAGTTGGCAGCCGTAGTTTTTGCCCTGAAGATTTGGAGGCATTATTTGTACGGAGAGAAGAGCCAGATCTTTACAGATCATAAGAGCCTCAAATATTTCTTTACGTAGAAAGAGTTGAATATGCGTCAGAGGCGTTGGTTGGAGCTAGTGAAGGACTATGACTGTGACATTAGCTACCACCCTGACAAAGCTAATGTAGTTGCGGATGCGTTGAGCAGGAAAGTCGCAGTGATGGCTCATTTGGTGATTCCGAGACCTCTTCAGTTTGAAATACAGATGTTTGATCTAGAGACATATCCTCGAGGTAGAGTTCCCCGTCTATCCACTTTGACGATTCAGTCTTCTCTTCTAGACTGTATTCGCAGGTGGATAGCTAGCAGACGAGCAGTTGGTAAAGTGGAAACAGAGAGATGAGGCCAAGGGCAGTATCTTGTATACAGTTAGAGACGGTATTGTAAGATATCAAGACAGAATGTTGGTTCCTAGCAACGATTCTATTCGAGCGGATATTTAATCTGAGGCCCATATGTCGCCGTACTCTATTCACCCTGGGAGTACTAAGATGTACAAAGATCTGCAGTTATTGTATTGGTGGCCTGGAATGAAGAAGTATATCAGACATTTTGTATCCGACTGTCTGACGTGTCAACTAGTGAAAGCGGAACACCAGAGACCAGCAGGCATGCTCAAGCCTCTTCCTATTCCCGAGTGGAAATGGGAGAATGTTACCATGGACTTCGTTGTCGGTTTGGCAAAATCAGTCAGAGGGTCAAATGCTATCTGGGTGATTGTTGATCGTCTTACCAAATCAGCGCACTTCTTGCCTATTAAGACGACTTTCACCATGATTCAGTATGCAGAGTTGTATATCCGAGAGATAGTCAGACTTCATGGTATTCCCGTTTCTATAGTGTCTGACCGAGATCCTAAATTCACTTCCTCCTTTTGGAAGAGTTTGCATTCAGCTATGGGTACGAAGTTGTTATTTAGCACAGCCTTCCACCCTCAGACGGATGGTCAGTCAGAGAGAGTTATCCAGATTCTGGAGGATCTTCTCTGTGCATGTGTCATTGATTTCTCAGGGAGTTGGGATTCGAAGTTCCCGTTGGTGGAGTTTACCTATAACAACAGTTTTTAGTCGTCTATAGGTATGGCTCCATATGAAGCACTGTACGGTCGTAAGTGTAGATCGCCTATTCATTGGGATGAAGTAGGGGAGAGATCAGAATTGGGTCCGGAGATTGTTCAGCAGACTGCCGATGTAGTAGTCAAGATCCGTGATAGGATGAGGACTGCTCAGAGTCGACAGAAGAATAACGCGGATCAGAGGAGGAGAGATCTAGAGTTTACCGTTGGAGACCATGTTTTCGTGAAGATAGCACCTATGAAAGGTGTCATGCGTTTCGGAAAGAAAGGAAAGCTCAGTCCGAGATTCATAGGACCATTTGAGATCCTCGACAGGGTTGGGACGTTAGCTTATCGTGTTGCTCTTCCACCGCATCTGGCCGGAGTACACAACGTGTTCCACGTCTCTATGCTGAGGAAGTATATGGCGAATCCTTCGCATGTCTTGAATTTTGAGCCGTTGCAGCTCACTCCGAACCTGTCTTATGAAAAAAGACCAGTGCAAATCTTAGACAGACAGGAAAAAAAGCTTCGGAACAAACTAGTGAAGCTAGTGAAGGTCAAATGGCTTAATCATTCGGAGGAAGAAGCTACGTGGGAATCTAGCCAGAGATGAAGAGTCGATATCCCGAGTTATTCGGTAAGTTTTAATTTCGAGGACTGATATTTCTTTTATGGGGGGAGGGTTGTAGAACTTGGAAAATCAGATTACGTATAAGCCATTCATAATTGCTATTATTTAAATTAAAAATAATTTATATAGATATATGAGAGGATCGGTTGGAAAGCTGATAAGTGTTTAGAAGGATGGGTTGAATAAACATTCACGGATTATATATTTTCTTTGAAAAATGAGTTCAGTTTAGTGACAAACTGATGCTCGATATCTTGTCAGTCGATGACAATCAGTTTAACTAAAAATAGTTGCGGAAGTAAACTGACTGAAAGATCGAATAACTGAATGAAAAACAATAACTGAAATAGTATGCACACGATTTGTTTCTGGATGTTCGGAGAATAGAATAACTCCTACGTCACCCCTTCTATCCCGAGGATAGGATTTCCACTAAAAGACTTTGATCAAATACAACAGTTGTATCGACCCACTTCAGTTTGGACTTATCAATGCCAACACTGAAACTCTTAATTACAAACGGCTTTTATAGTTCTCAACTGAATGAAGCACAACTTAACGAATAAAGCAAATATTACAATCGTGCTAACAAGCTTAAGAATGTAGCCTTGAATGCTACTGATAAGCGAGTAAGTGTGAGCGTAGTGATTTCAGCAGAGTGATATTAAGCTTGAATGATAGTTCGTGTGTTCTTTATTTTTCAGCTGGCTTCTTCACTTATTTATAGGCTACCTTTTCAACGGTAACATTTAAATGTTATCTGAATTTTATATCCGTTGATTTGCCGCGTCAATATTCTTCTGACACTCGTACACTGCAGACTCTGAAATGCGGCGTTCTACTATTAGTTGCAGTCTGTTGTACTTTTTGTCGGTTGACGTGTTTCAGCTGAATGATCTGCTGTTGGGCAAAACGCTTGTTATGTTCACAACTGAATAAATCAACTGATCAGTTTCCAACTGATCAGTCAGTTCTCTTCGAGAGTTCGGTTCAGTTAGACTCAGTCGCGTAGTTCAGTTTTCTCGTGTTCAGTTATTTACATAAACAGAAGGTTCGCACTTTGTCAAACGCCGAAACATAGTTTTCAACAATTTCCCCCTTTATGGTTTTTGACAAAACTAAGCAAATAATAGCTGAACAACTGAACTCATTGTAGATAATATAAGAATTTGATCAACTGATATCCAAAAATAGCAACTCAAACAGTTCCATCTTAACAGATAATCTCCGAACATCAGTTGATAGGATGTTGACAGTAGTGGAAATGTTGGAGACAGCAGAAGTCATTGTGGTTTGCAGCGAGTCCATTTTTCTGGATACGAGCGTCTCCAAACTGTCAACTCGTTTGCTGATAGAGTCTTGAGTTACGGAGAGACTCTTAGCCAAACCTTTGTTCTTTTGAATTTCTTCTATTGTATGAGATAGAGAGGTTACAACATCTTGAATTGCCTTCAGTTTCGCTGAGTTGAATTCTTCAGAATGTTCCAGCTTCAGAGTGTGCTCTAATTGAGTGTGCTGAATCTTGTACATGTCAGTGATCATTTTATTCAAGTTTTTCTGAATCTCCTAAATTTCTTCAAGAACTAATTCAAAATCTGTAGATGAATGAGGAGGTGATTGTCTAGATGTTTCAGGTTCCTGATAGACTTGATCAAAAACTACCATGGTCCTGTCAGATAATATCGTTTCAGTGACAGTCTGTTCTGGAACATTTGTTTCAGGTACTTCTATTTGAGTCAGATGAGTTGAAGACTGATCCTGAGCAGCAACTGAACTTTCCTGCTGATCGTGAGAAACTTTGGGATTGTCAGATGGAGGGTCATGAAATGGTGCTTCTGCTTGACAGTCAGCTGAAACTTGGGTTGGCTCGTCAGTTGGAGTATTTTCACAAATGAACAACTGAGCCTCCATATTTGCAGCAATTTGATGATCTGGTGATTGAGTATGCACAACATTTTGATTATCTGGTTGATCAGTGACAGGCGGAACTGGCTCTTCAGTTGAAATGAGAACCTCTTGAGCTGCTTGATCAGTGGAGTGATCAACTGAAATAGGTTCATCTGTTGGAGCTTCTTGAACCACTGACTGAATAATTTCATCAATATGAGCGAGTGTCAAGTCAGCTTCTGAATAAAGATTTGGATCATTGGAAGGAGGCGTTGACATAGATGAAGATGGAGCAACTGAAGATGAAGGAACAACTGCTTTCTGCAAAAAAGTAGCAGCAGTGTCCTTAGATAGTTCCCCAGCAGACTGCTCAGCTAGCTCTTCAGTCACAAACTCTTGAGATACTGCTGGGATGATTAGTTCTTGATCCATTTCCCAATGTTTAATTTCTATTGTAGTCCAATCAAATCTGCTTCCAGTTGAGCATATATCGCTTTATCATTGAATGCAGTTGGACTTGAGGGATTGAAATTTTGTCGCAGCTCAGCAACAATCTTCTGCAGCCTCTTCTCTCTTGTAAGATCAAAGAAATATTTCTTCCTCTTCAAGGCTTGAGTGATTGAGGAAGCTTTGACCATTTTCAACACCACTTTCTCCAACTCAAAAAATCTTTTCAGCTTAGATTTCTTCTGGAGCTCCTTAGCGAAAATATGAGCTCGAAATCTTACCCATTCATCATAGATTTTGAGTTTCTCTGCTGAAAATTCATTGACCTCTTGCCAAATAAGATCAATATGAGTTTGAATGGCATTAGTAGGTCTAGGCTCTTCTTGTATTTTACTCTTGCCCTTGGGGTCAGTCAGAATATGAGGGATGTTGAATCCAGAAGTAGTTGCATCAATCCCCTCTCTGAGCACCACCCTTGTAGGTCTAGCAAATGGTAGAGGAGTGTGACGAGAAACAGTGATTAATGGAGCTTTGACTCCAGCCAGTCTAGTCTGATCACTGGGTTCAGTGATTGTCCTCTACGGTAGATTGGTGGACAAGGGTAACTGATCCTCTGCTGAGGATGCAGTTGGGACTACCTTTAACGGAACAGCCTGGATTGGTTGTTGAGCTGTTGATTCCATCATACTATCAGTTGGTATGACATTAACTGTAGCAGCAGGTTTGGTCTTCAATGTCCGTGGTTTCTTGATGATTTGAGGAGACGGAGTCTTCTCTATATCAGATTCACTCACAATCAATTTCCGCTTGGTAGTCTTCAAAGTCTTGGCTTTCTTGACTGATTTGGGAGCGGCCTGCTGCGTCCCAATCTCCTGTTTGATCTTCACGAATTGATCAGGAGACAAGCCTAGTTTAGTCTTTGGTGGCAAAATGTTTTTGGCATTGAAAATTTTGAATTTCGATAATCTCTCTGAATCATCAGCCACCAACCCTTGGACTTTTATCAAATGACTGAGCTGCACTGCAAAGCCTTTGGACTGCTTGGTGGATAGAAACATATTCTTCAAGATGTTGAAGATAAGGTGCTTCCAGTTAAGTCGCCGTCCAGCCATGATAATAGTGATGGCTTGGAATTTCTCCAAAGTTAGTGCAGCAAAAGATCCTGCTTTCGCACATAGCCCCTTGGCAACAATATCAGCCAGCAGCTGAACTTTGTTCTTCAGTTCTTTCTTAGGATCGGAAACTTTGATTTTCCGTCCATCAGTAGAGAGTAGGGTCTGCATCTCTTCAACATCAGATGCTTTGACATCAGCAAGGTGTGCCAATCCATCAGAAGGCAACAAGAATAAATCTCCAAAAGAGTCTTCAGAGATGGTCAACAACTGATTATTGACAGTAGAAATGATTCTTCCATCAGAATTGATGTAGCCATTGGAGTAGAGGTCTTGAAGTTCCTTTGGGTAAATCTCCTGTGAAGATTGCCCCAAGAATGTCCTCAGCCCAGCTGATTCGAGCTTCAGAAAGACATTCTTGACATCTTCTTCTCCGATTGACAGAACTGATCCAAAATTGATAGCCATAGCGTTCAATACGTGAGCGGGAATCTGATTTGCCATTGCTGATAATACGAAAATCTGAAATTTTCGCAGAAAAACAAGCTCTGAGTGTATGAATTTGTTTTTCTTAAAAAAAATTGATATGCGCGTAAGGAAAAACTGAATTGAAGCGGGGAATGGTACATATGTACGTGACTTTTCAAATTCGGAACACGTGTCAGTCCCTGAAAATTTTGGATGAAAACGTTTGTACGTGTGCTGTAAGCGTGTGTACAATTTAAGCGGTTTAAATGCGTCCACGTTTGAAACTGCTATTCATCATGAGATAGCAATCAGTCACTTCACTTGATTTGGAATATAATGTGGTTAATTAGTTAACTTACGTGAGAATATTAGTAACATAACCAACTGAATGATCAGTTGTGAAACTGTGTCCTTTTTGTTGAAGATTTACTAACCACTGTCTTCTCAATTAACCTCTTAAAACCAATATTCCCCCTAAATAGATGCATATTATGAGAACTTAATCAAATTAAATCTTATGCTTAGAAGGTTAATCGTCTGCTGTAATGACTTTGTCCTTTCATCTTCCTTGACCCTGCGTTATAAATAGGAGTAGCTTAGTTAGTTTCAAACATATCAGCTAATAATATTCAGCAGCTTAAAATGGCAGATGTGGGTAGCTCAAGGACTCCAGATATGGCTGAAGAATTCATGAAGGCAGCTTTGGAACAACGAAAAGATGATATGGAAGATGAAGTCTTCCATAAGATCCTTCACTATTGGGAGGAGCTGCAAGGACTTCAGTTCCTTTATGACAGTGCAGAAGCTCTCTCTCCCACTCTGATGGCGAAATTTGAGAAATTTCGGGAGCGCTTGCATGTTTCCGAGAGAGTGAACTTCTTTGAGGATGACTATGTCTACCAGCTGATGCTCTTCAAAGAAAGGAGGATCCTGGAGCGTATAGCTGACTCTGATAGCTTCCACAAGACTACCATTGGAGATATATCTCGTTGGATGAACAAGCGGAGGTCTTTTGTTGAGGAAGAGTATTTTAATGTAATCCGAAACAATTTCTTTAAATAAATAAAGACTTATTTCAGTTTGTCTTAGTCTTTTTATTTTCCTGCAATGGTTAATCTTATCAGTTTAAATACAAATGACTAACTGAATCATAAAAAATAACAAACTGATAGATGACATAAATTAGTTAATAGCAGATATATAAGCAATAAAACCGATTAAGATAAATCAATTAAACCAAGCATATTTCGAAAGTGAGAAAACTTAGTCTCTGGCAGTGGTTTGGTGAATATATCAGCTGCTTGTTGCTCGGTTGAGACGTATTCCAGTCTGATGTCTTTTTCAAGGCATGATCTCTGATGAAGTGATGTCTTACATCTATGTGCTTGGTCCTCGAGTGAAGAACTGGATTGTAGGTGATAGCAATCGTGCTTGTGTTATCACAGAATATGGGCGATTCTTTAGCGTCAACTCCATAATCTCTCAATTGTTGCTGAACCCAGAGCAGTTGAGCACAACAGCTTCCAGCAGCAAGGTATTCTGCTTCAGTTGTGGAAGTTGCTATGGATGTTTGTTTCTTGCTGAACGAAGAGATCAGTCTGTCTCCTAGAAACTGACATGATCCACTTGTACTTTTACGATCTAGCTTACATCCTGCATAATCTGCATCTGAATATCCAACTAGATTGAAAGATGAGTCCTTAGAATACCATAACCCAACATTTTGAGTGCCTTTAAGATATTTCAAAATACGTTTGGCAGCTGAAAAATGTGTTTGCTTAGGATTTGCTTGAAATCTGGCACACATACAGACAGCAAAAACAATATCAGGGCGACTAGCAGTTAGGTACAATAATGAACCTATTAAACCTCTGTAGAGTGCCGCCTCAACTGATATTCCCCCTTGATCAGTATCCAGTTTAACTGATGAGCTCATGGGAGTGCTTGCAGCTGAACACGATTCCATGCCAAATTTCTTCAGCTACTCCTTCGTGTATTTTGTCTGACTGATAAAAATCCCAGTCTTCAATTGCTTCACTTGTAGCCCAAGGAAAAATGTCAGTTCACCCATTATGCTCATTTCAAACTTATCCTGCATCAACTTAGCAAATTTCTCGCACAATTTGGGGTTAGTTGACCCAAATATAATGTCATCAACATAAATTTGAACGAGTAGAATATGATCATTCTTTGAAAATTTGAACAAGGTCTTATCAACTGATCCAACAAAGAAATCATGATCAGTTAGAAATTTTGATAGAGTTTCATACAAGCTCTTGGAGCTTGTTTAAACCATATAAGGCTTTGTTCAAATGGTAGACATGATCAAAAAATAAATGATTGATGAAACCTGGGGGTTGTTCAACATAAACCTCTTCTTGCAGCTGGCCATTCAGGAATGCGCTCTTTACATCCATTTGGTAGACTTTGAAATTTTTGAATGAGGCATAGACAAGGAATATTCTGATAGCTTCCAGTCTTGCAACTGGTGAATATGTTTCATCATAGTCAATTCCTTCTTCTTGCCTGTAACCTTGTGCTACCAATCTTGCCTTGTTGCGCACAACTGAACCGTCTTCGTTCAGCTTGTTCCTGTACACCCATTTTGTACCTATAACAGTTTTTGAAAATAGCCTTGGAACTAGGTTCCAGACATTGTTATGAGTAAACTGATTCAGCTCCTCTTGCATTGCATTTACCCAGTTTGGATCAGCAAGAGCTTGATCAGTTTTCTTCGGTTCCAATTGTGATACAAAAGCTGAATGAATAATTAGATTAAGCATCTGATTTCTTGTTCTTACCGGATCAGATGGATTACCTGTCACCAATTTCGAAGGATGTGATTTCTTCCATCTGAATTCAGCATTTGTTGTATCCACGTTAGCAACTGCTTCTGTATCAGTTCGAGCTGCATCAACAACTGCTTCTGTTTCAGTTGCTGCTGCATCTGTTGATAGTTGAATTTTCTCAATGGGCTCTCTCAACTGATTTTCTGGAATAGTTTCATGTTCAGCTGGTTGATCTATGACTTCTGGTTCTGGTGTTTGGAGGTTGTTCTGATTGATATGATTATCCTCTTCATCATCATCCTCCAAACTGATATCTGTAAATCTGTCAGCTAGCTCAACTGGATCAGTTGGCTTTTCAGTTAGTACACTTTCTTCAAAAACAACATGGATAGATTCTTCTACATTCAAAGAATTTTTATTAAAAACTCTATATGCTTTGCTAAATGAAAAATATCCAAAAATATTCCCTCTGCAGATTTTGCATCAAAGGTTTTTAAGTGATTTTTACCATTATCAAGTATAAAACATCTGCAACCGAATATCTTGAAATAAGAAACCACACTTTTTCTTCCATTCCAGATCTCATAAGGTGTTTTCATATGATTCTTATTAATCATAGATCTGTTCTGAGTATAACACGCAGTGTTTACTGCCTCTGCCCAAAACCTTTGAGAAATACCAGAATCAGCAAGCATCGTTCTAGCAGCTTCTTTAAGGGTCTGATTTCTCCTCTCAGCTACACCATTTTGCTGAGGAGTTCTAGCTGCTGAGAGCTCATGCTTAATTCCAGCATTTTCTAAAAAATTTGAAAGAATTTTATTGATGAATTCAGTTCCTCGATCGGATCTGATTCTATCAATTCCAACTGATTTTTCATTTAATAATCTTTTGAGAAGCTTAATCAGTTGGGCGGCAGTTTGGTCCTTGGATTTGAGAAAAATAGCCCAAGTAAATCTTGAAAAATTGTCCACAACCACCAAGGTGTATTTCATTCCCCCTAAACTCATGACTAGTATTGGACCAAATAGATCCATATGTAACATCTCTAAGCATCGGGAAGAAGATTTACGGCCCTTGTTTTTAAAAGAAGATTTTACTTGTTTTTCAAACTGACATGCTGAACAAATTGTCTTTTGAAAATTTTATTTTGGGCAGACCAGTTACAAGATCATGATGATTGAAATAAGCAATGGATTTAAAGTTCAGATGGTTCAGTCTCTTATGACATAACCAGTTTTCAGAAGATTTGGAAGTAATAAGACAAACTGGTGCATAAGGTTTTTCAGTCCAACTCACTTTGTAAGTATTTCCACAACGTTTGCCAGTTAGAATGACTTCATCAGTTGAGTCTCTAACTGAACAAGTATGTTTGTCAAACTGGACTGAGAAATTGTTGTCGCATAACTGACTGATGCTTATCAAGTTATACTTCAAATTTTCAACTAGCAAAACATCTTTAATTGTAAAACTACCATGGATAAGCTTACCCTTACCCACGGTTTTACCTTTGGAATTATCTCCAAAACTGACATTTGGTCCAGTGTATTTGATCAGTTGAGATAATAAGTTTGCATCTCCCCGTCATGTGTCGTGAGCAACCACTATCCAAGTACCAGATTGATTCCTTGTATGTACCTGTTACTTGCAATCATACACAAGATATGATTCTGGTACCCTTTTCTATTTGGGTCCAAAATTGATTAGTCCTTTAGGAACCCAGACTTGGATCAGTCTAACTGACTGTCCAGTTGCCATATTCCAGATGGTCTTTCTCGATCTGTAGTGTGCTCTGTGTAGTGTGCAGATGAGACAACATGATATTTAGCTTTGTTCAACTGATTGTTCAGCCAATATCTTTTCTAAACCGGCTTGTTGTTATAGTAATTGGAGTAGCCATTTGAATAATTTCTTTTGAACCTTTTTGATGACTGACTGCGTGAGTCAGCTAAAGCTTTTGGGCTATAACTAATACCATATCTTCTAGCCTTTTTTGTACTTTCAGTAGGCTGTTCAACCAGTATACTTTGCTCAGTTTGTTCTTGTACCATAACTGATTTGACAAAGTGAATGTATTTCCCTTTTATCCATATTCAGTTTTGGTTGAGTACCATTGGAAGCCATTTCATCTTGATTGCTGAACCCTAAACCAGTTTTATCAGTGACTGATTTCTGTGTATCAGCTAATGCAACAGATGATTTTTTCCAAGCCTGAATAAGCTCAGTTTGCTTTGAATTTTCAAGCATCAACTTTTGAATCATTGATTGATTCCTGCTTCCTTCAGCTTTGAGCTCAGCAATTTCTCCTTTAAGACTCAACACATCAACTGATGCATCAGTTGTAGTTTTATTGTCTATAGGATCATTATGCTTTGCTCTAACCTTTTCAAATGATAAGGCAAGCTTATGATACTCACTAACCGTATCATGCAGAGTTGAAATAAGTTCTTCTCTGGTGAAATTAGTTGAGTTAAAGTCAAATACCTGTTGATTGCTTGACTCCAGTTCTGTTTCACCAGCCATCAGACATTTCACTTCCTCTTCACTATCACTGGAACTGCATGAGGTCTCTAGCTCTGACTCTTCACTGTCAGTTTCAGCCCATTTTGATTTGCTCTCTTCAGCTAAGTGCACTTCATGCTTCTTCCGGAAGGACTTCTTAGGGTCTCCTCTTGTGCTCATATAATTTCTTCTTTCTTTCAGTTGAGCCTTAACTGTCTTTCTTGGGTTTGGTACAGTCAGCAATGAAGTGACCAGGTTTGCCACAGTTGTAGCAAGCGTTTGATTCCTCCTTGAAATTGCCTCTCTGATATTTATTCTAGAAGTTTCCCTGATTTTTCCTCATAAATCTGCCGAACTTTTTGATGAACAATGACATGGAATCATTGCTTAGTTGATCAGCAACTTTCTCTACTGAACCAGCTGGTTCTGTTCTAACAGCAGCTAAGGCAGTTGTGGCTGCTGGAGTAGAGGGTTCTCCTTCTCGAGTTTGCAACTCGAACTCATATGCCTTCAGATCAGCAAATAGATCATGAAGCTCAACTTTGTTCAGATCCTTGGATTCCCTCATTGCCATGGTCTTTACGTCCCACTCCTTGGGAAGACCTCTGATTACCTTCAAGTCAACTTCTTTGTTTGTGTACACTTTTCCAAGTGCATTTAATTCATTGATGATGCAGCTGGTTTTTCATCATATTCATGCATCGTTTCACCAGCTCTCATTTTGATATTGTCAAACTTCTGAACAGCAACAGAAAGTTTGTTTTCTTTGGTTTGTTCGTTCCCTTCGCAAAGCTGGATCAGCTTCTCCCAAATCTCTTTGGCTGTCTTGCACATTTTGATTTTACTGAACGTTACTTTGTCCAGTGTTTTGTATAGTATGTCTTTTTACTACGTTGTCCAGATTTTCTTTTCGTTTGTCTTCAGCAGTCCACTCGTCTCTGGGCTTTTCAATTCTATGAGGTGTCCCATCTGTGATTGCGACTGCTGTATTGGCTTTCAGAATCCTCATTGGTCCGTCAGTGATGACGTACCACATATCATCGTCTTGTGCAGCTAAGTGAGCCTGCATCCTGATTTTCCAATCATCAAAGTCTTCTCTAGAGAACATAGGGATCTTGTTGAAGGAAGACATGATCAATTAATTTGAGTTGAGATATTCTTAGACAAGATAAACTGCTCTGATACCACTTGAAAGGATCGGTTGGAAAGATGATGAGTGTTTAGAAGGAGGTTGAATAAACACTCACAGATTATATATTTTCTTTGAAAAATGAGTTCAGTTTAGTGACAAACTGATGCTCGATATCTTTTCAGTCGATGACAATCAGTTTAACTAAAAATAGTTGTGGAAGTAATCTGACTGAAAGATAGAATAACTGAATGAAAAACAATAACTGAAATAGTATGCACACGATTTGTTTCTGGATGTTCGGAGAATAGAATAACTCCTACGTCACCCCTTCTATCACGAGGATAGGATTTCCACTAAAAGACTTTGATCAAATACAACAGTTGTATCGACCCACTTCAGTTTGGACTTATCACTGCCAACACTAAAACTCTTAGTTACAAACGGCTTTTATAGTTCTCAACTGAATGAAGCACAACTTAATGAATAAAGCAAATATTACAATCGTGCTAACAAGCTCAAGAATGTAGCCTTGAATGCTACTGATAAGCGAGTAAGTGTGAGCGTAGTGATTTCAGCAGAGTGATAACAAGCTTGAATGATAGTTCGTGTGTTCTCTATTTTTCAGCTGGTTTCTTCACTTATTTATAGGCTACCCTTTCAACAGTAACATTTAAATGTTATCTGAATTTTATATCCGTTGATTTGCCGCGTCAATATTCTTCTGACACTCGTACACTGCAGACTCTGAAATGCGGCGTTCTATTATTAGTTGCAGTCTGTTGTACTTTTTTTCGGTTGACGTGTTTCAGCTGAATGATCTGCTGTTGGGCAAAACGCTTGTTATGTTCACAATTGAATAAATCAACTGATCAGTTTTCAACTGATCAGTCAGTTCTCTTCGAGAGTTCAGGTTCAGTTAGACTCAGTCGCGTAGTTCAGTTTTCTCGTGTTCAGTTATTTACATAAACAGAAGGTTCGCACTTTGTCAAACGCCGACACTTAGTTTTCAACAATATATGAAGTATTTATTTCATTTTAAAATTTGTTAAGTCATGATTATTTATTTTAAACGTAGGACTTTAGCTTTTATCTTTTCAAATAAATACGCGAGACCGGGCCGGAGTTAGGAGATCGGAGATAAGATTAATAATAAGAAAGTATTTCTAAATTTAATTTAAGACAATGAATAATTTATTTTAATAATAAAGAAGGTTTTAAGATTTATTTAAATTAATTGGATAAGTTATTAAATAAGTTCTTTCACGTCCCATATTTAGTTAAAGCCTAAATTAAAATGTGTAACCAATTGAGATAAATTAATCTAGGCTTAATATATTCGAGAAATTAAAACCTAACATTTGAATAATAAATTGTAAGACCAAGTCATGCCATGCAAGAAATTGTTATCCTAATTTAATTTATTAATTCACTAAAATACATAATGGGGGTCTAAAACCTTAAACACTTAAAATACATGATTTAAGCAATATCATACCATGCAACATTTTTAAGAAAATCTCGACCACCCCTCTTACTAATTTAAATATACTTGGTAACCCTCCATTCTAATCACCCTTCATTGGCCTTTATGGTATAAAAGATTTTCCTCAACTTTAATTGCCCAATAATTGGAAATCCTAGTACCATTACCCACCTAGTTTTCCCTCAACCCACTAATCTAGCCTATCAACCCATACATCACGTGCAGCATGAAGGAAAGAAATATTTGATTTGCCAATCAACCTCATCACTTGCATCTCCCACCTTAATGCATTGCATGACTCCTTTATTTTCCTTGTAACCTTCCCCTCGTCCCTTAGCATCTCCCCCACCCTCTCATTCGAAAATAAAAAAGAAAGCAGCAGCTTTAATTGTGGGGTAACAGTAGGAATAGAGAAAGAAACACAACTCCGACTCCGCCACGCCGTATCCGTCGTATTGTTTTGTTTTCTTCAAAACAAAATTTCAGGCACGCATATATTGTTTCTTTTCTCTTCAATCAAATCCTATAGATATTTTTACGCATTATGTATTCATGATCCAAGCAACAAACGAAACTGGACAGCAAGATTTTTCGGAAAACCGCACAGGCCTTTCCCGGCCATTCTTTTGTTTCTCACGGGTGTTGTGTTATTTCGATTACAGTGTGTTTGCTCAATTCCAGGCACTCAAGGCTGCATCTAGGCATAATTTAGAGTGTGTTAGGAAGGTGTTGGTTCATTGATTTAAGCCCATGCCCTCTGGATAAATGCATGACAGCAAACATCTTCCTAGATGCAGATTTGGCCCACAGTTTGGTTGTTTGGTTGCCTAAGGTGAGTGTTCAAATCATGGTTGGCCCAGAGCCTATAACCATGGTTTGAACCCTTCCTTAGCATGTCTAGGACGTGACCAACTCAGCCTTTCAAGGCTTGGTTCATGGATCCATCAAGTTTTCATAACAACAATGCAAACGTCCCTCGGTTCCTTTCATTTCTTGTTTGGGGTGATGAGTTACGGCTTTGGGGGTTTGGGTGAATTTTTGTTGGCTTCTTGCCCATAGCCATGGTTCATACAACACCTCATTATGTCTAAATCAAGCCATGGTCGATCATATGGCCGCTGGACTGATATAAGACAGCAAATTAAACCAATACCCCCCCACGGCTCAGTACTTGGTGCTCTAGGGTGGGAGCTTATTGTTGTCCTAAGTATTTGCTTGGATTGTGTTTGGCTTTTAGCCCTTAGCCATGGTCCAAGGCACCCCTTAGTATGTTGGTAAGAGACTTTGGTCAGGTGGTTCAAGCCCCAATGGCCATTAGTTCTTAAACCACGCAAAGGAAGCGCAGCTACTGCCGCGGCTTTTGACAGCAACTTTGTCTCGGTTCAGGAGGTTTGTTCGAGTCCTTGGTTGGCTTTTAGCCTATGGCCTTGGATTGGACAGTACCCCAATGAGTTATGAAGGTCATGTTTTTGGTTGTTCGTGATTTGGTTAAGTTTAGAGGTCGTACGAGAATTTACGGTGCAATGTGCTAAAGTTACTCTCGAAAGAGCGTTTTATGATTTTGGCCTTCATTCACTATTTTACGTGTATTACAGCTCTTATGGATGTTATTTCATTATGTTAGGTGTATTTTAATCATGGCTAAACGATGGTTCAATGTTGGTTGAGATTGGTACGAAGCCATGGTTGGAAATTAGGTTGTTGGTCTCGATTGTCTCGTTTTTTGGTTCAGGTACGAAGTTTTGTCAAGTTTAGATTATTAGCATGTGTCTCATGTTAGGATTAGGTCGCAGCAAGCCTGGGAACGATCCAACTCCTCCGGTAAAAACATGGTTATAATTATATTACGTGCATAAAATATAAAACGTTTATTTTGAGATATATGTGATATGTCTTGTGGCCACCTCACGCATATGGGATCTCTTCACCCGGTGACTTACGACCGGTTTACGATTATGTATGGGTACGGACATCCAGTCTTAGGGTTGTGGTGATCTCTACCGCCCAGTATACTGTGGTTTAGTCTGATCAGACGTTCATGTTATGTTATGGACCACTTGTGTTGAAACATTATATCTACCAGAAAAATCTCGATATGGTATTTCATGACAGGGCTCTATCGAGCAAATCTTTTACGTACGATTTTCAGATATGCACTGTACTTATATCTACCAATGACACGATATTTTACGTTACGCTTTACGACACGATATTTTACATTGCATAGGATTTTATGATATATTTACTTGCTATTCACGATATATGCATGTTGAAAAAAGACTCACTAGACTTGATTGTTGTAGGTACTGATGTGGCCGAGACTGAGGGCGGGGACCAGTGAGCTAGCTTGGGTCAGCAGTAGTAGGAACCCAAGGACCTCATGTTTCAGTTTACTCACCTTTTTATGTCAAATTCAGATTTTTATATGTTGAACTATTTTAAGTTGTTGTTTTGAAACAACACAAAATTTACTTCCACTGTTATTTTAAAGTTAAAACTATTCATGGATTTATTTTATGAATGAGATAAGTTATTTATTTATTTATTTATTAAAATTTTTGATAATTCCGCGAAAAATGAGAATACGAAATACGAGCCTTTACAATGGAAATTGGTTATGACTGACGATGTATATGTATACGATGACATGAGATATGGTGAGCCGAGGACCGGGCTCAGTGGGCGGGTAATGCTGTCGCTGATGTCCCGTGCCGTCGGGTACCACTGTTTTATAGATAGATCCATCGATAGAGCTAATACGATACAGCTGATATGAAAGTCACAACTAATGAACTGAATTCAATAAAAAGAAAATGTATACATTTATGATGACACGAGATGACATGATTTCACACGTTATGATATTCCACGACACGTTTATGTTATGCTTCAAAATGCATGAAAGATATGTTGAGTATTATATTTTTCACTGCTGTGTGCTATGTATGTGTACTTGTTATTCCTGGTACAGGTGTGTTAAGTCTTTAGACTCACTAGGCGTGTGTGATGCAGGTGAGCTTAAATGATGAGGAGACTGGAGGTGCCGAACTCTGTGTAGGCAGACCTGGTGCGGTGACATGACCCGAGGACCGCATGTTTTCCGCATTATGATTTATGAGTTTTGAGAGGAGATGAACATTTTATTATGTTGACAATTTTAAGATTTCTACTCGTTTTGTTACGTATGATTTTTGGATGAGTTTGATTATTTAACTGAATTGATTTTACTGTCAAATAATTATGATTATTTGAATGTCTATTTTCGAAAACGTGAGCTTTAAAAAAAAAGATATTTCCCACTTTTTAAAACTAGTAGACGCTACAACACTGCTCTAGATTCAGAAACAACTGAAAGACTATGGAGTAATTGCAGAAGAATCACCAATCTTCTGTGATAATACAAGTACCATTGCAATTATATACAATCCAGTTCTCCATTCAAGGACTAAAGATATTGATGTCAGAGATCATGCTCTCAAGAAAGAAATCAGACTGGAGTACATATCAACTGAACAACAAGCAGCTGACATCTTCACCAAGCCATTTCCTGAGATTAAGTTTTCTTATTTTCGTAATATTTTTGGCTTAATTGATTTGTCTTAATATTATTCACACTATTATATATTATTGTTGTTATTCAGTTATTAACAGTTTGAATGCAGAATAGTAAAGTTGCAAAACAATTGAACAGCAATGAACAAAAACATGAATTTTATTGATAAGTAAGAATGGAGCAACTGGGGTATGCTCATATAAGGACATGTTTAGTCCTGAATCACATTGAGATGTGAACACACTAATAATTGTATCAATGAACCATTGAGGGTCATACAAGTACTAGCTTTCTAAATCCCGTCGAGAAGAAAATTATTTCAATGTGTTGAACGGCTTACAAAGAAGTTTATAAGCACAATGAAATTTAGAAGTACGACTTCTATAAAGGAATGTAACTTTTAATTTGTGGAAGTGTTCCAAAATTAAAAGTTGGCCAAATTAATAATGTGTTTGAAAATTGTGATTTTCATAAACATTGTTATGAACTTAATTAAATTAATTCAAGGGCTGAATTAATTAAACACTAGTGGACCTAGTAGAGTCCAAATAATTAAATTAATTCAAGTGTTGAATTAATTAAATAGCATTGGCTCTTGTAGAGCTCAAATGAAAATAATTATTCAACTAGTGGGCTTGAATAAATTCAAGTAAGATCTAATTGATCTCAAATGTGTTTGAGATATTAAAATAATAGTCCATGAGTTTTGTAAATATTAGAAGCCCAAATAACATGCTAGGGAGGGGAAATGTTGGGAGTCAATTTTTTTCAAATTAAAGGCTAGCATGCCTTTGGAATACACAACAACTTTTTGTATCATTTTTGAATGAACCAAGAAAAGAAAAGCTTCCTTCTTTCCTCCCTTCCCTTTGCCAAAATTTGAGCCCCATTTTCTTCCAAAATTTTGTTTCTTCATTTGATGAATTGATAGCATATTTCTTAATGAAAATGCCTTACATTTCCTAGTACAAGCGTAAGGTGGTTCTAGCTTGTTGGTGGTGGGCTTGATTTTGAGCAAGGTGTGCTCAAAGAAAGCTTGTAGATTTGTCTACCCATTAACAACATAGTTGGAGCCATCATCAATCATTGTGATTGATAGGTAAAACCCTAAAACACACTATGTATGTTTTTGTTTTCGTATTTGCTACACACTAGTGAGGGTGTGCTCGATTTTTGCTCTTCTAAATGCTATTTTAAAACTTTCGTTGCGCATTAGGGGCACCCGTAATGGATCCCCAACAGGAATATCAGTTGAAATGACACTTTACAGAGGTTTAATAGGTTCTTTACTTTATTTAATTGCTAGCCGTCCTGATATTGTATTTGATATTTTCATGTGTGCTAGATTTCAAGCTGATCCTAAACAATCGCATTATACATCTGCCAAACGAATATTGAAATATCTTAAAGGCACACAAAATGTGGGATTATGGTATGCTAAGGACTCATCTTTCAAATTAGTTGGATATTCAGATGCAGATTATGAAAGATGTAAACTCGTAAAAGCACCAGTGGATCATGTCATTTTCTAGGAGACATACTGATTTCTTGGTTGAGCAAGAAGCAAGCATCCATAGAAACTTCCACAACTGAAGCAAAATACCTAGTTGCTGGAAGCTATTGTGCCCAACTGCTCTAGATTCAGCAACAACTGAAAGACTATGGAGTCATTGTAGAAGAATCACCAATCTTCTGTGATAATACAATTACCATTGCAATTATTTACTATTCAGTTCTCCATTGAAGGATCAAACATATTGATGTTAGACATCACTTCATCAGATATCATGCTCTCAAGAAGAAAATCAGACTGTAGTACATATCAACTGAGCAACAAGCAGCTGACATCTTCACCAAGTCACTTCCCGAGATCAATTTTCTTGCTTTTGCAATATTCTTGGCTTAATTGATTTGTCTTAATATTATTCGCATTATTATATATTCTTGTTGTTATTCAGTTATTACCAATTCGAAAGTAGAATAGTAAAGCAGCAATGAACAGAAATGAACAAAAACGTGAATTTTATTGATAATATTGATCTGCTATTACAAGATTCAGTTCCCTATCTACTGCATCTTTCAAAAGAGACATCCAACTGGACATCTTCTCGGAAGATGTTCTTCTGAAACTCTCTGAAAAGGCAATTTTGTCCAGAACTTTATGCTCCTTAATGAGCATCAAGTAGTAGAGACCTTCATCGGTGGCAAGATATGAAGTATGAATGACATAAAGACGTCGCTTATATTTGATTTCAGTTGCCTTTTTTTCATATGTGGCAACTATTCCATCTCTTTGGAGAGATTGCAGCTCCTGAATCTTCGTCCAGGTGGACATGGTTTTCGCGAAGACAAAGTCTTCGATATCTTTCTTCCAAGTTGCTTCGAATGACAGCCTTTCTGAAGGATTGGGTTCATTGGAACTGCTAGCTTTGTCCATCTGCTCTTGATTAATATTGTCTGCTAAATTACTTTGAAACTAATGAGTTGATCTTATTTGTAGATAGATTCAAACCAACTGAAGAAACGAACAGAAGAATATGAAGAGAATTCAGTCAAACGTCTACACTTAGATTATCGAGAATGGGATTCTCTTACTCTATTTTATTTTATGCATTTATTTAGAGGGAATGTTGATTTTTAAATTGGTCAACTTATAAGACAATTATCAGTTGGTCTTAAACTGAAGTGAATCAGTTTTTAACTGATCACTCAGTTATTGACCTAACTGATCTTATCACGTAGGTTAACTGATTATCGATAAAATTCCACATTAAATGTTGTGACTGTCAAAATTACGTTATTAATTATCATTCTTTGTATAGTGATGGACAACGTGGTCCCACGAAGTCCAATCGACTTATTTACAGTTACAAAGCATGTACACACGTTTTTCTTTATTCAAATTAATCTTGGACTGACACGTTTCCAAAAATTTGAACAGTCACCAACATAAATATTGTGCCGCCCTAATTTAGTTCTTTTTCACGTCATTTCATTTTCTCAGAGCTTTTGTTCACTCAAAACATTCAAACTGTAACATCCCGAAAATTTGAAAGTCCACGTGAACCACATGCATGCAAGTTATTAAATTTCTTTGGTATTTTATTTAATTGTTTTAAAGCATTAAATGCATGTTTATTTCATTAATTTGTGTTTAACTATTTTTATGCATTTTATGCATAATTCATGCATGATGGGAATTAATTCATGAAATTTTAAAGGTTCATGCATTAGGATTTTTAGATGCATTTCGCGCACGAACGAGGAACGGAGACCAGAGAATTATCAGGAAAGTTATTTTTATTACACGATTAATTTTTATTAATTAATATAAGATGTTTTAAAGGTATTTTTCAAGAAATGGGCCTTGTTGGCCATTTTTGCCCGCATAATTTTATTTTTATACGGTACGCAAATTTTATCGAATCGGTGACTTTTCAAGGGTTCGGCTAATATGTTCAAGAACTTACCAACACGAAATATTTTTCGAGAAGTGTTTTTGAATTTAATGGACCTACTTTTAAATCTATTGGGCTTAAAACCTTTTTAAAAATTTAAATGATGATTTAAAGCCCATTATTCAGTGATTAGCTATTTATTTAATACCTAATTATCCCTACATTTGCCGACACCTTCCCACTTCCCCAATCAAATCCTCTCGGTTTCAGCCCCTTCTACAGCCAAGCTTCGGTGATCAATTTCTATGGCAAAGAAGAAAATTCTCCGGCTTAATTCGTTCTTCGGTTGTCTTGCGATTTATTTACCAGGCACGCTTGAATTCCTTTTTTTTCTCATCTCGTGCGCCAATAGTATACTATTATGTATATGTGTGTACGTAAATATCAGGACCAATTGCATACTTGCATTTTGTTCATTTTTTTATGGAAGCATTGCAAAGCTTACTACCACCTCACTACCACCTCACGTGCTCTTGATTTGTTGCAAGGGGATTACACGTTCTTGTTGTTTAGGGGCTGTGAGAAGGGGGTTGTTGCTGTCATGTAGATGGAGTCGTGATCTGCTCTTAGGGGGAGAAAAAGAGCCGATGACTTTATGGGTTTTGGGTTGGGATTTGGTGGCCAAGGTTGAGGAAGGGAGAGTTACGGCCTGGGGGTTTAGGAGGCCATGCTACGGGGCTGTTTGGGGCTGTGATGCACGCCCTGGAGAGTCCAAATCGTGGACCATAGTGGCTGGTTGAGGTTGCCTAAGCCTAGATTAGGATCGAAGGCTCGAGTGCTTGGGTGCGCTCAGGGACGGATCCAGAAATTAAAATTGAGGTGAGCTGGAACTTAATATAATAAGTTACTTTATTTATATATATATCAAATATGAGATATTAATATGAAAATAGTTAGCAAAATGACCTTGGTATTTTTTTTTTAAAAAAAAACTATTGTTCCTAGCATATTCGAAATAGGATTGTGATATCTTTTAAAAAAATTAGACTGTGCTTAAATCTCTATATATATTTACCAAAAAAAAATTAGAATTAGCTCGAATCTCTATAACTTCTTGTAAAAAAAATTGGGCTGGGCAACAGCCTAGGACGGGCCAAGCATAGGTCCGTCCCTGGGTGCGCGTGGAGGAGTTTCGGTGGGAGCTATCGTTCGGGCGTGTTGGTTGGGGTGCATGGGGCTTTAGGCTTGGTTCAAATAGGTCCAGTAAAGTCTGGTCAAGGGCTAGGAGTGGCTGGTCTTGGGCTGGTCATCGACGGTTTGCGTTAGGAAGGCTAAAATGCGGGTTCGAGGCACTTGAGTTCCGGTTGATGACATGCTGGATTTTTCCAGCAGCCTATCCAAGGATTCAATCGAAAGCTTTAAGGTCCCATTTTGATGGTTTTAGGGTCGTTTAGATGTGTACTAAGTATGCTAAAAAGTTGGGAATAATCGGGTTGAGTTTCGAGTCGATACGGGTTAAAACCGGGATCCCGGTCTAAATTTTAAAATGAATCGGTTAAGTTTTGTATTGGACTCGATTTTATGTCTAGGAAGGCTTTTAAATATGTTTTAAGGAGTTTGGTAAGCTTCGGGTAAATTTTAGAGGTCCAAGGGAAAAACGGTAATTTTTGGGTCCAAGGGCAAAATGGTCATTCTGCAACCGGGGTGAGATTTTGGTACTGACAGCGCCCTGAGCACAAATTGATCATGTTTTTAATTTTTATGCATCATGATCACGATTTTTAAGATTTTATGAAAATATATGTTGCATGCTTGGATTTAAAGAAAATTGCATATGTACATGATTTTTATAAGTGATGAAAATGATGATGTATTGAATGATGTGAATTAGTTGTGGCCTATCGAAGTATATGTAAATATATAAGATGTATATTTGAATGCTGATGATGAGGCCTAGGCACAGTGGATGGGTAATCCGGTCACTGATGTCCGACATCCGCCGGGTACCGCAGTTCTATGTATGATGGATCCATCGTAAATAATGATGTACGATAGTCACCTCTAATGAACTGAATTCATCAAAGGAAATGATAAATGATAAACGATGAAAAATGAATGATGATTAACGATGAGCTGTTTTGACACGTCATTATTTTACACGACACGTTTACATTGAGCTTTTAAAGTTCATGAAATATATGTTGAGTATGATATTTTTCACTGCTGTGTGCTATGTATAGGTATTTGTTATTTATGGTACGGGTGTGTTGAATCTTTAGACTCACTAGGCGTGTGTGATGCATGTGAGTTCGATGTCGAGGGGACTGGAGGTGCTGAACTCTGAGTCGGCAGACCTGGTGGGCGACACGACCCGAGGACCTCATGATTTTCCGCACATATACGATTTTATGTTATTGAGAGGATATGAGCATTTTATATGCTGTTTTTTTTACTGTCTGACTTTAGGATTTTTACTCGTTTTTGCTACGTTATATTTTTATTGGTAATTACTTACGGTTATTTTTAAGTTATATTTTTAAATAGGACTGCATGTATGTAAATTATTTAAATTCTTATTTTCAAAATGTGAACTTTATAAAAAAAAATTATTTCCGCACTTTTAAAAAGGTAGACGTTTTACAAACTTTCCGAACACTTTTCTTTTCAGAAATTCACTACTCGAGCAAATGGCAAGCCAAACACCAACGTTCATTCTCAAAGCTATGGCTATCAACTTCGAATCTGTCTTATCAGTGAAAGATGAAGCAGCTCAGAATGTATTTCTGAAACTCGAAGCTACTGTTCTGAAGAAATTTCTTGGGCTGGCAAACCAAGAGATTTACCCAAAAGAACTTCAAGAAATCTATGCCAACAGCACTATCTCTAATAACGCAAAATCATATCAACCGTCAACAACTGTTACTGACCATGTATAGGATTACTTCAGCACCCTCTTCCAACTCCCAACTAAAGGTTTGTCTCATATTTCTGAGATTAAACTAGCAGATATTGAACAAATGCAGATTATGTTCTCTGTTGATGGGAATAAGATTAAAGTATCGGATCTTAAGAAGGAACTGAAGCCAGAGATCCAACTGCTGGCTGATATTGTTGATAAGGGCGTCCTCGCCAAGGCAGGTTCATTTGCTGTCCTCGCATTGGAAAAGTTTCAAATAATGACTGCGATCATGAAAGGCATAAGATTGAACTAGTCAACCATTATTTTCAATATCTTTAAGAACATGGTTCAATATTCCAAGCAATCCAATGGCTTCGCTCTGCAGTTCAGCTATTTGCTGAAAATATCAGGCCTCGTTGATGACTCAACTGAAAAGTCATCCAAATTCAAGGTTTTCAACGTCAAAAATGTTCAGCCACCAAAGACCAAGCTGGACATTTCACCTGATAAATTCACCAAACTCAAGCAAGAAATTGGGATGTTGGCATCTCCCAAATTGGTGAAGAAAGCCAGGACCAAGGACATGGCCAAGAAACCGACAACCAAGAGAAAACTGATTGTCAGTGAAAGCGAATCGGAGAAAACACCATCTCCGAAGATTGTTAAGAAGCCACGATCTCAAAAGCCCAATTCAGTTGCTTTTGAAGTCATTCCAGCTGATAGATTGATGCCTACTAGAGTTATGGCACCAATCACTGCAATGCCTATTCAGTCAGTTCCAGTTGCAAAGTCAGCTGAAGAGACTCAGTTGAAGAAGGCAGCTGATCCTTCAAAGAAGATAATCACCGAATCTAGTGAAAGATTAAATATTTTTGGAAATCCGCGCACCCAACATCACTGTCAACAAACCAACTGTTTTACCGGTTGCTCGATCCAAGAGTATGGTGATTCAAGAGAAGTTGGATGCCACCACCTCAGGGCTGAGCATCTCTCATGCTCTAACTGATCCCAAAGGTAAGGGCAAGTTAATTGAAGAGTCCAAACTGACCAATCCGATTCAAAATCACATTGATTTGATATGGAATTAAATAAACGAGTTTTCTGAATCAAAATTGGAAACATATAATGAATGGGTCAGATTCAGGACTGAAGTGTTTGCCAGGCGGTCGAAGAAGTCAGCAGTTTTAAGCAAGTTCATCGCCTTGGAGACACAGTTAAAGCTGTCACGATTGCTCAAGCACTGGAGAGAAGAACTTATTTTTTCGATCTGATGCGCGTAAAAAAGCTAGCTGAAGTAACAACTCAGCTCATACTGAATTATGATCTGATCAGTCCAACTGCCTACAATGACAGAGCAGTTTTTCAACAATCTGATTCTGATCTTTTATCACTGCAAATGAGGATCAAAGCTTGGGAAATGGATCAACAACTAGTACATACCAGTTGATTCTCAAATCCCAACATCAGTGGAGCAAGCTTAGACATCTGGATCTCAAACAGAGTCATCCAAGTAACCAGTTGATGAACAAACTGCTGAGCAAGTAACTGTTCCTACTGTTTAGGATGCTCAACCATCTTCCTCTTCTACTCCTCTTAAATCTCCTCCAATCAGTCTTCAACTATATACATATGATGAGTTGTCACTGGCAAATATCGATGAAGTGATACAATCAGTTGTCACTGACATCCAGCTAAATCTTATAACTGATCAAACAGTTGAAGACCAAAGCACAACAGTAGAACAAGCCTCAGAGGCTGTGACACAAGAAGCTGTAGAACCAGCTCAGTCGACTGCCACGATTGAACAACATCCAGCTGAAATGGCTAAGTTGCACTCAGACCAAATAGAAGATGTGCAAGTGCAAACTGAAGAGCCAACCAGCTCAACTGCCGCTGAAACTTCCACCCATCAGGAACAAGTTGAAGAAACTACTACTGAAATAGCTCAAGCTGAGACTGAAGCACCATAGTTGGCCATTGTTATTTTCAATGAAGAAGATCCAGATACACCTAAAACCTTGTCTCCTAAGATACATGTGGTTGTTGATATTATGATTGAAGAAATCCAGTACAGCCTGCACAATCTTATTTCAACTGTTATGGATATGAAGTTAACCCAACTACTGCATACATTAAAGATTGATTTTACGAAGGAGAACACTATGAAGAGCCTAAATCAGGTTACTAAAGATATTACTTCCTTGTTTTTCCTAGTAATTCGGTTGAAGAAGGACAAAGTGACAGTGCCAGATCTTTTCCAAACTCAAGACATGCTTATCAATAGGATTGATTTCATAAAAACAATCATCACAAAGAGAATGGATTTGATGCAGGAACAGTTGTTAAATACTATATCCCAAGTCACTTCAGAAGTCCGCATTTTATCTGAGCCTGTTGATGGTGTTGACAAAAAGGCGAAGAAGAGCAGCAACAGCAATCAAAAAGAGACCAAGTCAACCAACTGATCAAGAACCGACTGATAAAAGAGCTAAGAAATAAAGATCAGTTTGAAGATAGTCTCATCATTTTATTCTTTGATTTGGCAGAATATCAGTTAGAAGATTCTTTCATTCTTTGTACGAATTTGTACTGTGAAAGATTATTTGTGTAACATCCCGAAAATTAGAAAGTTCACGTAAACCACATGCATGCAAGTTATTAAATTTTTTTTGTATTTTATTAAATTATTTTAATGCTATTAAAAGCATGTTTATTGCATGGATATGTGTTTTAATTATTGGTAAATTATTTATTTAATTTTTTAAAAAAAACTATTTTTAACGATGCATGGTTTATGATTTGTATTATTTTAAATTATTACATGTTTATTTGATGCACGTTAAAATATTTTCTTGAGTTTTGTGTTTCAGGCGAATATTCGATTCAGGATCAGGAGAAAAGACCGGTGACGATTTAGGTGATTTATGAAAATGTGGTATTTTATTTCAAGTTAAGAAAATTAGTATTTTAAATGATTTACAAAATTTTGAAGCATTTTATAGCTTAATTTAATTTATTATGTGATTTTAAGATTTTCAAATACCAATTTGAAAATTTGGAGATTTTAAACTTGAAACTTGGTACTCAATTATTTTATTAGTCTTTGAGTAGTATTGAATGATTAGAGTAGTATTATTTTTGTTAATATTTATTTAACTAAGCACTTTTAGCCCCTAATTAGTTAATTAATTAAGCAATTTTTCACTTAAATGTACACTAACACACTGCGCACACACAACACACACTACATGTTTTCTTTGGAGGAGATTAGTAGGGTTCTTATGCTCTTTCAACAGCCACCATCTCAACCCCTTTTCATTTCAAAATTTCTGAAGATTTACATTGATTTTCCGAGCAAAAATCGTGTAGCAAGCATCTCCCGGTCATCCCCCATGATCCTCCGCATGGGTATTCGTCATCTTCGAGCGTTTAGACGCAAAGACATGTATATTCTTTCATTTTTGCATCGATCTTATCGTAGTAAGTATTTTGATACGTATTGTATGTGAAATCCATGTATGTTGTGCAAAAAATTTGAGCAAAAAGTTTGAAAACGCTTTTGGATCAAAATCTTAGATCTCAAAATCGAGTTTGCTGTCATTTTGATTATTGTGAAATTTTGGTTGGTTTTCTGAAAACACTTTCAACATATAAAACGTAGTATTTTTTGATATATTCGATTTACAGTAAATTCGTGATTTTTGGATAATAAGTGAGTGAGTTATGATCATTTTTGTGTGACTGCTCAAACTTTGATGCTTAAATGATTTTTATTTTAGATCTCAAAAACCGAATACGCTATCATTTGGAATCCTGTGAATTTTCGTTCGGTTTTCTGGAAAAAATTTCAACATATAAAACATAGTACCTTTTAATATCTTCAATATGATAGTAAATTTGTAATTTTTGGACAAGAAACGAGTGAGATATAGCCTTTTTAGTGTGACTGCCTCAAGGAAAGATTTTATTTTAAGAACGCAGAACAGATGTTCGCTGTCAATTCGAGTGCTGCAAATTTTTGGTCGATTTTCTAGAAATGCTTTCAACATATGAATTGTAGTACATTGTCTTATCTTCGATTTGACAGTAAATTCGTATTTTTCTGATAAAAAATGAGGTAGATATGATTTTTATCGTGACATCAATCAAGGAAAGATTTGTTTTTACATCACAGAACCGTGTTTTCTGTCAATTCAAGTACTACGACTTTTCCGTCGATTTTCTGAACGTACTTTCAACATATGAATTGTATTACGTTGGGTTATATTTGATTTGATAGTAAATTAGTATTTTTCTGAGAAGAAATGAGGAAGATATGATTTTTACCGTGACATCGCTCAAGCTGTGAAAATTTGTGCATGTTCTTCACGTTTTCTCAAGTTTTGGTTACATCTTCATTTGGATCTTCTGAATCTTTGCTGTTGTGGTTAGGGCAGTATGTCCAGAGCATTCCAACGAAGCCCTCGACGTTTTTAAGTAAGTTCGACGTTGCAAAGAAAATATTTTTATATTTTTGAGGTATGCTAATTGTCTTGTGACCAATTATGAACGAGTTTGGAAGTCGGTGAACGTGGCCGAGGACCTCTCCACCCCGATAAAGCATGACCAGGTTTAGATCAGTATTGAAAGTTGTAGAGCATGACCTGGGACCAATCCACCCGGTAAAGCATGACCGGGGATCTCATGTATGTGGTAGTGGACATCCCTGCCAGCCCAATACTATGGTTTAGTCTGACCAGACGCATTATGTTGCGGATCACTTGCTTTGGAACATATCTCTATGCAAAATGATGAAGTTTATGCATGTTCAAGTATGTACGATACAAGTATGTTTATGAAAAGTTTTACGATGATGACACGTCAATGTTTATGTTATTACGTTCTAGTTTCAATATGTACGCTCTACTTTAAAATGCATGTGGTTTTATTATGTATTACTTGTTATTCTCAGTTTATACATGTTGAGTTTTTAGACTCACTAGACTTGATCGATGCAGGTGAGGACGAGTATGAGGAGACGAGGGGTAAGGACCAATGAGCCGGCTTGGACTGCGCAGGAAGTTAAACCCGAGGACCGCCTATGTTTTAAGAATTTTATGCATGTTGATTCAAATACTCTGATTTTCACGAGATTGTTTACGTTGTTTAAACATTTACCTTTTTGCAAACTTTGATTGTAATTGTTTTACTTCAAATATTCTTAGACGAGCAGTTTATTTTATCGCAATTTGATAGATTATTATTATTTAAGAAACATTTTTTCCCCACAAATTTCAAATAGTTTAAAAAGTACGGTACATCTCAATTTGCATTCTTTCATCTTTTATTTAATTTCTATCATTCTTTGTACGAATCTATACAGTGCAAAAATTATTTGCAAATGAAAGATTATTTTATCTACAAGGTTCGGTTCATATCAGTTCTTGAATTCGAAGTTTTTTCAAACACCAAAAAGAGGGAAATGGAATAGGAATTTCGTAGTTTGACGAATTGTGCGTTTGAAGATTACAGAAGTAATCAACGCAAGTGAAAGTAATGTAACTGAAATGTTTTGAACTGAAGTTGCCGACTAATAATTAATGCTCTAAACAATCGAAGGAAACTGAACTTATTAAAGCTAACTGAAACTGTATAGCGAATTGAACTATCAGTTAAGACTGATCAGTTATACAATCAGTTCATCAAATTGGCTATAAAGTCAACTGATAAATCAGTTGGACACGTCATCAGTTAAAGAGCATAGCCAACAACTCGACAATTTGTACAAGAGTAGACTGCAACTTGTAGTGGGAGCCCTACATATCAGAATGCCACAATGTACGATTGTCAGAAGAATGATGACATGTCTACCCAAGACAAATCAACGGATATATGACATTTAAACGCATTCAATATTACCGTTAGGAGCAAAGCCTATAAATAGCCGAGAAGTTCAAATGAAAAGAGAGTAATAGATCAATAGCAAAGAGAAACAATTAACAAGAACAAGCAAATAGTTCCCAGTTACAAAAATCTCACACTTTATCATATATATTCATAGCTTTCAGGCTATATTTTGAGCACTAGCACAAGAACTTATTGTTATGAAGGATCGATTGTTGGGCACTTTGAGGTGCTTCAAACAAAATATTCTCCAAGAGCTGCAACAGCTCGTGTTCTAAGAATGTTAACACCTATGAATTAAATCGAGTTTGGTTTAAAAACCAAGCGGAAGAAACTCAAAGTAATTCTTCGTGAGGAAGTCTGTTAAGTTAGAAATCATTTTAACTTATGTAAACTGAATAATTGAAAAGCAAAGAATCAGTTATCGCATATGTTAGTTCAGTTATGGTAAAACTGAACTGACAGTTGCTCTAACTGATCAAGTCAGTTTGAAAACAACAGTTAATCAGTTAAGTACACAAGATATGTTTATGGATGTTCGGAGACTTCAACTGCTCCTACGTCACCCCTTCTACCACCTCGGTTAGGTTTCACTAGAAGAATTTGATCTACACAACTCTTTGTACAAACCCACTCAGCTAAGGACTTACGCTACTGCCTAATCTGAACTCCTAGCCTAGATTGAAGGCAGCACCTTCCAGTCAACACTTCTTTAACGTATGTGTGTCAAAGACTACATATACAAGTTTAATGTCTTTTCGCAAGACTGTATTTGAGTGGTGGTGTGTGTGCATGTGTGAGAACTGAACAAGGAATGCACCACGAAAGTGTTCTCACACACTGAGGGAAGTAAGCTTCTAAACTAAGCTGATATGCCTTGAGTATTCCCTATGGGCTGATTGCTTCTTGAAAGCGGATAAGCAAATAAGCGTGCCCTTTTTCTTTGTATCTTCACACAATCTTGTATGTTCATATATTTGCTGATGGTCTTGAGCTTGTATTTATAGAGGCATTGAGACCGTACTCCAAGACTCATCACATGTGAATGCGTTCCTTGAAATATGCATCTCGACTTTTCTGACATGCCTCCAAGAATCTCTTAGCTTTAATCTTTGCTGCAACAGTCCATTAATTGTACTACTGATAGTACATGTATTTTACCCAGTGTGCATAGCTGGATTCCATTGAATAAGCTTGACGTGTTCTCCATACTGATTGACTACTGACTGATGCTTTGAACTGATCAGTTGAACTGATCTTGAACTGGTCTGGTGAAATGCAGTTGGCTCGTCAGCTTAATTGGTTGCACTGGTTCAGTTGAACTGGTCAATTGGACTTTCCATTAGTTAAGAACTTCATCAGCTGGCAGGGCTTCTGAAGGTCTTCTACTGAATTACCTAACAACTGATCAATCAGTTGAACTGTTCTTCGATACATCAGTGGAACTGATTCAGCTTGGCAATCAGTTGACACTATCAGTTGGCGTTCTCGAAAGCTTCAGTTAGGTGAGATAACTGATCAGTTTGGCATCTGATTAGTTATAGTATCCTGCGCACTACGATAATACATTAGTACCAAAATAACAAGTTTTGTTAACATCAAAATCAAGATTGCGAACATGAAATGTTCCAACATGTTACTATATTCAATATTTTTTGTAATGTACCGTACTTTTAAACTAGTTTCAAATTTGCGGAAAAATAATAATTTTCTTAAATAAATAGTAATCATTCAAATTGCGATTAAATAATCAGTTCATCTAAAATTATGTGAAATAGAAACAGTTATAAACAAAGTTTGCCAAAAGCTAAACATTTAAACAACGTAAATGATCTCAAAGAAAATCAGATTATTTGAAACAAAATACATAAAGTTCTTAAGATATAGGTGGTCCTCGGGTTTAGCCTCCTGTACAGACCGAGTCGGCTCATTGGTCCCCACCCCTCGTCTCTTCATACTCGTCCTCACCTGCATCGATCAAGTCTAGTGAGTTTAAAGACTCAACATGTATAAACTGGAGATAACAAGTAATATATAAAATAAAACCACATGCATATTTAAAGTAGAACGTTCATACTAAAACTTGAACGTGAAAACATAAACTTAGACGTGCCATTATCATAAACTTTTCATAAACACGCTTGCATCATACATACTTGAACATGCATAAACTTCATCATTTTGCGTAGAGATATGTTTCAAAGCAAGTGACCCATACATAAGTGCTCCTGATCAAACTAAATCATAGTACTAGGCTGGCAGGGAAAATCCACTACCACATACATGAGATCCCTGGTCATGCTTTACCGGGTGGAATTGTCACTGTTCATGCTTTACCGCTTTCCATTCCTGATCTAAACCCGGTCATGATTTACCGGGATGGAGAGGTCACCGGCCACGTTCACCGGCTTCCAAACTCGTTCATAATTGGTCACAAGACATTTAGCATACTTCAAAAACATAAAATATTTTCTTTTGCACGTCGAACATACTTACATGGAGTTAAGGGATTCATTCGGGTCTCGCTTGGGGCCGCTGCTGCACATACTAACATGATTATATGCACTTAATTATTCATAACTTAGACGTAACAGTCATGCTCGTCCCCCGAAATTAGAATTTACTTATCTAAATCACTCGAGACTTGACCTCGTTTAATCATCGTACTAAAACATAACATCGAACTCCCAAAACAATCTCTATATTAAGTGTGAACATTTCCCCGAACATGGAAGACCAGGGCCTAAAATAGTGATTTAAAAATTCATGGACAAGTGCCTAGGCGCTGGACAGCGCTTGTGACACTGGCACTAGCGCCTCTGCGCTCACCGCAGAGCCAGGCCGCAGTTCTAGCGCTACGGCGCTACAAGGGCAGCACCGCGGCACTAGACTTTCGCAGAACGGGCGCTGTGGCGCTCCCTGGTGAGCGCTGCGGCGCTAACTCTGCGCAAACTCGACCCGAAAAAACAAAATTTGATGCAAACACTATGCCACACCCAATCGACTCGAACCAATACTTGAAGAATTATCCTAGGACACTATGGCAATGATTCAACTCACAAAAACGCCCCGGAACAACGAAACACGACATGCAATGCAACACAACTCATGAACATGACATTTAGACATCGAAACGTTTCCTACGACTTCAAATGCAACCAAGTGCCTATCGACACAAAACGAAGAACCAAAAATCATCCTAACCTCATACACAATATACCTAATCGCAGCAGTGATCACCCAACGTTCCCAAATGAAGCCTGCAACGAATAAACTTCAAGAACACGTCAAGAACACATTTTCAGAAAATCACAGTTTGAGCAGTCCCACAAAAACGATTATAACTCGCTCGTTTCGTGTCCAAAAATTACAAATTTACTGTCAAATGTTGAAAACTTTTCCAGAAAGTCAACAAAATTTTCACAATAATCGAAATGACAGCAGACACATTTTTAGATCTAAAAATTTTGATCCAAAAATCATTTCAAACGTTTTTGCTGAAACTTTTCACGACATATATGAATTTTCACAGCATAATAAACATCACATCACATAATATAACGAGATCGATGCAAAAACAATAGAATATACATGCTCTTGATCTTTAAAAATTTTGAAACGACGATACCGAAGCGGGGAAGGTGCGAGGGATAATCCGGAACTATTTGTGGCTCGATTTCTTACAACAAAAGCAACGTGAATTTCTGGAAATTTTCAGAGGATGGGGAGGCTGCATCTAGTTATTAGAATCCTAGGTTTTGCTCTCAAAACTAAATGAGATGAATTGCAAGAGATGTGTGTGTGTGAGTCGTGAGTGAGTGTGTGGGAAAAGGGGTGTGTGCCTGTGTTTTAGATGTTTTAGATTAATTAGGGAAATAAATTGCTTAATAACACAATTAAAATGCTAATTAACATGCTAATTAAAATTTTAACCCACTATTAACTTTACTAACAATCACATATTTAAAATTAAAATACACAATTGATAAACCTTAAAAGTTCTAAAATCTTAAAATCACTAAATAAATAAATTATCCTTTAAAATGCTTAAAACTTAATAAATCATTTAAAATGCATCATTCTTAACTTAAAACAAAATACAGCATTTTAAAATCGCCAAAATCGTCATGGGTCTCTTTTACTCGATCTTGCATCGAATAATCGTCTGAAACATGAAACTCAAGAAAACATTTTAACGTGCATCACATAAACATAAATAATTTACATTAATGCAAATTTATAAATCATGTACAGCTAAAAATCATTTTAAATTTTAAATAAATAATTTAACAAATAAATGCATGGGTTTTATGTGTAACTATTTTGGGCTCTACAATTCCTCCCCCATTTAGATAAATTTTGTCCTTGAAATTACGTCTTACCAAACAGTTCCAGGTAGCGATTCCTCATGTCTGCCTCGGCCTCCCAAGTGGCCTCCTCCACTGTTTGGTTCAGCCACGGAACTTTGGCCAACTTGGTCACTTTGTTCCTAAGTCTCCGCTCATGTCTGTCTAGGATTTGGACAGATCTCTCCTCATACGACAGATCTGGAGCAAGCTGCAACAGTTCATAGCTCAAAACATGCGAAGGATTTGCTAGGTACTTCCTCAGCATCGAGACGTGGAACACATTGTGTACACCGGCCAGATTCGGCGGTAAAGCTACACGATAAGCTAGTGTCCCAACTCTGTCAAGAATCTCGAATGGTCCAATAAATCTTGGACTAATCTTGCCTATCTTCCCAAACCTCATAACACCCTTCATAGATGCTATCTTCACGAAAACGTGATCACCTACAACAAACTCAAGATCTCTCCTTCTCTTGTCAGCATAACTCTTTTGGCAACTCTGAGCGGTCTTCATCATGTCTCGGATCTTGACCACTGCATCTGCAGTCTGCTGAAAAATCTCTGGACCAAGTTCTGATCTCTCACCGACCTCATCCCAATGAATCAGTGATCTGCACTTCCTTCCATACAGTGCCTCGTAGGGAGCCATACCTATAGATGATTGGAAACTGTTGTTGTAGGTAAACTCCACTAGAGGTAGCTTCGATTCCCAATTCCCATGAAAATCGATCACATAAGCTGGCAGCAAATCTTCCAAAATCTGAATCACTCACTCAGACTGGCCATCTGTTTGAGGGTGAAATGCAGTACTGAAAAGCAATTTCGTCCCCATGGCTGCACGTAAACTGTTTCAAAAGGACGATGTGAATCACGGGTCCCTGTTAGACATAATAGAAACTGGGATCCCGTGCAACCGAACTATCTCCTTGATATAGAGCTCTGCATAGTGATTCATGGAGAAAGTCGTCTTCACCGGTAAAAATACGCTGACTTAGTAAGTCGATCCACCATAACCCAAATTACATTAGATCCTTTGGCTGACATCGGCTAACCAACAACAAAATCCATGGTGATGTTCTTCCATTTCCATTCGGGGATAGGAAGTGGCTTAAGCATTCCTGATTGTCTCTGATGCTCTGCTTTCACTTGCTGACAAGTGAGGCACTCAGACACAAATCGACGGATGTCCCGCTTCATACCTGGCCACCAATACAGGATCTGCAAATCCTTGTACATCTTGGTACCTCCTGGATGGATGGAATATGGAGATGCATGTGCCTCTGACGGAATATCCTCTCTGATCGAATCAACACTAGGCACCCACATCCTCCCTCTGTATCTCACAATACCATCAAATACCGTGTAGAGCACACTGCTCTTAGCTTCATCCTTCAGCCTCCATTACTCTAACTGCTCATCCGAAGGCTGACTTCTACGGATTCGGTTTAGTAGAGAAGACTGAATTGTCAGATTAGACAGCTTAGGAGCCCTGCCCATAGGATAACCCTCTAAACAAAATCTCTGAATTTCTGACTGAAGAGATCTCTGCACTGAAAACTGTGCTATGACTGCAACTTTACTGCTCAAAGCATCTGTCACGACATTCCTCGGATGGTAGCTAATTTCACAATCGTAGTCTTTCACTAATTTCAACCACCGTCTTTGTCTCATATTCAGCTCTTTCTGCGTGAAGAAATACTTTAGACTCTGGTGATCAGTAAATATCTGGAATTTCTCGCCGTACAAATAATGTCTCCATTTCTTCAACGCAAAGACAACGGTAGCTAACTCAAGATCATGAGTCGGGTAGTTCTTCTCATGTACTTTCAACTGTCTGGAAGCATAAGCTATAACCCGACCATGCTTCATCAAAATTGCGCCTAACCCGAGCTTAGAAGAATCGGTGTATAGCACGAAATTGTATTGCTCTAAAGGCATGGCTAACACTGGCGCTGAAATAAGAGCTTGCTTCAAAGTATCAAAACTCTTCTGACATTCTTCACTCCATATGAATTTAGCATTCTTCTTAGTCAATTAAGTGAGTGGCACTGCAATCGAAGAAAATCCATGAATAAATTTCCTATAGTAGCCTGCTAAGCCTAGAAAACTGCAGATCTCTTATGCATTCTTCGGCTCAACCCATTCCTTCACTGCTGCTATATTAGCTGGATCCACCTCAATGCCACTGCTAGAATTCTCCTTCAAGAATTCACAATTACTAAATTTTGCAAACAACTTGCAACTCTACAAGACTTGCAAAACTGTACCCAAATGCTGACTGTGCTCCTCATGGCTCTTTGAGTAGATAATAATTTCGTCAATGAAAACTATGAAGGACTGATCTAGGTAGGGCTGAAATACTTGATTCATGAGGTTCATGAAAATTGTTGGAGCATTCGTCAGTCCAAACGGCATCACTAAGAACTCGTAAAGCTCATATCTGGTTCTGAAGGCTGTCTTATGAACATCTACATCTGTTACCTTCAGCTGATGATACCCAGATCGTAGATCTATCTTGGAGAAAACTGTAGCTCCCCGCAACTGATCAAACAAGTCATCGATCCTAGGAAGTGGGTATTTATTCTTGATCGTTACCTTGTTCATTTCTCGGTAATCGATACACAGCCTCGTGCTCCCATCTTTCTTATTTACAAAGAGCACTGGTGTGCCCAATGGTGAGAAACTAGGGCGAATAAATTCCTTGTCAAGAAGCTCTTGAATCTGCAGTTTGAGTTCTAACATCTCAGCTGGAGCTAAACGGTACGGTGCCTTAGAGATTAGCGTGGTGCCTGACATAAGATTATTTGCGAACTCCATCTCTCTCCCTGGTGGAAGGCCTGTGACGTCGTCTGGAATGACGTCAGAAAAATCTCTTACAATCAGTACATCAGATATCGATGGAGTGGGCGCGTCAGGCGCTGAAACAATGCTGGCCAAGAAAGCCTAACACCCCTTATGGATAAGTCTCCGAGCCTGCATGAAAGAGATCATGCGAGGGAAACTCCTCCATCTATCTGGCTCAAAGAGAAACTGCTCCATGCCCAACGTTCTTACGAACACCGACCTCTTCTGAAAGTCAATAAGAACTATGTTCTTCGTCAGCCAGTCCATTCCCAAGATGATATCAAATTCTGGCATCGGCAGCACAATCTGATCGGCATACACTAGGTGGCCCTGCAGTTCAATATCAATGTCTTTGACCACGCTAGTAGCTAATAGCTCTTCCCCAGATGGGACTGTCACTGAATAGCTCACGTCGAGTCCAATAGACTCAACGTCTCCGAAATAAAAGAGTGAGTGCCCCCGAAATCTATCAAGGCCTTCGTAGAGACTCTCTTTATGAAAATATTCCCTGAGAGACGTTAGCACAACACACGAAACTTATATCCCAAAATTCTAATCTTTATCTCATGCATAGTAGAAAATCTCTACACAAAATCACCAAAAATACTATCTAGCACACTAATAATCCCAAATAAAATTCAAAACATGCATAGAAAGATAATACTGTGCTAAATTAAATAAGTTACAGGTCAACAGGGTCGTGTCTGGGTTCGTCTCCTATGCCTGCATGACGAACACTCTCCCCTGAGTCGACTGCCTCCACTGTGGGCAGTCCTTCAGTATATGATCGCTGGCTCCGCATTTGAATCATTTGCCCGATCCCCATAAACACTTTCCCGGATGTTGGTGGTGGCACTTCGGGAACATCAGGTGCTCACCCTGGCCTCTGAGGAGCCTTCTGCTAAGGAATAGGACCCTTGCCTTTTGGCGGTCCCTGAAATGGCCTATTCTCTTGCTGTCCTTGGAAAGGCCTCTTAAACTGGGGTCGCTGCTGTTGCTGTTGCAGAGGTGCCTGATAGGGCCTCTCGCCCTGCCTATCACTCTTAATGTCCCTTTGGTCATGTTCTGCCGCCAAGGCTCTAGATACAGCCACGGAATAGGTAGTAGGACCAGCAACCATCACATCACGGTGCAAGATTGGCCGCAAACCATACATAAAATGCCTCACCTTCTCCCGGGCATCATTTGCAATTAGGGGCACAAAGTGAAACCCCCTCTCAAACTTCTTGACAAAATCTTCAACGCTACTGTCTCCCTGTCGTAGCGTCATGAACTCCCTAGTCAGTCTGCATTGTACTTCCTCAGTGAAGTATTTGGAGTAGAATACCTCCTTAAAACCATCCCAAGTCAGTGTTTGCAGGTTCACTGACACATATGCGCTCTCCCACCACAATCTGGCGTCTCCTGTCAGTAGAAAAGTGGCACATCTAACCCTGTCTGCATCCTGCATCTCCATGAACTCAAAATTACCTCGATGGACTTAATCTATCCTTCAGCTATCATCGGGTCAGTAGTCCCCGAGAACTCCTTTGTATCCATTCTCCTAAACCTCTCGTAGACTGCCTCTGGTCTGGCCTCGCCCTGTGTCTATTGCAGTCTGGTTCCCCGCAAAATGTGCGAAGAGCTGAGTCATTCCTGTAAGCATCTGAGCCTGCATACATGGTGGTGGACTGAGGAGGAGTGGCCCTCTCCCCATCCTGAGGCTCTCTATCCTCATCGTCTGCTCCACGCAAAATCCTATGTCTGGGAGGCATACTGCTCCAATATATACCCAACACGTAAACCAAATAATGTATGAACTATATATTAATATCATAAGATGGACATAATTTGAACTTAAAAATGTACATGTTGAAATCATGATTTGATGCTTATTACATAAAAGAATTTAAAACATTAAAACTTACATACTTGAGGTGTGACTTCGTTAGCTTCTCGCAACTGGCAATAGGCATAACCCTTTACAAGAACACCACTGTGATACCAATTGTAACGTACGTACTTTCAAACTATTTTAAAATTTGCGGAAAAATAAAAATTTCTTAAATAAATAGTAATCATTCAAATTGCAATAAAATAATCTGTTCGTCTAAAATTATGTGAAATAGAAACAGTTAGCGAAGTCCTCCCCTCAATAGTTCATCTAAAAAGCTTGTTCTCAGAAAGATTGATTCCCACCCCGATTCTTGAATTGTAAAGTCATGCCTGCACTCCCAGTTTCCATTGATGAGATCTCGTCAGTCCCTGATCTCCTCCGGTGGACTGACTTTGCTTGGAACTCTGGCTTTGGTCGACATGAATTGGTGCCTCAGCTTTGTTTTTTTATTAAAGAGGAGTGGGTTCTTCAGTCCTAGCTAGTGAGTCGATTATATGGCTCAAGAGCCTTTTTTGTGATTATGGAGTCCTATTAAGCAGGAAAAAACTTGTTAGAAATTAAAATTTGTTTAATCTCTTTCACTATTAACTTGTTAGAAAGAGATTAAAATTTTTTGGAAAAATTGTTTAATCTCTTTCACTAGATCTAAAAATTTTTTTTTGGACAAAATTTTTAGATCTAAAAACGTGCCTACTGTCATTTCAATTATTGTGAAAGAGATTAAACAATTTTTTTTAGTTTTAAAAAAATCGTTTAATCTCTTTCAAACTAGGCACCGACATTAAAGTTTTTTCATTAAAAACTTGTTTAATCTCTTTCACTATTAAGCAGGAAAAAACTTGTTTAATCTCTGTCGTAGCGCCATTGAAAGAGTGAAAGAGATTAAAATTTTTTTGTCAAAAAGTAAACATTTGAACATTGTAAACGATCTCGTAGAAAATCAGAATATTAGAAACAACATTCATAAAGTTCTTAAAATATAGGCGGTCATCGGGTTTAGCCTCCTGCGCAGACCGAGCGGGCTCATTGGTCCCCACCCCTCGTCTCTTTATACACGTCCTCACCTGCAACGATCAAGTCTAGCGAGTCTAAAGACTCAACATGTATAAACTGGAGATAACAAGTAATATATAAAATAAAACCACATGCATCTTTAAAGTAGAACGTTCATACTAAAATTTGAACGTTATAACATAAACTTAGACGTGCCATCATCATAAAACTTTTCATAAACATGCTTGCATCATACATACTTGAACATGCATAAACTTCATCATTTTGCGTAGAGATATGTTTCAAAGCAAGTGACCCATACATAAGTGCGTCTGATCAGACTAAATCACAGTACTGGGCGGGCTGGGAAAATCCACTACCACATACATGAGATCCCCGGTCATGCTTTACCGGGTGGATTGGTCCATGGTCTTGCTTTACCGCTTTGCAATCCTGATCTAAACCCGGTAATTCTTTACCGGGGTGGAGAGGTCACCGGCCATGTTCACCGGCTTCCAAATCCGTTCATAATTGGTCACAAGTCATTTAGCATACCTCAAAAACATAAAATATTTTCTTTTGCACGTCGAACATAGTTACATGGCGTTGAGGGATTCATTGGGGTCTCGCTTGGGGCCACTGCTGCACAAACTAACATGATTACATGCACTTAATTTTTCATAACGTAGACATAACACTCATGCTCGTCCCCTGAAATGAGAATTTACTTATGACGTTCTAAATCACTCGGAACTTGACCTCGTTTAATCATCGTACTAAAACATAAGATCGAACTCCCAAAAAAATCTCTATATAAAGTGTGAACATTTCCCTAAACATGGAAGACATGGGCCTAAAACAGTGATTTAAAAAGTCATGGACAAGCGCCTAGGCGCTGGACAGCTAGAATAGTGCAGAACGGGTGCTGCGGCGCTCCCTGGTGAGGGTTGCGGTGCTAACTCTGCGCAAACTCGAACCCAAAGAACAATATTTGATGCAAACACTATGCCACACCCAATCGACTCAAACCAATACTTCAAGACTTATCCTAGGACACAATGGCAATGATTTAAGTCACACAAATGCCTCAGAACAAGGAAACACGACCTGCAATGCAACACAACTCATGAACACGACATTTAGACACCAAAACGTTTCCTACGACTTTTAATGCAACCAAATGTCTATCGACACAAAACGAAGCACCAAAAATCATCCCAACCTCATACAAAATATACATAATCACAGCAGTGATCACCCAACATTCCCCAACGAAGCTTGCAACAAATAAACTTTAAGAACACGTCAAGAACACATTTTCAGAAAATCACAGTTTGAGCAGTCCCACGAAAACGATCATAACTCACTCGTTTATTGTCCAAAAATTATGAATTCACTGTCAAATCGAAGGTATCAAAAATTACTACGTTTTATAACTTGAAAACTTTTCTAGAAAATTGATCGAATTTTCACAATAATTGAAATGACAGTAGGCACGTTTTTAGATCTAAAAATTTTGATCCAAAAATCATTTCAAACTTTTTTGCTCAAAATTTTGACAATGTACATGGATTTTCACGCATAATAAACATCACAACACATAATATAACGAGATCGATGCAGAAACAATAGAATATACATGCCTTTGATCTTTAAAAATTTTGAAACGACGATACCGAAGCGGGGAAGATGCGAGGGATTATCCGGAATTATTTGTGGCTCGATTTCTTACAACAAAATCAACGTGAATTGCTGGAAATTTTCAGAGGATGGGGCGGCTGCTTCTAGTTCTTAGAACCCTAGGTTTTTCTCTCAAAACTAAATGAAATGAATTGCAAGATGTGTGTGTGTGAGTCGTGAGTGAGTGTGTGGGAAAAGGGGTGTGTGCGTGTGTTTTAGATTAATTAGGGAAATAAATTGTTTAATTACACAATTAAAATGCTAACTAACATGCTAATTAAAATGATAACCCACTATTAACTTTACGAACAATCTCATATTTAAAATTAAAATACACAATTGATAAACATTAAAAGTCTTAAAATCTTAAAATCACTAAATAAATAAATTAGGCTTTAAAATACTTAAGACTTAATAAATCATTGAAAATACATCATTCCTAACTTAAAATAAAATACCACATTTTAAAATCACCAAAATCGTCGCCGGTCTCTTTTCCTCGATCCCGCATCGAATAATCGCCTAAAACTATGAAACTCAAGAAAATATTTTAGCGTGCATCACATAAACATAAAAAATTTAAATTAATACAAATTTATAAATAATATACCGCTAAAAATCATTTTAAATTTTAAATAAAAAATTTATCAAATAAATAAATGCATGGGTTTTACGTTTACTGATTTTGGGCTCTACATTTTTAGATCAGTTGTGCTTAGAAAAATATATCAGTTACGTATTGATAAAAGTGTAAGATACTGAGAGTTGTAGTTTAGCAGTGTTTATGTGGGGCTCTTAACTCCTAATTGTAAATTTAATCAGGGTTAGTTAATTAGAGCGAAAAACAAGTTTAAATTTTCTTTACAATGAGCCCAAAATACATTATTTGAATACTAAAAATAGTATTTCATCTCACATCCTAAAATATGCCCACACATAATCAAAACCAACTACATACAAACAACTCATATCATCGGGACATGCCGCGGCATATAGAAACATATATACACTGGGAAAAATATAAAACCTCATCTCAAACTGTGACTCCCTCCGGAAGCACCCTCTCCGGCCTCCTGATATCCTGGAGTAACTGTCATTGTCCACATACAAAGACAACAACATACAGTCCCCTCTAGGGTGAGCAAAGCTCAGTCTAAAACAACCACAATATATACGACAAGTATCTAAACAATAATATGTGATATGCAATGCATGTATGTCGTGGATGTATCAAGTCAAATGCCCATCTACTGAGCACATGTCGGAATCAAACGAATCGCTATCAAATCAATGCTCGAGATGACACACTGGCCTCAATCAGGGATACTTGTATGATAGCGTCGACAAAGCGCTATCAAATCTCAAATCTCAATCAATCAGCGGGGCCACTAATGACTATTTTTTAAGGGCCATATAATGCCAAACATAGCATTGTGTTCACAAACCCCATAATCAAATCCAATCATAATAGGTATCCAAAGATCATAGCTCAACGTTTATGTCATGTATGCCACATCAACTCAACAAATAAAACGTATAGATATATATTCTCAATCAAATCAATCAAACATATATCATTTGATACAGATACATGTCGTATGTTACTCGGTCACAACATACCTCAATTCTTCGTTCCAGTCGATGTAGCTTGAAGATATCAGTATAAAATATATCTACATCAATAACATATTAATTTCAATCAAGAATGAAACATATTCATTTCAATCAATAATTTCATTCAAATTTAACAATATATAACTTTCAAATATCTTTTGAAACTTTGAAAATTCATATCAAATCAAAATCATAACATAATTCAATTCCGACTTCAAAACATAGTTTCTTGTAGGTTATTATACTACATATAAGAATCTCAACTTCAAATACATGCTATTCCAGCATTGCAATAAATAAGTGTGTTGAAACTAGAAGAAACTTACGTCAAAAGGAAGCTCTCGATGCGAGGATTCCGATTATATAATTTGTTTCGCGTTCTGATAACGTTTCGAGGTGATTTCGTACGATATAAATCAAGTGCTCTCGTTTCTCTCTCGAAGTTGCTGAAATAAAATGAAGAAAACGTAGTAGCAACTTGTTCTTATCATTCCACCGGTCTCGCGCTCGGGCGGTAACATTTTGCGCCCGACCCGCCCGAGCGCAAGACGTTTTGTCCCTGAGTGCTATTTGTACCGTGATCAGGCGGTAACATCTCGTGCCCGAGCGCGAGAAGTTCTGTCCCCCAAGTGCTGGTTGTGCCGCGCTTGAGCGTGAGCTATTCTGCCCAAATTCCTCAATTCTAATTTAGCAAAAAGTGGTCAATGTGAAAGTTCTAGATCTATGTGTCGGACATGAGAATTATGCTCATTCTCCCAAAATGTGTCAGTTCTGAAACTAAAATGCACACACTATATTTCAAAATGAATTTGCCCCTATTTCCAATTGGATTTGGACAAAACTCAAGACATAAAAGTTGTAATACATTGTGTTAGCTTTCAAATGAAATTTTTTTTGTTTCATTTAGACTAATACTCAGATAATTATGCTGGAAACCGTAAAATGTCACTTTTTTTATTGCGGTTTAGCATATTATTCAAATACAATTCAATTACTACTACAAACATTCATTAGCAAAACATGTTTTCTCTAATAACATAACAATCTCATAAATTATCGATAATCAAAGTATGATTTACGATAATACGATACACGGTCCTTAACATTTTTCCTAACTTAAAAGATTTCGTCCTCGAAATCTTAAGCATTTCTATATACACAACATTGCAAACATATAGTAGATATCAAAACTAAAATCAGAAAAATGATCATTATATATTTAATACAACTGGAAAATGTGGAATATAATCAAATAATGCGGATATGATTCTCGCATCTTGCTTTCCAATTCCCACGTGGATTCCTCAACACCATGTCGTGTCCATTGTACTTGAACTAGTGGAATTGATTTATTACGCAATATCTTTTCCTTCCGATCCATAATGCAAACAGGTTGTTCGAAATATGAAAGAGAAGGATCAAGCTCAACTTCATCAGGTCGAACTACATGTGATGGATCCGATTCATACTTTCTCAACATAGAAACATGAAATACATCATGAATGGAAGATAAAACTGGTGGCAATGCCAACCGATAAGCAAGATCCCCAACTCGATCAAGGATCTCGTATGGACCAACATATCGAAGAGATAATTTTCCTCGCATGCCGAATCGAACAGTGCCTCTGAAGGGAGATATTTTCTAAAAAACTTTATCACATTTATGAAATTCTAAGGGTCGTCTTCGTTTATTTGCATAACTCGTTTAACGATCCTGAGAAGCTTTCATTTGCTGTCGAATCAACTGAACTTTATCATTCATTTCCTATATCATTTCTGGTCCAGTCATCTATCTTTCACCAATTTCATCCCAGAATAACGGTGACCTACATTGTCTCCCATATAAAGCTTCAAATGGTACCATACCAATACTCGTTTAGAAACTATTATTATAAGAAAATTCTACCAATGGTAAAGCATCTTGCCATCCCATTTTGAAATCCATTACAACAGCACATAACATATCTTCTAACATTTGAATTGTACGCTCGGTCTGGCCATCAATTTGAGGATGATAATCAGTACTCATAGCCAAACGCGTACCCATAGCTTCTTGGAAACTACCCCAGAATTTAGAAGCAAATCTGGGATCACGAACATATACAATCGAGACTGGAACACCGTGCAGTCTCACAATATTCTCGATGTATAAAAAGGCCATTTTCTTATAAGGATAAGTTCGTTCATACGGAATGAAATGTGCATATTTCGAAAGCCGGTCAATAATAACCCAAATTTTAACGTACCGTACTTTTAAACTATTTAAAGATTTGCGGAAAAATAAAAATTTTCCTAAATAAAAAATAAACTTTCAAATTTGCATTAAAATAACTTGCTCGTCTAAAAACATTTGCAATAAAAACAACCAAAACCAAGTTTGCCAAAAGTAATAATCGTTTAAACATCATAAACCACTTCATAAAATCAGAGTATTAAAAATCGTCATGCATAAAATCTTAAAACATGGGCGGTCCTTGGGTTTAGCCCCCGGCGTAGTCCAAGCCAGCTCATTGGTCCCCACCCTCGTCTCCTCAAAGTCATCCTCACCTGCATCGATCAAGTCCAGAGAGTCTAAAGACTTAACATGTATAAACTGGATATCACAAGTACTACATAATAAAACCACATGCATCTTTAAAGTAGGGCTTACATACTTGAAACTTGAACGTAATAGCATAAACATATTTGAAACTTGATCGTAGTAGCATAAATGTAGATGTGCCATCATCATAAAACTTTTCATAAACATGCTTGCTTCAAACATACTTGAACATACATAAACTTCATCATTTTGCGTAGAGATATGTTTCGAAGCAAGTGACCCATACATAAATACGCTTGATCAGACTAAACCGCAGTACTTGGCTGACAGGGAAAATCCACTGCCATATACATGAGATCCCCGGTCATGCTTTACCGGGTGGATTGGTCCCTGGTCATGCTTTACTGCTTTCCAATCCTGATCTAAACCCGGTCATGCTTTACTGGGGTGGAGAGGTCCTCGACCACGTTCATTCGACTTCCAAACCCATTCATAATTTGGTCACAAGACATTTAGCATACCTCAAAACTTAAAAGTATTTCTTTTGCACGTCGAACATACTTACGTGGCGTTGAGGGATTCGTTGGATCTCGCTTGGGGCCACTGGCATGAGTTCGAATACCTATCTTGCATAACTTAGACGTATAGTCATGCTCACACCCAAAAATGACAAAACGTTCTAAATCTCTCTGGACTCGACCTCGTTTAATCATCGTACTAAATCATAACATCAAACCCCAAAACAATCCCTAAAAAAATTTAATTTTTTTTTATAAAAGGACACAGACCATGTGTAAGGGTTCGTGTAGGTGCTGTAAATTCGAATTTTGAAGGAAAAAAGGCACGGACTCCGTGTCCGGGTCCGGGTCCGAAAAGGGGTCCAGGTAGCCTCTGAACTTGCAAACTCGTGAAAATTCACTAACTTATTGATTCATTCTTCCAATCCAAGCCTAAGGACCATGAACCAACACCTCGAGACTCATCCTAGGATGCTATTGCATTGATTCAAACTCGTACAAACATCCCAAACGTCCCCAAGCATCGACAAGCAACTCCAATACAACAATAACCCGTAATTCGACATCATTTCGCTTCCTACGATTTCTATTACATCCCAAGACATTCCCGACCCAAACAAACCACCAAATAACACCTAAATACATCCCATAACATATCTAAATGTAGTAGCACAAGCCCGACGGTGCCCAATGAAGCCTGCAACCTAAAAACTTCAAGAACGCATTTTTAAAAAAACGCAGTTTGAGCAGTCCCACAAAAACGATCATAACTCACTCATTTCTTATCTAAATATTTCGAATTTACTGTCAAATCGAAGGTATCCAAAAGTTCTACGATTTATATATTGAATGTTTTTCCAAAAAATCGACCGAAAAATCGCAGTATTAAAAATGACAGCAAATTTCGAGTTTTGAGATCCAAAAACATTTCAAAATCGATCTAACACATTTCTGCTCAAACTTTTCACAACCTACATGAATTTTCACACATAATAAACAACAACATGAATAATATGACAAGATCGATGCACGAATGAAAGAATATACATGCCCTTTAATATTTAAAATTACCGAACCGACGATACCGAAGCGGGAAAGGTGCGAGGGTTGATCCGAGACGATCGTGAAACGATTTTCTTGAAGAAAACTCAACAAAAATATGTTGGAAAACTGAGGAGGGAGGGGTGACTGCACTTTGTTCTAAGAACCCTAATTTTCTCTTCAAAAATGAAATGAAATAGAAGGCCAAGAGTTGTATGTATCTAACGTGTATGAGTGTTTGTAAATGTGGGTGTGTGCGTGAGTTTGTAGTTAGATTTAAGAAAAGAAAATGCTTAATTAAATAATTAACATACTAATAAAATGCTAACCCACCTTTACTTTACTAACAAATCCCAAATTAAAAATTAAAACACAACACTGATAAATTTTAAAGATTTTAAATTCCTAAATCCCCAAATAAATAAATTTGGATTTAAAATGCCAAAAACTAAATAATTCATTTAAAATGTCTATTTCTAACTTAAAATAAAACACCACATTTTAAAATTTTCAAAATCGTCGCCGGTGTCTATTCCTCGATCCTGCATCGAATAATCGCCTGAAACGTAAAACTCAAGAGAACATTTTAACGTGCATCACATAAACATAAATAATTTAAAATAATGTAATATCATAAATCATGCATCTTAAAAAATCATTTTAAACTTGGTTAAATAATTTAACAATTAAATAAATTGCATGAGTTTTACGTGTAATGATTTTGGGCTCTACAGTTCCTCCCCCACTAAAATAAATTTCTTCCTCGAAATTAAATCTTACCAAAGAGTTCCGGATAGCGACTTCTCATATCTGCTTCTGTCTCCCAAGTGGCCTCCTCCACTGATTGATTCAGTCATCGGACTTTGAATAACTTGGTCACCTAGTTCCGAAGTCTCCGCTCCTATCTGTCTAGGATTTGGACAAGTCTTTCCTCATACGACAGATTTGGAGCAAGCTGCAGCGGCTCATAGCTCAAAACATGCGAAGGATTAGCTAGGTACTTCCTCATCATCGAGACGTGGAACACATTATGAACACCGGCTAGATTCGGCTGTAGGGCTACACGATAAGCTAGTGTCCCAACTCTGTCAAGAATTTCGAACGGTCCAATAAACCTCGGACTAAGCTTGCCTCTCTTCCCAAATCTCATGACACCTTTCATGGGTGCTATCTTCACGAAAACGTGATCACCTACGGCAAACTCAAGATCCCTTCTCCTCTTGTCAGCATAGCTCTTTTGACGACTCAGTGCGGTCTTCATCTTGTCTCGGATCTTGACCACCACATCTGCAATCTGCTGCACAATCTCTGGACCAAGTTCTGATCTCTCACCGACTTCATCCCAATGAATTGGTGACCTGCACTTCCTCCCATATAGTGCCTTGTAAGGAGCCATACCTTAGATGATTGAAAACTGTTGTTGTAAGTAAACTCCACTAGAGGTAGCTTAGATTCCCAAGTCTTATGGAAATCGATCATATAGGCTCGCAATAAATCCTCCAAAATCTGAATCACTCGCTCAGACTGGCCATCTATCTGAGGGTGGAATGCTGTACTGAATAGCAACTTCGCCCCCATGGCTGCATGCAAAATCTTCCAAAAGGACGATGTAAACCTCAGGTCCCTGTCGGACACAATAGAAGCTGGGATCCCCGTCCAATCGAGCTATCTCCCTGATATAGAGCTCCGTATATTGCGTCATGGAGAAAGTCGTCTTCACTGGTAAGAAGTGTGCCGACTTAGTAAGTCGATCCACTATAACCCAAATAGCATTGAATCTCTGACTGACCTCGGCAAACCAACAACGAAGTCCATGCTGATATTCTCCCACTTCCACTCGGGGATAGGGAGTGGCTTAAGCATCCCTGCTAGCCTCTGATGCTCTGCCTTCACCTGCTGACAAGTGAAAAATTCAGACACAAATCGGCGGATGTCTCTCTTCATACCTGGCCACCAATACAGAATCTGCAAATCCTTGCACATCTTGGTACCTCCTGGATGAATAGAATACGGAGATGCGTGTGCCTCTGTCAGAATATCCTTTCTGATCGAATCAACACTAGGCACCCACATCCCTCCTCTGTACCTCACAATACCATCGGACACTGGGTAGGGTACACTGTCCTTGGATTCATCATTCAGTCTCCATTTCTGTAACTGCTCGTCTGAAGACTGACCTCTACGGATATGTTCTAGCAAAGAAGACTGGACTGTTAGATTAGACAGCTTAGGAGCTCTGCCCTTAGGATAAACTTCTAACCCAAATCTCTGAATCTATGACTGAAAAGATCTCTGTACTGACAGTTTTGCTGCGACTGCAACCTTTCGGCTCAAGGCATCTGCCACAACATTAGCTTTCTCTGGATGGTAGCTAATTTCACAATTGTAGTCTTTCACTAACTCTAACCACCGTCTCTGTCTCATATTCAGCTCTTTCTACGTGAAGAAATACTTGAGACTCTTGTGATCAGTAAATATCTGGCATTTCTCGCCGTACAAGTAATGTCTCCATATCTTCAACGCAAAGACGACAGCGGCTAACTCAAGATCATGGGTCGGGTAGTTCTTCTCATGCACCTTCAACTGTCTGGAGGCATAAGCTATAACTCGACCATTCTACATCAAAACTGCGCCTAACCTGAGCTTAGAAGCATCGGTGTACAACACAAAATTGCCTTGACCTGTTGGCATGGCTAAAACTGGCGCAGTAATAAGAGCTTGCTTCAAAGTATCAAAGCCCTTCTGGCACTCATCACTACATACGAATTTAACATTCTTTTTAGTCAATGAAGTGAGTGGCAATTCTATCAAAGAAAATCCCTGAATAAATTTCCTGTAGTAGCCTGCTAGGCCTAGGAAACTGCGGATCTCTGAAGCATTCTTCAATTCAACCCATTCTTTAACTGTTAATACCTTAGCTGGATCCACCTCGATACCACTGCTAGATATTATATGACCCAAAAACGCTACCTTCTCAAACCAAAATTCACACTTACTGAATTTTGCAAACAGATTGCGACTCTGCAAGATCTGCAAAACTGTACCCAAATGCTGACGGTGCTCCTCATGGCTCTTCGAGTAAATGAGAATGTCGTCGATGAACACTATGACGAACTGATCTAGGCAGGGCTGGAATACTCGGTTCATGAGGTCCATAAATATAGCTGGAGCATTAGTCAATCCGAATGGCATCACTAAGAACTCGTAATGCGCATATCTAGTTCTGAAGGCTGTCTTATGAACATCTACATCTTTTACCTTCAGCTGAAGATACCCCGATCGAAGATCTATCTTAGAGAACATTGTAGCTCCCTACAATTGATCAAAAAAATCCTCGATCCGTGGTAGTGGGTATTTCTTGATCGTTACCTTATTTAGTTCTAGGTAATCGATACACAACCTCATGCTTCCATCCTTCTTCTTTACAAAGAGTACCGGTGCGCCCCATGGTGAGAAACTAGGGTGGATGAATTCTTTATCCAAGAGCTCGTGAATCCAATGCTTGAGTTCTAACATCTTAGCTGGAGCTAACCGGTACGGTGCCTTGCACAAGGTCAATGGAAAACTCCACCTCTCTCTCTGGTGGAAGGCCTTGTGACGTCATCTGGAAAGAAGTCAGGAAAATCTCTGACTATTGGTACATCAGATATCGACGGAGTGGGTACGTCAGGTGCAGAAATAATACTGGCCAAGAAAGCCTGACACCCCTTGTGAATAAGTCTCTGTGCCTGCATGCAAGAGATCATGCAAGGGAAACTTCTTCATCTATCTGACTCAAAGAGAAACTGCTCCATGCCTAAAGGTCTTACCAACACTGACCTTTTCTGGAAATCAATAAGAACTCTGTTCTTTGTCAGCCAGTCCATTCCCAAGATATTATCAAATTCTGGCATCGGCAGCACAATTAAATCAGCATACACTAGGTGGCCTTGCAGCTCGAGATCAATGTCTCTGACCACGCTAGTAGCTGATAATTCTTCCCCTGATGGGACTGTTACTGAATAGCTCACGTCGAGTTCAATAAACATGACGTCCAGATGATTAGCGAATGTCTCCGAAATAAAAGACTGAGTGGCCCCTGAATCTAACAAGGCCTTCGTGGCTACTTTCTTTATGAAAATATTTCCAGTCAACAAGGTCGTGTCTGGGTTCGCCTCCTCTGCCTGCATGGCGAACACTCTCCCCTGAGTCGGCTGCCTCCACTGTGGGCATTCTTTCAGCATATGATCACTGGCTCCGCATTTGAAGCATTTGCCCAATCCAAATAAACATTGTCCCGGATGCTGACGATTGCACTTCGGGCACACTGGGTACTCACCAGGGTCTCTGAGGAGCCTTCTGTTGAGGAATATGACCCTTAGGTTTCGGTTGTCCCTGAAAGGGTCTCTTCCCCTGTGGTCCTGGCAAAAAGTCCTCTTAAACTGAGGTCGCTCCTGCTGCTGCTGCTGAGGCGCCTGATAAGGCCTCTTGCCCTGCCTATCGACCTCAATGTCCCTCTGGTCCTGCTCCGCCCCCAAAGCTCTCGACACGAAAACTGCATAGGTCGTAGGGCTAGCAACTCGAACATCGCGGCGCAAGATCGGGCGTAACCCATCCATAAAATGCCTCATCTTCTCCCGGGCATCATTTGAAATCAGGGGCACAAAGTGACACCCCCTCTCAAACTTCCTGACAAAGTCTGCCACGCTGCTGTCTCCCTGTCGCAGTGACAAGAACTCCCTGGTCAGGCGGGAGCGTACTTCTTCAATGAAGTACTTGGAGTAGAAAACCTCCTTGAACCCATTTCACGTCAGTGTTTGTAAGTTCATTGACACTGACGCGCTTTCCCACCAAAGCTTGGCGTCTGCAGTCAACAAGAAGATGGCACATCTAACTCTGTCTGCATCCTGCAGCTCTATAAACGCAAAGATTTCCTCGATGGACTTAATCCATCCTTCTGCCTATCATCGGGTCAGTAGTCCCCGAGAACTCCTTCGGATCCATCCTCTTAAACCTCTCATAAACTGCCTCTGGTCTGGGCCTTGCCCCTCTGTCTTCTGCAGTCTGGTTCCCCGCAAACTGTGTGAAGAACTGGGTCATCCCTGCAAGCATCTGAGCCTGCATATATGGGGGTGGACGAGGAGGAGTGACCCTCTCCCCATCCTATGCTTCCCTATTCTCATCTCTTGCTCCACGGTTAACCAAATGTCTGGGAGGCATAATGTTTCAAAATTTCCCCAATACGTAAAACCAATATGCATGAACATCATATCAATTTCATAAGATGCATGTAATTTAAACTTTAAACATGTACTTGCTGAAATAATGACTTGATGCTTACTACATGAAATAATTTAAAACTTTAAAACTTACAGACTTGAGGTGTGACTTTGTGAGCTTCTCGCAACTCGCAGTAGGCATAACCCTTTACAAGAACACCGCTCTGATACCAACTATAACATACCGTACTTTTAAACTATTTAAAATTTGCGGAAAAATAAAAATTTTCTTAAATACAAAATAAACTTTCAAATTTGCATTAAAATAACTTGCTCGTCTAAAACATTTGCAATAAAAAAAACCAAAACAAAGTTTGCCAAAAGTAATAATCGTTTAAACATCATAAACCACTTCATGAAATCAGAGTATTAAAAACCGTCATGCATAAAATCTTAAAACATGGGCGGTCCTCGGGTTTAGCCCCCTGCGCAGTCCAAGCCGGCTCATTGGTCCCCACCCCTCGTCTCCTCAAAGTCATCCTCACCTGCATCGATCAAGTCTAGTGAGCCAAAAAACTCAACGTGTATAACCTGGATATCACAAGTAATACATAATAAAACCACATGCATCTTTAAAGTAAGGCTTACATACTTGAAACTTGAACGTAATAGCATAAACATACTTGAAACTTGAACGTAATAGCATAAACATACTTCAAACTTGATCGTTGTAGCAGAAATGTAGACGTGCCATCATCATAAAACTTTTCATAAACATGCTTGCTTCATACATACTTGAACATACATAAACTTCATCATTTTGCGAAAAAGATATGTTTCAAAGCAAGTGAATCATACATAAATGCGCCTGATCAGATTAAACCACAGTACTGGGCTAACAGGGAAAATCCACTGCCATATACATGAGATCCTCGGTCATGCTTTACTGGGTAGATTGGTCCCTGGTCATGCTTTACCGCTTTCCAAGTCCTGATCTAAACCCGGTCATGCTTTACCGGGGTGGAGAGGTCCTCGGCCACGTTCACCGACTTCCAAACCCGTTCATAATTTGGTCACAAAAAATTTAGCATACATCAAAACTTAACATTATTTTCTTTTTCACGTCAAACATACTTATGTGGCGTTGAGGGATTTGTTGGATCTCGCTTGGGGCCACTGCTGCACATACTAGCATGGTTCGAATACCTATCTTGCATAACTTAGACGTAGAGTCATGCTCACACCCAAAAATGACAAAACGTTCTAAATCTCTCGGGACTTGACCTCGTTTAATCATAGTACTAAATCATAACAACAAACCCCAAAACAATCCCTAAAAAAATATTAAAAAAAAATTTTTATAAAAGGAAACGGACCCCGTGTAAGGGTCCGTGTCGGGGTCTGTGTACGTGCTGGAAATTCGAATTTTGAAGGAAAAAATGCACGCACTCAGTGTCCGGGTCCGGGTACGGGAAGGAGTCCGGGTAGCCTCTGAACTTGCAAACTCGCGAAAATTCACTACTTATTGATTCATTCTTCCAATCCAAGCCTAGGGACCATGAACCAACACCTCGAGACTCATCCTAGGATGCTATTACATTGATTCAATCCCGTACAGACACCTCAAATGTCCCCAAGCATCGACAAGCAACTTCAATACAATAATAACCCGTAATTCGACATCATTTCGCTTCCTACGATTTCTATTACATCCCAAGCCATTCCCGAACCAAACGAACCACCAAATAATGCCTAAATAGATCCCATAACATATCTAAATGACAGTAGCACAAGCCCGACAGTGCCCAACGTAGCCTGCAACTAAAAAACTTCAAGAAAACATCAAAACGCATTTTTAAAAAAACGCAGTTTGAGCAATCCCACAAAAACTAATCATAACTCACTCATTTATTATCCAAATATTTCGAATTTACTGTCAAATCGAAGGTATCAAAAAGTTCTACGATTTATATGTTGAAAGCATTTCCATAAAATCGACCGAAAAATCGCAGCATTAAAAATGACAGAAACTTTCGAGTTTGGAGATCCAAAAACGTTTCAAAATCGATCCAACACATTTCTGCTCAAACTTTTCATAACATACATAGGATTTTCACGCATAATAAACGACAACAAGATGGATGCAAGAATGAAAGAATATACATTGCTTTTGATATTTAAAGTTACCGAACCGACGATACCGAAGCGGGAATGGTGCGAGGGTTGATCCGGGACGATCGTGGAACGATTTTTTCTTGAAGAAAACTCAAGGAAAATATGCTGGAAAACTCAAGAGGGAGGGGCGGCTGCACTCTTGTTCTAAGAACCCTAATTTTCTCTTCAAATATGAAATGAAATAGAAGGCCAAGAGGTGTGTGTATCTAACGTGTGTGAGTGTGTGTAAATGTGGGTGTATGCGTGAGTTTGTAGTTAGATTTAGGAAAAGAAAATGCTTAATTAAATAATTAACATACAAATAAAATGCTAACCCACCTTTACTTTACTAACAAATCCCAAATTAAAAATTAAAAGACAGCATTGATAAATTTTAAAAGTTTTAAATTCCTAAATCACCAAATAAATAAATTTGGATTTAAAATGCTAAAAACTAAATAATTCATTTAAACTGCCCTTTTCTTACTTAAAATAAAATATCACATTTTAAAATTGTCAAAATCATCGCCGGTCTCTATTCCTCGATCCCGCATCGAATAATCGCCTAAAACGTAAAACTCAAGAGAACATTTTAACATGCATCACATAAACATAAATAATTTAAAAAATAATTTAATTTCATAAATCATGCATCTCAAAAAATCATCTTAAACTTGATTAAATAATTTAACATTTAAATAAATGCATGAGTTTTATGTGTAATGATTTTTGGCTCTTTACAAATAGCATCATAGACTTGGGCGAACGAGGCAAATGAGTCACAAAATCCAAAGCAATATGTTCCCAATTCATTTTTGGATTTCAAGACTATGGAGTAATCCTCTCGGTTTCATTCTCTCGGCTTTCACTTGCTGGCAGACAAGACATTTCGAAACTAAATTCAGCAATGTCCTTCTTCATACGTCTCCACCAGAATTGAGGTCTTAATGTCAAATACATTTTTCGACCTCCAGGGTTGAATACTGTATTTGCTATAATGTGCTTCACGAAGAAGGGCATATTTCAAATCAGAATCATCAGGAACTACTAATTGACCGTTGAGTTGTAAAGAACCATCAGAAGAGATCTGAAATCCAGACTGATGTCCTGTAGATACAAGTTCTTTAGACTTTTGAATTTGAGCATCGCTTCGTTGGCATTTCGTATTTTAGATATCAAATTCAGCTCAATTTTCAATGCCGATAAAGTGACAGAATTCAAATTCGAGTGAAAAGTCCAACCAGAAGTACATATATCCTCGTGTACTTTGGCGACATCAACAGAAGCTAAAACCGAATCATGAATGAAGGACCGTTTGCTGGGCACCTTGAGGTGCTTCAAACAAAATATTCTTCAAGAGCTACAATAGTTCGTGTTCTAAGAATGTATACACCGATGAATTAGATCGAGTTTGGTTTACAAACCAAGCGAAAGACACTCGAAATAATCATTCGTTAAGAAAACTAATATGTTTTAAAAGATCGTAGCTTGTGTACAATTGATGAACTGAGGTAAGGGAATCACTTAGAGCTTGCATCAGTTTTGTTGTGGAGAAAACTGAACTGACGTATACTCTTGCTGATCAAGTCAGTTAGAAAACAGTAGCTAATCAGTTAAATACACAAGATATTTTTATGGATGTTCGGAGACTTCAACTGCTCCTACGTCACCCCTTCTACCACCTCGGCTAGGTTCTACTAAAAGACTTAGATTTATACAACTACTTGTACAAATCCTACACAGCTTAGGAATTACACTACTCCCTAACTAAACTCCTAGCCTAGACTGAAGGCAGCACCTTTCAGCAAACACTTATTTAACGTCTATGTGTCAAAGGCTACATACACAAGTTTATTGTCTTTGTGCAAGACTGTATTTGAGTGGTGGTGTGTGTGCGTGTGAGAACTGATCACTGAAAACTACCCGAAATCGTTCTCACTTACTAAGGGAAATATGCTTCTAATCTAAGCTGATAACACGATGAAGTGTTCCCTCTGGGCTGATTGCTTCTTTTAAAGCTGATAGTGCAATATGCATGCTCTTTTTGAGTATCTTCACACACTTGTTGTTTTTCTCAGTACTACTGATGATGGTCTTGAGCTTTGTATATATAGAGGCATTGAGACCGTACTCCAAGACTCATCACATGTTATCATTGCAGTTTGAATGCGTTCCTTGGTATATGTGTCTTGACTTGTCTGACATGCCTTCAGGAATCTCTCGGCTTTAATCTTTGTTGCAACATCCATTATTATACCTTTAACCAGTACATATGCTTTTGTATCTTTCTACGTAGCTGGAATCCACTTAGATAAGCTTGTCTTGATCTTCAACTGATTGATTTCTAACTGATGTTCCTAACTGGTCATCTTAACTGATCTTCAGTTGAGCTGGTGAAATCAGTTGACTCGTCAGTTGAACTGATTTCACTCTTTCAGTTGAACTGGTTAGCTGGGTTCTTCATCAGTTGAACTCTTCATCAGCTGTCCGGGCTTCTAAATGTCTTCTGCTGAACCACCTATCAGCTGGACAATCATTTGAACCGTTCTTTAAGATATCAGTTGAGCTGATTCAGTTTGGTCGATTAGTTGATGTTTTCAGTTGCATCTTGATAGCTTCAGTTTTGGCTCGTTTAACTGATCAGTTCGAAGCCTGATCAGTTCCAGCTTCCTGCGCACTTAGGTAAATCATTATAAACAAAATAACAAGTTTTGTTAACATCAAAATCAAGATTGCGAACATGAAATGTTCCAACATTGAATTTTACGACTAAGAGAATCTGCAGTAACATTCGTCGATTCAGGGTGATACTGAATCTCAAAATCAAAATCTTTCAAGAGATCCATCCACCTGCGTTGTCTCATATTCAAATCAGATTGAGAAAAGATATATTTTACACTCTTATGGTCCGAATAAATAACAAACTTTTCTCCGTAGAAATAATGGCTCCAAATCTTCATAGCAAACACAATGGCGGTCAATTCCAGATCATGAACAGGATAACAAGTTTCATGAAATTTTAATTGACGAGATGCATAAGCAACCACCTTGCCATCATGCATCAGAACATAGCCCAAACCTTTACCAGATCCATATGTACACACTACAAATCCTCGGTACCTGAAGGATTAGTAAACACAGGTGTTGTGGTCAATCTCGTCTTCAATTCAAGGAAACTAGCTTCACATTCATGTGACCAAATGAATCGTTGATTCTTCTATGTTAGTTGAGTAATATGTTTAGCTATTTTAGAAAATCCTTCAATAAAACAACTATAATAAACAGCCAAACCCATGAAGCTACGAATCTCAGGAACATTCATAGGTCTCGGCCAATTCAATACAACTTCAACCTTCGTAGGATCAACAGATATGCCATGTCCTCGAAATGACGTGGCCTAGAAATATTACTTTGTCCATCCAGAATTCACATTTTGATAATTTACCATATAAATGAATATTGCGAAGAGTTTGAAGTACTAGTCTCAGATGTTCAGCATGCTCCTTTTTTGATTTCGAATAGATATGAATATCATCAATAAAGACAATAACGAATCGGTCTAGAAAATCTCGAAAGACACGATTCATTAGATCCACAAATACAAAAGGAGCATTCATGAGGCCGAAAGACATAACCAGAAACTCATAGTGGCCATACCTGGTACGGAAAGCGGTCTTAGGTACATCTTCTTCTCAAACTCGTACTTGATGATAACCAGAACGAAGATCAATCTTAGAGTAAACAGAAATGCCCTGAAGCTGATCAAATAAGTCATCAATAAGAGGAAGTTGATATTTATTTTTCAAAGTAGCCCGATTCAGCTGCCTATAATCGATACACATTCTCATAGTACAATCTTTCTTTCGAACAAATAAAACTGGAGCTCCCCAAGGTTATACACTCGATCCAATATATCCCTTATCGAGAAGATCCTGTAATTGTTCTTTCAATTTCAATGGTGCCATGCGATAAGGAGCTTTCGAAATAGGCACAGTTCCCGGCACAAGATCAATACTAAATTCAACTTCTCGGTGAGGTGAAAAATCAGGAATCTCATCGGGAAATACATCCGGGAACTCTTTCGCAACAGGAATATCAAATAAAGAGGCTCTTTTTTAGATACATCAACAACATAGATAAGAAAACCCTCATCTCCTACTAAATAAAAGCCGGGACATTTCCAAAGAGGATACAAATGGAATTTTAGCTTGGGAATCCTTGCCATAAAAATTCCACTTGGATCCATCGATAGGTCGAAATAGAACCACTCCATGAAAACAATCGACAGTATCTCGATTTGTCATCAAGATATCCATGCCAATAATACAATCAAAGTCGTGCATTGGAAGGACAATCAGATTCAGAACTATCACGTTATCCTCATAAATCAATACACAATTATGCACAACTTGCTCAGAAATAATAATCTTCCTGCTGGCGTGGCTATCGACAAAGTATCATAAAATGGAGTACACTAATATCATGAGATGCAACAAATGTATGAGATATGAATGAGTGAGATGCTCCTGTATCAACTAAAACATGTGCAGGATAATCGCAAAGCATGAAAATACCTGGCAATCACACCACTAGGAGCTTCTTTCGCTTGATCTTTGTTGCGACTTTGATTGTTGCACTCCCAAGACCAGGTTGTCCACAAGTAGTATAATTCGATGAGTTCGAATATCGTATCCACGAGGAAGCTAAGGTAATTACAAGTCCACTACAATGTCTTTTTATTTTTATTTTTATTTTTAGTGTTTGAATCTTTAATTGTTCAAATTTTAATTAAGTAGTTGAGATTAAAGGATCCATTCTTGGTATTTTATTAAAGTTAACATTAACGAACATTATTGAAATCCACTTAATAAAATGGTTCTAATATATTAAATAATCATATTTATATTACGTTATATATTATTATCTTATAAGTATATAATATATACCAAAACTTATAAATGTGTCAAAGTATTTATTGTGCTATATATATATTTGTAAACACTAAATCAAGGTTCTCACTTTAAATGGTTGGTAAAACCAAACTAACATTTAAATGATACCAAGAAATTAATATTATGATATATTTATATATAGTAAATCAAGGTTCCCACTTTAAATGGTTGGTAAAACCAAACAAACATTTAAATGGTTCCAATAATTTAATATTATAATATATTCATATATAATAAATCAAGGCATCCACTTTAAATGGTTGGTAATACCAAACTAACATTTAAATGGTTCCAAGAATTTAGTGTAACATATAGCAACAATAAATCAAAACTCCCACTTATAAGTAGGGTATAAAAATGCTTAAAAGAAATAAATATAACATAAACAATAAATAATGATTAAATAATATAAAACATAGATTCTTACCTTTTAGTAACTTTATTATCATGCCAAGAGTTTCACCTTTTCATCTCAACTTTAGGAAGTTAGCTATTCATTATTCAAAGTGTAAAACTTTGAATATGAAATTAACATGCTAATTATATTTAAATGAAGAAATAAAGGAAAAATATAGAGAGAAATATTATGAACTCAAAGATTTGTTAATAGAATGAGGGATATATCAATACATTACAATGCACCCCTATTTATAGCCAAATTTGGGGAGACAACCACAAATAAAATATTATTTTTTTACATATAAGTCTTCATTGGTGTTCCAAGATATTATATTATATTACACATCACTTTTGAAAATCTTCTTCTCCGAATTTGCTTCTTCACATAAAAAGAAACATGTGGATAAATGAGTTGTCTAGTTGTGGTATCTTTTTCAAACCATTTGACCAAGTAATTTGAGATATATGGTCAAAATACTAGAGCATGGTAAAACTTCCACTCCTTTGGTAACTTTATTTGTTGCTTAATTTGATCCCAATTGTGAGAGGATTTTTATCTCATGCTTGCCACCAATATTGTAGATATTAACATCAACTTTCTACAGGTCCAAGAATCATCTTAATCCCATTTGCAACGCCAAGTTTATTCTTGTTTTATCGAACCTGTAAAAAATAGTAAAAACTTGTAATTACACAACAACTTATATTTTATACAATTTATTATAAAACATATAATATTTAAACATTTAATAAACAAAAACTATATATTTATATTATAAAACATTTAATTAATGTATAATTTTTATGTTTATCACACCTCCCAACCAGCTTATTGCTAGTCCCTAGCAATTTAAGCGTTAATAGCAATACAAAGCATATTGATTAATTTAAATAGAAATGTAATCAAAACTATCTAAGTGTTTAAATTAAATTTGAAAACTGTCAAAGTTATATCAAGATCATCATAATTATACTTTATGAAATAATTTGAGATGATCAATTCAAAGCTTATTTCAGGTAGTTAAATGTACACGGCCTTCAGAAATTCCTAGTAAGAGTCTCAACTCATATCCTCACAGGCTAATAAATGTTTCAATTTATGGCAACGATTTCTCTCATGGAGTTGGAATACAGATAAATGCTCAAAAAAATGGTTTACAGAATGCAGACAGACAAACGAGCCAAACTAATCAAAAGATAGAAAATCCATTGATTCAAAATCTAGTTGTTCTTATTATATATTTTTTCCTGATATATATATATATATTTTTTTTCATAACATCATGGAATCAGACTGAGTTTATGCTTCTTGACCACATATTTATTTAATTTGTACAATAAATTTCTCTCTTTCTTTCTTTTTTTTTATGAGAGATATATGGGTCGTAGCATATAACTTAAAAATTACATAGATCCTCAATATCTTTTTTTTTGTATTTTTCTCCTTTTTTTTCAGGAAATATCATTTTTTTTTCCAAAATAAGAACTCCAGATCTAAACAATAGATAGTCTCTCTCATGATCAATAAAGGCTCGAAAGCTGTTTTCTTAGTCCTCTCCACTCACTCACAAAATATGTGTGAGTTTAAAATTTTAGGCACTCTTATAAGGTATATCATGGGCCATATACTTTAATACCTGATTTTATCACAATGGTTAATCACTCAAAAAGATTTCATAAATCATATTTTTATATTGATCAGAATATTAAATTGACTTTTTTTTTCAAATAAAAATTTAAACATTCTTAAATAGATTAATGCATGTTCTAATTTAAATCTTTCAAACATGTAATGTATGATATTTTTGCAAAAATTACTAAGATACAAAAAATAAACATGATTTTATTTTAAAATAATATATATTTTTTATTTTATTTTTTTAAAATTTTTTTTTAATTTTTTTTTATAAGTTTGTTCTCCCCCCAATCAGAATATGACATTGTCCCTAATATCAAAATAACTATTATTAAAGAGTACATAATGAAAGAGATATCACCTGGAATTTTATTGAAGATAACAAACTGAAACAAACGCAAACTAATCCACGACTTTTGAATCAATGATCCAACTTCCTTTTCTTATTGCTTGATTGCGACCAATTGATCTTTGTTATCATCGGATCAGGCTTATGTACAAAAGCTTCCAAATCATCAATTAATTGGTCGGCAGTCGAAGCACAGATGAGCATCCGTCGTGAATTTTCTGAAATGAAATTCTGTTCCACAGCTTTATCAAGAAATGTCAACAAACTGTCATAATAATTATTGATATTCAACAAGCCCACAGGTTTATTATGGATATTAAGTTGTGCCCAAGAAACAGTGTGAAAAATTTCTTATAATGTACCAAAACCACCTGGTAGTGCGATAAAAGCATCAAAATTTTCAATCATTTGAGTGATTCTTTCATACATAGAAGAAACTTTTAATTCCTCCCCAATCGTAACACCTGTAATATTTCCTTCAGCTAAAGCTGTAGGAATAATACCCAAAACCTGACTACCTCCAACATGAGCAGATGTTGAAACAGATCCCATTAATCCAATATTACCTCCCCCATATACCAAGTGAATTTTTCTCTCAGCCAATATATTTCCAAGATTATTCGCTGCTTCTACAAACACTTCATTTTTTCCAGGACTCGACCCACAAAATACACAAATATTTTTCAATGTTTGTGCAGAGGATCCAGCCATGTTTTTACTTTCTTTTTTTTTTGTCTGCGAAAATAGAGAGAAAGATGAGAGATTTTATAGGGGTAATATGTTATCATGACAAAACTATGGGTCACAGCTGTAAACATAATAAATAGTAAAAACAATAATGACACACATGCATATAAACAGTAGTGTGATTGTGGCTCACAATTTTCCTCTGGTTTAACGTCCAGAAACGGCTTCAACGCCTCCTATGAGTCGAGGATATGCTTCCCATCCAATTTTCTTATAAATTGGCAAACATGGCCTTTTTTAGTCGGATTCCCAAGACTATGACGCTCATCTTGGAATTGTTTCCATAAACGGAGAAGTTCAATATACACATGTCCACTAGAATGGGTCTCAAGAGTCAATAAGATGTTATCTGAAGACTCCTTACTCAGCCCATTCTTAATGAAACCAATTTTATCTTCTCTGTTATTGGAAACACATCCCAAAGATCTGCATCGTTTGTCACAAGTCCATCTTGCACACTTATGACAAACCCCTAAACTTTTGGCCTTTCGTTTTTTCGCATAAGTGCTTTTTCCTAATCCAGGTAAATACCGAATGAGCAATGATTGTGGAACTTCTCCTCCTAAACGGACCTTAGCTTCTATTACAAGACGAATATCTTCTGGAATTCCTTTTTGCATTAGCAATCAGAAATAGAGGGAAAATATTTACAAATTTTTGAGAGAATTTCATCCATTTTGAAAAGAAAAAAAATGATTTTTTTTATATTTTTGTATCAGCAATTGTGGGAAACTGATTTAACCGACTATGAGAGTCACGGAGTACCGTTATCCACCATTTAACCGGGAAAATAAAAAGATTAAGAAAACCTGAAATAAAAACAAACAAACTTAAATGCAACACCAAAAAAAAAAAAATCAAGGATCAGAAAGAGAAATAAACTCTTCTTGAAAGATTTCATTTTCTAAAAATGGTTTAAGCCTTTGTCCATTTACTTTAAAAATATCACCATTTTTAGGATTTTCAATATCCACAGCTCCATAAGTATACACATGCTTTACAACATATGAGCATGTCCATCTTGATCGTAATTTTCCTGGGAATATGTGAAGTCGAGAATTATAAAGCAAGACTTTTTTACCAATCTCAAAAGATTTTCTAAGAATTGTTTTATCATGAAATGATTTGATTTTTGCTTTATAAATCCTTGAATTCTCATACGCGTCATTTCTGAGTTCATCAAATTCATTAAGTTGCAATTTACGCAATTTGTTGGCTATCATCCATGCTTGAATTTAAAGTTTTGATCGCCCAATAAGCTTTATGTCTAATTGCACAGGCAACTGACAATGTTTTCCATAAACCAACCTGTAGGGAGACATATTCAATGATGTTTTAAAAGCTGTTCGATATGACCAAAGTGCATCATTAAGTCGCAGAGACCAAACTTTTCTATTTGAGTTAACAGTTTTTTCCAAAATTTGCTTTATCTCCCTATTAGCTAATTCAACTTGTCCATTTGTTTGAGGATGATAAGGAATAGTTACTTTATGAGTAGTACCTTATTTTTTCATAAATGAAGCAAATGGTTTATTAACAAAGTGAGTTCCCTCATCACTTATCATGGCTCGAGGAATTCCAAATCTACTAAAAATATTTCCTTTTAAAAATTTGATGACGATTTTATGATCATTTGTTCGACATAGAATTGCCTCTATCCATTTGGAAACATAATCAACTGCAACTAAAATATACAAGTATCCAAACGACGGTGGAAAAGGTCCCATAAAATCAATTCCCCAACAGTCAAAGATTTCAATTTCAATGATATGATTCAAAGGCATAATGTTTTTTTTTGAAATCGCACCCAATTTTTGACAATTTTCACAGATCTTGCAGATTTCGTGGGTGTCTTTAAACAAAGTGGGCCAATAAAATCCACACTGCAAGATTTTTGCAGCCGTTTTCTTTGAAGAAAAATGTCCTCCGCATGCTTCTTAATGACAAAATTTAATGAAACTACTTACCTCATTGTCGGGTATGCAACGTCAAAAAATTTGATCTGGACAATACTTGAACAGATACGGATCATCACAATAAAAGTTTTTTACCTCATTCAAAAATTTTCTTTTATCTTGGGAACTCCATTGCGGTGGCATTTTTCCTGTCACAAGAAAATTTACTATGTTAGCAAACCAAGGTGTAGTAGTAACTGAAAATAGATGTTCATCAGGAAAATTATCGTTAATTGGTGTCATTTCACAAGATGATCCTGTTACTAGTCTCGATAAATGATCGGCTACGACATTCTCGGTTCCTTTTTTATCTTTGATCACAATGTCAAATTCTTGGAGCAACAAAATCCATCGTATCAGACGTGGCTTTGCATCCTGTTTGGTCAACAAATATCTAATAGCAGAATGATCAGTAAACACAATAGTCGTTGATCCAATCAAATAAGAACGAAATTTATCTAATGCAAATATTACAGCAAGTAGTTCTTTTTCAGTTGTGGAGTAATTCATTTGAGCATTGTTTAAAGTTCTATTTGCATAATATATCACATAAGGCTTACCGTTTCTTCTTTGACTCAATACTGCACCGACTGCATAATCACTCGCATCGCACATGATTTCAAATGGTAAAGACCAATCAAGAGGTTGCATGATAGGAGCTGATGTTAAATGTCGATTGATTTTATCAAAAGCATTTTGACATTCTTGAGTCCACTCAAATGCAGTGTCTTTTGTTAAGAGGTTACAAATGGGTTTAGAGATTAAACTAAATTCCTTTATAAACCTCCTATAAAATCCAGCATGTCCCAAAAATGAGCGAATTTCTTTAATGGTTTTTGGAGGGGGTAAATTGGCAATGACATCAACTTTTGCTTTATCAACTTCAATTCCATGAGATGACACGACATGTCCCAAAACAATTCCAGAAGTAATCATGTAATGACATTTTTCCCAATTTAAAATAAGACCTTTTTCCTCGCATCTTTTTAAATTTTTTTTCAATTTTCAAGACAATTATCAAATGTATTCCCAAAGACAGTTAAATCATCCATGAAAATTTCCAAACAATTTTCAACCATGTCGAAAAAATGCTTAGCATACTTCTTTGAAATGTTGCTGGGGCATTGCATAAACCAAATGGCATCCTTCTGAATGCAAATGTTCCAAAAGGACATGTGAATGTAGTTTTTTCTTGATCTTCGAGTGCAATGGGAATTTGATAATAACTTGTATATCCATCAAGAAAACAGTAGTATGGATGACCTTCTACTCTTTCTAAAATTTGATCCAAAAATGGTAATGGAAAATGATCTTTTCTAGTGGATTTAATTTTCTATAATCAATACACATCCACCAACTAGATGGGACTCGACTTGTTAACAATTCACCTTTTCATTTTTTATCACTGTGATGCCAGATTTTTTTGGAACTACTTGTGTTGGGCTTACTCACTTACTATCAGAAATAGGGTAGATAATCCCAACATCAAGTAGTTTGAGAACTTCAGTTTTCACAACATCTTTCATGTGTGAATTTAATCTCCTTTGTGGTTGTTGAGATGATTTTGCATTTTCTTCTAAGTAAATTTTGTGAGTGCAAATTAGTGGATTAATGCCCTTGAGATCTTTTAGTGTCCAACCAATTGCATTTTTATGTCTTTTAAGCATATCAACTAATTTACCTTCTTCATCACTTGCTAGTTTGGAAGAAATTACCACCGGATATGTTTCATCTTCTCCAAAAAATGCATACTTCAATTCTTCTAGCAAGGGTTTTAACTCCAATATTGGTGGTTCGTCTTTGTTCTCATATTTTGCATCAAATTCTTTCTCTGATCCTGGTAACGAGTGATACCTGATAAAATCATCAAGATCAATTTCATTATTTTCTTTAACAGTTTCAATTGAACAAATATCTAATTGATCACGAGTACTTCATTCTTGAATGTTTTCTTCCACAAGAGTTTCAATAATATTTTCATCTTCACTTTAATCTCCTTTGTCATGTGGTTGCTTACAAAGATTAAAAACATTAAGCTCCAAGGTCATGTTATCAAATGACAACTTCATTATTCCACTCCTGCAATTTATAAGAGCATTAGAAGTTGCTAAAAATGGACGACCCTGAATTACAGGAATTGCATTACAAGCTTCGATAGGTTGTGTATCTAAAACTATGAAATCGACAGGATATACAAAGTTATCAACTTGGACCAATACGTCTTCTACCATACCTCTTGGCACTTTAACAGATTTATCGGCAAGTAAAAGTGTTACCGAAGTAGATTTTAACTCGCCTAGATTGAGTTCTTGATAAACTGAATACGGAAGTAAATTCACACTAGCTCCAAGATCAAGCAAGGCTTTTTAATCTTTCGTTCTCCAATAATACATGAAATAGTAGGACAACCAGGGTCTTTGTATTTTAAAGTATTATTATTTTGAATGATTGCACTTACTTGTTCGGCTAAAAATGCTTTCTTTTTCACATTCAATTTTCTTTTCACAGTGCACAAGTCTTTCAAAAATTTGGCATATGATGGTACCTATTTTATTGTATCTAATAAAGGAATATTAACTTTTACTTGTTTAAAAATATCATATATATCAGAATTCAAATTTGATTTTTTGTATTTTTCAATGCATGAGGGAATGGTGGTGACACTATCTGTTGAACCTTCTCTTCGCAAGTTATGGGTTCCACTTCCTTACCCTTTTGAGTTGATTTATCATCATTTTCACAAGGTTCAAGAATGGATTTTTCCACAACCTTACCACTTCGAAGGGTAATAACAGATTTTACCTGATCCATCGGTTGAGTTCCAGAAGTTCCAGTTTGTGAATGATGATCCTTGGGATTAGGCAGAGGTTGTGAAGGAAATTTACCTTTTTCATGAACATTAAGTGCAGATGCAAATTTAGCAAGAGTATCTTTCAAATCTGTCATGGTTTGAGCAGTTTGAGTATTGATAGACTCTTGCTTTGCAGTGAAAGAATTCAATGTATCTTCCAAATTTCTTTTAGGTGGAGGAACATAAGGTGCATAATTTTGAAAATTTTGTTGATTTTGGAAATATGGTTGTGAAAATTGTGCAGCATTATCATTCCTCCAACTAAAATTTGGATGATTTCGCCAACCTGGATTGTAATTTTGAGAAAATGGTTCAAAATTTGGCCTTTTGAAATTGTTCAAAACATTGGCTTGTTCATGGAGACATTCTTTAAAAGAGGGCAAAGTGGGACAATCTTTTGTAAAATGATCACTTGTATCACAGATGTGACACACAATTTCTTGAACAGATTTTAATTGAGCATTCTTTTTCAATTCAAGTGCCTCAACTTTTCTTGCCAAAGAGGTAAATCTAGCTTGAAGATCTTGTTCATCTTTGAGAGTGTACATACCTCCACCAGATGTAGGAGATTGAATCTTGTTTGATGGTTCGATTGTACCTATAGTGTCCCAATTTTGAGCATTTTCAGCTAATGAATCGAGATACTCAATTGCCTCGTTTGGATCTTTATCTTCAAATGTTCCATTACACATAAATTCAAAAATTTGCCTATCTTTAGGTGTTAAGCCTTCATAAAATTGAGAAACAACTCTCCAAATTTCAAAACCATGATGTGGACAAAGATTAAGCAATTCTTTGTATCTATCTCAACACTGATAAAAAGTTTCTCCTTGTTTTTGAGTGAAAGTGATGATTTGCCTTTTGAAAGAATTTGTTCTTTGAGATGGAAAAAACTTTTTCAAAAATTGTTGTTGCAATTCATCCCAAGTTCGAATGGATCCCGATCTAAGATTTTGTAGCCAAGTTTTGGCTTTATCTTTTAAAGAAAAAGGAAAAAGCTTAAGTCGAATGGTGTTCATGCTACAATTTAGATCATTATATGTGTTGCACACTTCTTCAAACTCTCGTAAATGCATGTATGGATTTTCAGAATCTAAGCCATGAAAATTGGGTAAAAGTTGGATAATACCAGGCTTAAAATTGAAATGAGATGCATCAGGGGGAAAAACTAGACATGAAGGTGCACTAGTACGTGTAGAATTCATGTGATCTCTAAGTGTTCTTCGTCTATCATGATCATGTTGAGATTGAATTTCATCTCCATTTTCTTGGATGGGTTCTTCTGCCATGTTTTGTAAAAATAAAGGGATATTTCGAATGAGTCGACCACTAAGTGTACGTGACCAAATGCTCATGCAAATGCAAATGCAAAAGAATAAAAACACACAAAAGCAATAAAAATTCAAATAAGGAAAAACAAACTATAAACAAAATTAAATAGACATGAAATTAAATTATACTTCCCCGGCAACGGCTCCAAAAACTTGTTGCGACTTTGATTGTTGCACTCCCAAGAGCAGGTTGTCCACAAGTAGTATAATTCGATGAGTTCGAATAACGTATCCACGAGAAAGCTAAGGTAATTACAAGTCCACTACAATGTCTTTTTTTTTAGTTGTTTGAATATTTAATTGGTAATTTTTAATTGTTCAAATTTTAATTAAGTAGTTGAGATTAAAGGATCCACTCTTGGTATTTTAATAAAGTTAACATTAACGAACATTATTGAAATCCACTTAATAAAATGGTTCCAATATATTAAATAATCATATTTATATTATGTTATCTATTATTATCTTATAAGTATATAATATATACCAAAACTTATAAATGTGTCAAAGTATTTATTGTGCTATATATATATTTGTAAACACTAAATCAAGGTTCCCACTTTAAATTGTTGTTAAAACCAAACTGACATTTAAATGGTACCAAGAAATTAATATTATGATATATTTATATATAGTAAATCAAGGTTCCCACTTTAACTGGTTGGTAAAACCAAACAAACATTTAAATGGTCTCAATAATTTAATATTATAATATATTCATATATAATAAATAAAGGCATCCACTTTAAATGGTTGGTAATATCAAACTAACATTTAAATGGTTCCAAGAATTTAGTGTAACATATAGCAACAATAAATCAAAACTCCCACTTATAAGTAGGGTATAACAATGTTAAAAGAAATAAATATAACATAAACAATAAATAATGATTAAATAATATAAAACATAGATTCTTACCTTTTAGTAACTTTATTATCATGCCAAGAGTTTCACCTTTTCATCTCAACTTTAGGAAGTTAGCTATTCATTATTCAAAGTGTAAAACTTTGAATATGAAATTAACATGCTAATTATATTTAAATGAAGAAATAAAGGAAAAATATAGAGAGAAATATTATGAACTCAAAGATTTGTAAATAGAATGAGGGATATATCAATACATTACAATGCACCCCTATTTATAGCCAAATTTGGGGAGACAACCACAAATAAAATATTATTTTTTTACACATAAGTCTTCATTGGTGTTCCAAGATATTATATTATATTACACATCACTTTTGAAAATCTTCTTCTCCGAATTTGCTTCTTCACATAAAAAGAAACATGTGGATAAATGAGTTGTCTAGTTGTGGTATCTTTTCAAACCATTTGACCAAGTAATTTGAGAGATATGGTCAAAATACTAGAGCATGGTAAAACTGCCACTCCTTTGGTAACTTTATTTGTTGCTTAATTTGATCCCAATTGTGAGAGGATTTTTATCTCATGCTTGCCACCAATATTGTAGATATTAACATCAACTTTCTATAGGTCCAAGAATCATCTTAATCCCATTTGCAACGCCAATTTTATTCTTGTTTTATCGAACCTGTAAAAAATAGTAAAAACTTGTAATTACATAACAACTTATATTTTATACAATTTATTATAAAACATATAATATTTAAACATTTAATAAAACAAAAAGTATATATTTATATTATAAAACATTTAATTAATGTACAATTTTTATGTTTATCAATCTTCGGTCATGGCATACACTCGAACTTGAGGAGGGCCTTGAACAGTCTGACCACCAGGTCCTTGATATCGTGGAACATTCGATTTCTAGAAAGAGGGAACAGGAATAGCAGGTCTCATCATACTAGGGCCACCTCGAAATTCTGACTTGGGTTGGGAAGAAGTCGTACCCATATTCGGACATACACGAGAAAAATAGTCTTCCTGACCACAATGATAACAAGTACCAAACATACCTCGACACTGCTCGATAGTATATTTGCCTCCACAATGGATACAATAAGGAGTAATAATGGGACTCCCTTTCTGGGATCCACTAGAACTCGAAGAAGATGAAGAAGTAGTAGAACCAATCCTTTTAAACATTCTACCTTTCGGGCGCAAGGTAGGCTGCTGAGCTGACACTGGAGGTGAAGGAGTGTACTGAGGACCTCCTCGCCTTAGTCCACCTTCGGCTGCCTTTGCTCATTCAACTGCCTCTGCTTAGCTCGTAGGCAACCCTGAAATAACAAAAATATATATAGCAGGATGTAATCCATTCACAAACCTGTTATATTTCGCTTTTGCATGCGCAGCTACGTGAGGTGCATATTTTTACAACGTAGAAAACTTTGAAGCGTATTCTGCAACAGTCATCGTTCCCTGCTGCAGACTACTGAATTCATTCTCTTGGCAGTATAATAAGAAGGAGGAGAATACTGCTCCAAAAACTGGGCCTTGAAGACATTCCATGTGATTTAATCCATGTCTCTTTCAATCCAATCTCAGCGGCTTCTCACAAAAATGTTGCTCGATCTTTCAATTGATACAAGGCAAGTTTCATTTCGCCGAGTCTTAGAATATTCAACAATATTAAACAAGTGCTCGATATCTTTCAACCAGGCCTCTGCTCTTTCTGCACTCTCGTAGCCAAAGAACCTCGGTGATTTCAAATCTTGGAATCGAGCCATGACTAAATCCATGGACATTCCTTCGAATTGTCCAACCATCCTCTCAGTACTACTACTCGCAGTTTCATTCGTGGAATCCATCTACAAAATATAATAAGAATATAACAATTAAATATCAATTACACATCATCATCTGATCATATCACTCATCTCATCTCATCAACAACTTACTCAAACTAAATCAAGTAGGACAAGTAATACAAATAAACCAAACACAAACGCATAATTCATTTGTGCCTATTCAAGTGTACACAAGACTCAATCGAGCATTCCCAGTATGCTCTGATACCATACAATGTGGGGTCTTTAACTTCTAATTGTGATTACATTGCAATTTAATTAGGGTTAGTTAATTACAGCGAAAAACAAGTTTAAATTTTCTTTGAAATGAGCCCAAAATACATTATTTGAATAATAAAAATAGTATTTCATCTCACATCATAAAATATGGCCACACAATCTAAACCAACTACATACAAACAACTCATATCCTCGGGACATGCCTCGTATATAGAAACATATATACACTGGGAAAAATATAAAACCTCAGCTCAAACCGTGACTTCCTCCGGAAGCACCCTCTCCGGCCTCCTGATATCCTGAAGTACATGTCATTGTCCACATACAAAGACAACAACTGTCCCCTTTGGGGTGAGCAAAGCTTAGTCTGAAACAACCAAAATATATACCACAAGTATCTAAACAATGATATATGATATGCAATGCATGTATGTCGTGGAGGTATCAGGTCAAATGCTCATCCACTGAGCACATGTCGGAATCAAACGAATCGCTATCAAATCAATGCTCGAGCTGGCACACTGACCTCAATCAGGGATACTCGTATGATAGCGTCGACAAAGCGCTATCAAATCTCAAATCTCAATCAATCAGCGGGGCCACTAATGACTATGTTTTAAGAGCCATATAATGCCAAACAAAGCATTATGCTCACAAACCCTAGAATCAAATCCAATCATAATAGGTATCCAAGGATCATAGCTCAACGTGTATGTCATGTATGCCACATCAACTCAACAAATAAAGCATATAGACATATATTATCAATCAAATCAATAAAACTATCATTTGATACAGATACTTTTTGTATGTTATTCGGTCGCAACATACCTCAATTCTTCGTTTCAGTCGATGTAGCTTGAAGATATCAATATAAATATCTATCTACATCAATAACATATTCATTTCAATCAATAATTTCATTCAAATTTAACTATATAAGTTTAAAATATCTTTTGAAACTTTGAAAATTCATATCAAATCAAAATCATAACATAATTCAATTCCGACTTCAAAAATTAGTTTCTTGTCGGCTATTCTACTACATATAAGAATCTCAACTTCAAATACATGCTATTCCAACATTTCAATAAATAAGGGTGTTGAAACTAGAAGAAACTTACGTCAAAAGGAAGCTCTCGATGCGATGATTGTGAATATATAATTTGTTTCGCGTTTTAATAAAGTTTCGAGGTGATTTCGTATGATATAAATCAAGTTCTATCGTTTCTCTCTCGAAGTTGCTGAAATAAAATGAAGAAAACGTAGCAGGAACTTGTTCTTATCATTCCATCGCTCTCGCGCTCGGGTGGTAACATCTCGCGCCCGAGCGCGAGACGTTCTGTCCCCGAGTGCTATTTGTACTGCACTCGGACGGTAACATCTCGCGCCCGAGCGCGAGACGTTCTGTCCCCCGAGTGCTGGTTGTGCCGCGCTCGGGCGGTAAAATATCGCGCTCGAGCGCGAGCTATTCTGCCCAACATCCTCAATTTTAATTTAGCAAAAGTGGTCAACGTGAAAACTGTAGATCTATGTCTTGGCTTTCATTTTTCACTGATCTCACTCAATTTGGATATCGGACATGAGAATTATGCTCATTCTCCCAAAATATGTCAATTTAGAAACTACAATGCACACGCTATACATCAAAATGAATTTGCCCCTATTCAATTGGATTTGGACAAAACGTAAAACATAAAACTTGTAATACTTTGTATTAACTTTCCAATGAAATTGGTTTCATTTCATTTGGACTAATACTAAGATAATTATGCTGGAAACCGTAAAATGTGTCACTTTTCTATTTCGGTTTAGCATATTATTCAAATACAATTCAATTACTGCGACAATCATTCATTAGCAAAACATATTTTCTCTAACAACATAACAATCTCATAATATCGATAATCAAAGTATGATTTACGATAATACGATACACTGTAAGACCAAACTGAAGTGGGTTACTATAGCTACTGTAACTAATCAAAGTCTTTTAGTGAAAATCTTATCCTTGAGATAGAAGGGGTGACGTAAGAGCATTTGAAGTATCCGAACATCTATAAATCTTTGTGTCCTTATTTTCAAAATATTCAATTTGTCTTTTAGTTTGTTTCCGCACTTTAAGTTAACTTATTGACATCGACAACAAGATTATCAAATTCAGTTTATCACTAAACTGATTCACACTATCGAAAATATTCGAAAATCGTAAAGTGTTTATTCGACCCCCCATTCTAAACACTTTCACTCACCCAACCGATCCTAAGATCATCGTTCATACCATATTATGTGTGATTAAATGTTCTTGTATGAAAAATTAGATATCCTTCTTATATTTTCGTTTTTATTCCCTATACATGATCAAACTTTGATTTTCATGCTTTTAAATTCATGTTATTGATGCATAAAGGGGCTGCCAGGGTAGAGCTATGAGGAGGGCCGAATTTCAATAGGTTTAAGTGTCCATAGAAGCATGGTTAAGGGCTGGATAGGAGGGGAAGAGAGGTGCACAAAACCTAGGGTTTTCATGGGTTGTAGGGCACGATTTTTTGGGTTCTTGAAGGTGCAGGCTGCGTGCAGCATTTCGGTCGCATCCAGGGATCCTAAGAGGGCTGAGCCATGGTCATATATGGATGAAGGGGCAGCAGGTGCAAGGGCTAGGGCTGGAATCGTGAGGCTTGGTCACGCGAGGCTTGTAGGGGTGCGGGTGAGGGTTGCAAGTGCATGGATAGTTAGTTCTGGTACAACATCTTGTTAAGGGTTCGGTCTAGGTCCTAGGAGGGTTGGTCAGGGTCTGGTCCACTCGATTAGGGTCTAGGATCGAAGGAAATCTTGAATTGTTAAGGCTAGGGTTTCGGTTACAAGGGAAGAAAATTCAGTAGGCTGTCGAGGCTTCTCTATGGGTTCTAAATGGCTTGAATTGGGGTAAAACATGGTTAGTTAGGTGTTAGTAATTTATGGTTAAAGTTTGGCAAAGTTTGGAGTTGAATCAGATTAAAACCAGGACTTCTGTTCAAATTTTAAAACGAATGACAAATTTAGTTGATGAGCTTAAATTTACGTCTAAAAAAAATTTATCGTTGTATTTTAAGGTGTTATGGTAAGTTTAGATAAATTCGGGTCGTCGTTTTAAGGTCCTGGGTAAATTGGGAAAGTTAGGGTTTCAGAGGCAAAAAGTCATTTTATAGTAATGAATGTTTAAAATGTTTATTTTAAAGATTATTGAATTTTATTATGGAAAATGATAAATGCTAGAAGATGTGTTGTATGCTTGGTTTAAAAGAAAAATGATATCTATGCATGAATTTTTAAGTGATGGATATGATAAAAAGATTTTGGAGGAGGTGATTTGATTATAACTAATATGAATACGAATACGAAATGATATGATGACATGTAAGGCTGAAACTCAGTTGACGGATGAGAGTGTCGCTGATGTCTCCGCCTGTTGGTACCATGGTAATACATAAGATTGATCAATCGACCAACAGCTGATACGAAAGTCACAACTAATGATTTGAATTCAATAAAGAGAAACATATAAGTATACGATAAAAGGAAAAAAAATTTAAATTTTATGCATGTTCATGTTAAAGCTATTTTATTAAGAATATTTTCAGTGTTGCATGTGGATGTATACGTATTACTTTTATCACGGTTAGGGTTTGCTGAGTCATTAGACTCATTAGGTGTGAATGATGCAGGTGAGGATGTTTATGATGATATTGGAGGATGACTCATTAGGTGTGAATGATGCAGGTGAAAATGTTTATGATGATATTGGAGGACTTGATGGTTGAACTGGATGGACTGATGATGCTCATAACCCGATAACCAGATAGTTTTTCCGCACTATTATGATTTTACAGTACTTTAAAGATTTTATGACTTTTATGCTTTTGAGTGGTTTTGAGATGATTTAAGAGTTTGTGCTATTTTTGAAAAATGCTAAATTTAGGTTTGGCTTGACGATTTTACGTTTGCACTGTACTTTTGGAATTTTAAGTAAAATAGTTGGTTGAGTTATTTTAAATGGTGGAAAGTATATATATATTATATGGCCGAAAGTTTTAAAGAAAGAAAAATTTCTCTAGTCTCTATATATATATATATATATATATATAAAGCAAAGTTTTTACCAAAAATAGTAATATCCCACCAAAATGTCATTTCTAAAAAAGGAAAGATATATCATGAATATTGAAATATGTGTACTGAAATAAATGATCACTTCAATTATTGTTTGCATTGATTATATCAATTTTTTTACTGATTCAAATTTGAATTTTATTATTTTTATATCAATTTAAATGTAACTTATTATTTTCATTATCAAGAGGCTACAACTTTTTCCATATATTTTATTTTTTTGATATAGATGTATTATTTATATTTTCTTTATTTTATGGGGTTCACACATATATGAAATAATCAAGCGTCCGATCATGAAAAGAGTGAAAAATATTCTCAAATAATGTCATATATATATAAACATAGCTTTTGTTCTATTTAAAAAGTTTCCGCCAACACTAATATGCAATAAAAGAAAAATAGTTGATAATTATTAATATATTGACATATCATATTAAATATTTGAAATAAATATGTAATGAAATGTGATTTTTTTTTCAATTTATTTTTATAATTTAAATTTAAATTTGATGTTCTTTGAAAAGATAAACTATATTTAAGTATTTGCATTAATTATATCATTCTATTTAATTCCAATTATGTTTTTAAGTTGTGTGTTATTTTTATAGAGTTAATTTTTACTAATCTATATCATATTAAATAAAATATCAAATTTTAATATAATATTAAGTTTTTCAACTATTCTAAAAAATGTTATTAATTTTTGGTAAATTAAATGTCTGTGAAATGTTATTATTCTTATATATCTTAATAAAACTTTAATATATGTATCTTAATAAAAATTTAATTTAAATATTTTTAACATTTTCAAAAATTAAATAAATCTATTCATCTAAATAAGTGACATAAAAATTTAATTTTCAAAAAAATATTTATTTATTATATAAAATTTTGATAAACAAATAGTATATGACTTTTTAAGTTTTTTATTTATTAATAACAGTTTCACTTAAACAAAATAAATAAGTCAATTTAATGACAAAATATTGTTATCATCATTTCAGTGTTATCTCAAATGACATAAATAGGGGTGAGAATAAATACCGAAATATCGAAATACCGAAAAATCGTACCGAAAAAAATACCGAACATACCGAAAAAATCGGTATACCAAACATTTGATACCGTACCGAAATTTTCGGTATCGGTATCGGTATGAAATATTTTGTTTTTCGGTATTTCGGTATACCGAAATACCAAAAATAATTTTTTATTATTATTATTTTTTAAATTTAAGTTCGGTATACCGAACATTTTCGGTATATCGACATTTTTTCGGTATACCGACAAAATTTTTGGTGTCGGTACGGTACCAATTTTCGGTATCGGTATCGATATGGAAAAATTTCATACCGATATTTTCGGTACGATATACGGTACCGTACTCACCCCTAGACATAAATATTTTGATATGATAACTTTTTATAATAATATTTAAAATTTAAATATATTCATTATATTATATTAATTATTTTAAATAATTATTCAAATATTAATACTTACTAATTTTAATCATTAATTATATAAATCAACATTCCGTGCATAACACGGGTGAAATGCTAGTATTTAAAAAAAATGAGTAGTAGATGTTTACTCTAGTGTTATTCTAGCTTTTTAAATATGAAATATATACAAAATATGAATATTATATATTTTTTGAAAATAAAATATAATGTTATTTTATAATAGCTAAATTTTCTCTCTACCGCGTCGTTCTTAGGGTTCCTGAGTCCTAGGTTATTCGATGCTGTTGAATCGAGCTGCAAATTGTTTATTTGTGTAGAACGATCTGTTAATAGAAAATTATGCCGACTCTTTCAGATATGGAGCTGGAAGAACGGCTCACAGCAGCTGGGAACGCTCTTTTGAAGCCCCCCTCTTCTCTCGATGAGCTCCTCCGTCTCCTCGATGTAAGCTATCTCTCTCCCTCCAAACTAATCTCTTGAATTGTGTTGTTTCATATGCAATTTTTTTTTTTTACTTGAAGGCGTGACACTCAGTTACTGGAACCATTGTTCGGAATTTGTAAACTGAGTATAGAAAAATTATAAACATCACAAGGTGCTTTTTTGAATAATTTCCTTTATTTTGTACGAGAAATCAATTATTTTTATCCATGGAACTATATACATTTTTTTTTTGTTGGAGCCACTTGATCCTTGTTTCTGTTATCACTTATATGAGTATATCCCTCTTATTTGAAAAAAAAGGGAGGGGAATGCATATTTTTGAGAAGAATATAACTCTATTTCTACATATTACATTATTACTGATGGAATACAAAAGAAGATTCATTAGCCACCAAATGCTTTAATTGGGGGTAACAATCCTTAAATTCGTTAAGGTCAACCAATTTGTTTATGCTAGCTAATTAATTCTCTTGGTATACAATCTCTTATATTTTTTGTTCTTTTGACTTGATTTAAGCGAATTGAGGAACTTCTATCAAAAGTGGAGCAGTCACCTACCAAATCCATGCTAACTGCCCTTTCACCGCTAATGGATGCGTTGATTACAGAATATTTTCTAAAGCATTCTGATGTTGATGTAAAAGTATGTGTGGCTTCTTGTGTTGGTGAGATCACCCGAATTACTGCCCCAGATGCTCCATATGATGATGACAAAATGAAGGTGATTCCTACCCCATCTCTCACTACATGGGTGTTTTCCCCTGGGATGTTTTCATAACTCTTCATATGGGCATAATACAGGATGTTTTTCACTTGATTGTATCATCTTTTGAGGATTTATCGGACACATCTAGCAGATCTCATCATAAGAGGGCCTCTATTCTTGAAACTGTGGCAAAAGTCAGGTCTTGTGTTATCATGTTGGATTTAGAATGTGATCAGATGATCGTTGAGATGTTTCAGCACTTTCTTAAAGCTATAAGGTACAGATTGGGCGTGTATCGATTGAGTGTTGTTTTATGTCTAGCCTTTGACAAGGTTTATTTGCTTCACATTCCTTCAAGCCCATGTTAGCCAACTTTCTACTGATTTTTCCTCGTTGTACGTGCAAATTTGAGTTCTGTAAGTATATGAATCTTTTGATAAGTATTTCAAAAACTTGATCAAATTCTTACAAAATTCAGTAAAGCTATAGAAACTATCTAGAAAAGAAACAATAGAGGTACTTGAGTAAGAGTTTTGGTAACACGTGAAGGATGAAGTGAAGTACTGAAGTAAGTATATGTGAAACTAGGCAATTTTGAAATTTGCAAAATTTTTCCTTTTCAATTATTCAAAAACAGAAAATTGATAATTAGTTGATATGCACGGAAATATGTATCATTTTCTCTTGCTCTACGTGTTGACATTTACCTACCTAACTTTAAATAGTATGTTTTAGGCACCTTTCTTAGATATGGCAGACGGCTGAGTTTTTGCTGCCCATGCCTTGTGGTTTGTACCTCGAGCCTAAGTCCTTTTCTGGTGACATCAGGCATTATTAATCATGTGATACACAATTAAATTGATGAAAATTTCAACTGAAGAGATGAAACTGAGATTAATAATTGCGCGATGTATTGATGAAGGGAATTTGATGTTGGATTTATTGAAAGAATTAATTAGCAAATGAATTTTGAGAATCTTTAGGAATATCTAGTTTGCCTTCAAAGTTCAGAGTTTTGGGTGGGTAATCTACACAACTGTACACTATACTGCATCATATTTGAAAAGGGATGGCAACTAATACTTGTTGGATTTTGGACTGTGTAACGATTAACCATGAAAGCTATGCTATTTTATGACAATGTTCAGTCTGTACTGCTTAAGTATTGTTAATGTGATACTTTCAGAGTTCATCATTCAGAAATCATTTTTGCATCCATGGAGACCGTTATGACACTGGTCATAGAAGAAAGTGAAGATATCTCTTCAGACTTACTCAATCCCATTTTAGATACCTTGAAAAGGAACAATAAGGTTAATTTTTTAGACTTTTATTCAAACTTTGAACCCTCCTTTATTTCTTTGCTAATTAATAGATGCTTGACAGGAGGTTCTTCCAATCGCAAAGAAATTAGCTGAGAAAGTTATTCAGAATTGTGCACAGAAGCTTAGACCTTATTTAACACTAGCAATAAAAACTTCAGATACTAATTTTGATGATTATAGCGGAGTTGTAGCTTCCACATGCGAGCCAAATGCTAGTACTGTTGGGAACAGTAATGAAAACATCTCCAAATACCCGAAGGTACAGTTTCTGTTATATTGCAAATCATCTTACGATCTCAGTTTTACTTTTTTCCAAATTCAAACATTTAGGTAAGTACTATCTCTATATGTCATGTTGTTGCGTTTTTGTGGTTTTGTTATTGTCATTAAGGATTTAGTTTTGAGATCTTTGCTATTAAGTCTTGGCGTACCTTACTTTTGAGGAATGGTGCTCAGGCATTTTAGGTAATTGATTTGTCAGATTCTGTTTTTCAGGTCCTTTAAATACATGTATTGCATTTATTTTTTAAAAAACTTGCTTGTATTGCCTCTATTTTTTTATAAACTTACATGTTTTGCCTCTATTAGCGAGGCTTTAATCAGATAAGCTAGTTGATTGGAATATTTGGTTTTTTAATTGCAAAAAGAAAATAATATGCATTTCTTAGTTATAACAGATCGAACGGAAAAAAAACAAGTTTGGCATAATATAATTTCCTAGTTATTAGTTACAACAGATCAAATAATGTGCATTTCTATGTGATACTCTATGGAAGATATGTCATGTTCATTCATTCGTTATATGAATATTGATGCAATGTGTGTTACATAAGACTGAGTTGATTGCGGAGCGAGAACATAGATACGCTTCAAAAGTTTATTCTCACACCCCACTATTGACATTTATAATTTTATCATTGTTTTATGTTGAAAAATTTATTCCACTTAAATGTTCTTTTTTATGTTATAACGCCTTTCCAAAGGGGTTCATTATATTTGTCAATTCTGACTTGCAATCATCACTTTGAAATAATTTCCCCATCTAGTTCTCGCCCTTTTACTGTTCTGTTTTTGTAAATGTTCAAGTTAAATAATATGATAAAATTGTAAAGGAAGTTGTTGATTATTTCATATATTTTGGGATACTAGTGACAATATATTTATATATTTTTGCTTTCTAACTTGCACCAGCTTTGAAAGCCAAGAATTTTTATGGGCAAAAACTCTCATTCGATTGTAAGTGTGTGACTGTAAATCGAATTTTTTTTCTTGCTGATGCAACCCCTCATTTCTTATTTTGCTATTATGATTTAAAATATGTTCATTGCTCAAGACCACCTTGCCTATTTCTCCTGGGCCATTCCCGTAATAAAGTTCTCACGAGTGTTATTGTGAAGTCTGACAAGGGTTAAAATCTTGCTAGCATAATTTGTCGTGTTATTCTCATTTTCTTATTATTCATGGTAGCCATGATGTGCTTTGCTAGCCAGTGTTTACACAGGGCTTTCCTTTCGCCTTGAAACCAAATGAAGTATGGATAATTCTGGACACACAGAGACCATGGGTAGCCTCAATTTGAAAATATATTTGTTAGTCAGAATTTCTTTTCACCGAAGGGGCATTAGGATCACATTCGACTAATCAAGTTGGTGGATTGTGAATATTCACCAGCCACTCTCTCTGTCGGGAAAGGCATTATTCCTATTTGCTTTAAAAGTGATTGTTTGATCTCATTGGTTTTGAACAGATGGCTAAAGAGGGTTCAGCTGAGACCCCTGTGCTGGATAAAGATGCCCCTGTGACAAGATCACCCAAGTCAATTAGCAGTATCGATGAGATCATGACTGAAGAAACAATTCCTGATGCACATTATTCAAACATGGCAGATTCTAGCCAAAATGTCGAGGACAAATCAATGTCCAAAAATGTATCTAATGATTTGGGTGCTCGAAAACCAAAGATCTCGGGGCTTAAAATGGAAACCGATGCTAAGAGAAAGGGAAGACAGTTTAAACCTGAGAATAATTTAGCAGTGTCTGCAGATCTTCTTGATGATCAGAAACAAAATAAGCAAGTGCCATGTCACCAAGACATTGCAGCTAAAGATGGTTCACCTGATGAGATTCTCTCTGTTGAAGCTGACATATCTTTGGACAATGTTAATGATATTAGTATTCATCCTCCGCAATTAAAAGCACTTGAGAAAGAGGATGTAAATTTAGCATCTTCAACTCAAAGCCCTGGCATACCTGCCGATAGTCGATCTAAGAAGGCTGGTCGAGCAAACAGGAAGGAGAACTTGGGTACAAAAGAGACTAAGAAGGCACTCGAAGGAACATATATTTTAAAAGCAAAACAGCAGCGTCGCTCATTGAAAAAGAAATCTGACAAGACAATTGACAAGGATAAAGTTTTAGCGGAAGAAGTTTTATCCAAGAATGATCGTATGAGTACCAGTGATTCAGAGGCAAGATCAGTGGATCCAACTGAAAAGTTGAGGGATGCTAGTAACAAGGTGGAGGATGGATCCTCTTTCTCAAAGAAAGAAGTAGGGAAAATGGGTGCACAAAAGAAGCCCGATAGTTTGAAATTTTCTTCCAAAGAAGATCATGGACTAGTAATCATGTTTCTCATGATTATTTATTTTTTTTTTCCAGTTACTTTTCCTGACCGATAGATTTTTTTGTTTCAAACCATGCTTCTCTTTTTCATCTGTAGGACATGGTTGCCTCACCAAGGACTCCCTTAAAATCATCAAAAAATGAGGACAGTGTGGATGAAACTAAAAGGATGAGTAATAAGAGAAAACGATCTCCAGGCACACAGAAAGTGCGTCATGACATTTTTTCTTTTATCGTGACTTTCATATCCTACTATAGAACCAGAGGTTCCTTGCACCTGTTTTCCTTGAGTTTAGTTTGGATATCGGTCATATCGAGGACATTATTATCTCTCTTATTTATGCTTGGTCAGAGAGATTTCCAGTTGCCTCTTTTTTTTTTTTTTTTTGAAAAAATGTTAAGAGATTTTGGATGATGAGAAAATTTGGGTCGGTTCCTCATCAAGTATGGCAAGGACATCATAGGAAATGGTGAATGTCCATCTCCCTTTTTGATAGTTTGTTTCTTATTTTTCCGTTAAAAAAAGGGATGCATCACATGTAATAGTGTTGTTTTTGCACTTGAAATATTCTTTTGAAACACGTGTAAAACTGCTTTGTTGCACTGGCATTTGGAGAAAGTGCACAACCAAACTTTCAACAATATAAGTCAGTTCAGTTAAGTTTATTGTTATTTGTGTCAGACATCTGAGACTAAAGTGTACGGGGAGGAATTGGTTGGCTCAAAAGTTAAGGTCTGGTGGCCAAAAGATCTGATGTAAGTCCTCCTTACATTCCACTCTGTACATAAAAGTGTTTATGAACAAAATTACTTTTTTTATGATGCTTTCATCGCTGTCAGGTTTTATGAAGGTGTTATTTCTTCTTTTGATTCTGTCAAGAAGAAGCATATGGTGAGGAAAAAATATCTTTCTTCCTTTCATTAATTACTTTGATTTGCATTTAAAACTTGTTTCAGTGTAAACTGGCTTCCATCTGAAATAGGTGTTGTATAATGATGGCGACAAAGAAGTCCTGAATCTAGGAAGGGAGCGATGGGAATTGGTTGGAGATGATTCTTTTGCTGCCATGGTTAGAATTAGAAATTTGCTGGTTTCTAATTCCTATTAAGACCTCATGATATATTTGACAATTTGTGTGACTAGGGCAAATCTATTGAGCATTCAAGTCCTGATGCATCCTCAGACATGTAAGTTTATTCTCCAGTTTCTACCTCTTTCATGTTTTGTTACTTCCTAGTACACCTTCATGAAAATTAAGGTTTTATCTTCAACTTTTAAGGCTTGCAGCTATATCTACTGTGTCAATTTATGTTAGCTGGGTATCCATCCTTGAACTATTGTCTGGGATTAAGGGACGAGATTTACATTTTTAGTTCAGGAGCAATGAGAAGATCCCTGGATCATCTGCATTTCCCCGTTTGAATCGTGTTTTCATCCTGAAACCAGTTTCCTTAGTCAATCTATAGAGGATGATGATTATTATTATTTTTATTCTTATTATTTTATGTTTCTCCCTTCATTGATGTTAACAACGTGGAACTAAATAGAACGGAATGTCAGAATTAAAATGTAAATCCCGCCGGACTCGGCTGCTTGTATGCATAGTATGGAAATATTTTTTTTTGTAGGGAGTAATTTTAGTCCTATTGTTTCCTGTTTTGTTGAATCTATTCGGAAAAGGGAACTATTTTACGAAGATGAACTTTTGTATGTCCATCTACGATAACATTTTATCATTTGGCCCATGCAACACGAACGAAATGAATCTGATAATTTGTGTTGCTTTATATGCATATGAATTCACTCAACGGGAAAACGCATGCTTTTTCTCACAAGTTGCAACTATCTATTGAACTTTAGCAACTATCCGTTGATAATGTTCAAGTACTTTTTCCATTCACTTGGACTCGTAAAATCTTGACATTTAAAGCCATCAAAAGCATATAGTGGCATATCTTTAAACAAATTCTCCAATTCCAAAACAAATTCCTAGATTTGCTTTGACCATGAAATTTCCTTAGTGGGGAGAATTTTGATGGAGAAATTATCTTTTGGAATCATTTTGTGAATGTTTATCCTGATTATTTTTTTCTTTTTAACAGGCGCAGGAAGAAGAAAGGTTATCCCATTTCTGAATCGTCAAGCAAGCAGAGGAAGATGGATGGTTCACTTAAAAGGTTCTTATAATTCTCAGTTTCCCCGTAAATTTTTATTTAAAATTAAAGGTCAAATTATACTAATAATCAATGACTTGTAGCAAGTCCACATCTTCTGGTAAGCCGAATGATGTAAAGTCTGGTGGGAAATCTAAGGATGATGGCAAAGCAGAGTTGAAGTCCAAAAGTATCTCAAAATCCAGTGGGAAATCTATAGCAGATTCTGTCGAGGATAAAAACCCTTCTCAGAAACACAGGGGTAAATCTCATGAAGATTCTGCTAAGACATCTGGTAGATCTAGAGATGATGTTGCCAAAACTTCGAGCCACTCGAAACCAGACCGCCTCCGAAATGTCAATTCTAAAGGTAATACTCTACAAAGTGGCAGATCCAGTAGTGTCAACGGAACAGGGACAACAAAAGCTAGTTCGTCAAGGTTGAAAGAAACTGATCACATTAAGGGAAAAACCACTGACTTGGCAAAATCACAAGAATCCATCATAGGGAAATCACCAGATACTGCGAAGTCTCAAGAAAGTGAAACTAAGGCTGCAAAAAAGCGAAGGAGATGAAGTGCCTTATCAGTCTTCCTTTACGTTTGCACTTTTCCTGCAATTTTCTGTGGGTTTTGATATTAAAATAGGCACGGATGTTGTAAGTCTGAAGTTGACATGCCTTTTTTAGCTGGTTCTGCAGTTGATACTTGTCGTCGAGTCTTGTGATTTATTCTCAGACCATATGTAGGAATATATATCATATTGCGGATCACTTCTCTTGGAATATTTTGTTTTTTAGTTCCAAAAAGGAAAAAAGAAAAAAGAAGTTTTGCAGAATATGATTTCCTAGTTATTAGTTACAGCAGACCAAATAATGTGCATTTCTATGTGATACTCTACGAACGTATGTGAATGTCACGTTCATACATCCGTTATATGATGATCGGTGCAAGGTGCACTACGCAAGAATGAGTTAACTGCCTAGCGAGAACGTTGATTCCAAAAATTGATAATAATAAGAGGAATTGTATTTATGCTTCAAAAAAATATTTTCACGCGGACTTTTGCTATTTATAATTTTATCGTTGTGTTAAGAGGACAATCTTCATTAATCTATTCAAGATTCGATTCCGATGTAATAGCTTTATGAGGCAACTGATGAGCAACATTATTGGCCAATCTTCTCATAAACATTAAGGAAATAAAAGTTGGTTTTTTCCATAATCGGTTGAATTTCCAACACAACTGAAGAACTCGACCACAATCTTCAGCTCTACTCATCACCTCTCGAGCCGCCATAAGTGAACCAGAGTAAATGCAAATGTTGGTAAGACCTTGACGAAGATAGAAATCCATACTCGTATAAATAGAAACCAATTTCGCTCCTTTCTCTGAATCAGGATTACAAATCACACAAGCTTTTCCACCCACAACTTGGCTAAATGAATTTCTTACCACTGCCTCAATACTATAGATATTCTCATCTCCGTTATAGCTCGCATCAACATCCATCCTCAGCTGGTTCAGCAGGTGGCGTCCAAAGCCTTCCTAAATCAGAATCCATCAAAATATTCGGAGTCTCGCGCAACAAATTAGACTCTCTGAACATATCAATTGTTAGAAGGTGCCCATCGTTGTGGTTTGAGTTTTATTGACTTCTACGTAAAACAATCTTCATTTTAATAATATTTTACGGTTTTATTCAATTATGACAATTACTTTATATGTATACTCATGAAAGCTACATAGGTAAAGCCCTTGAAAATACAAAAGGTATTATGAGGTCTGTCTCTGAACGTAAGATCATGAAACTCATTAGGAAGTGTACCGTATATTCTAAACAGGTTCTTAGTCGAATAAGCCGCCCAAAATATAGATAAAGTTTGCTTGAGCTTGAGTTTGAAACTAACATATGTGATGTAAACGATATATTTCATTGGTATGGACATAAAGATGCCCATTCATATCATATAATGGTGCGCTGAACAGCCCTCCCTTGGACTGCCCAGGTGGTTATCAGTTAAACAAAATGGTAAAAACCACATAACTGCCTTTGGTATTAAATCAGATGAAGGAATATCTCTTGGATATTCATCACTTAGTAAAGCTTATAGAGTATTTAATAAGAGCACACTTAATTTGAAGAATTAATGCATGTTGTCTTTGATGAAACTCTATTAATTGGTAAGCCAACTGATTCAGTTGAGCTAATAAATTGCTTAACAGATATCAGTTTGGAGGATGACAGTGAAGATGAAGTTCACGCTGTCAAAAATTTCGTCAAACGCCAGAACCCAAGGTGGTAGATCAACCAGTTGGACATGACCCAGTTCCTGATGATCGGTTTGTGGAACATCATGATGATATCCGAACCCAAACTGAAGTCACTCAAACTGAAGCAAAAGAAACTGGTCAGTTCCTCAATGAACTAGTTACGTAGAACAATTAGAACCTAAGAAAACTGATGAAGTTCTAGCTGATCCCATTTGGGTAAGTGGTATTCAAGAAGAGTTTAATCAGTTTATTCACATAAAAATGTCCGAATTTTGTTCGAAGACCACATTCAAAATCTATTATAGGTATGAATTGGGTGTACAGGAACAAACTGCACAAAGATAATTCAGTTGTGTGCAACAAAGCAAGGCTACTCGCATAAGGCTATAAGCAAAAAAAAAAAATGAATAGACTATGATGAAACGTATGCTTCAGCTGCTCGACTAGAAGCAATCGGAATACTCTTTGCTTACACATCTTTCAAGAATTTCAAAGTCTATCAAATGAATATGAAGAGTGCATTCATGAATGGTCAGCTAAAGAAGAAAGTTTATGCAGCACAACCACCAAGTTTTGTAAATAGTTTGTTTCCTTACCATGTTTATCAATTTAACAAAGCTTTATATGTTCTTAAACAAGCTCCCAGAGCTTGATATGAGACCTTATCAATATTTCTTATTGATTATGATTTCATTGTAGGAACAGTTGACAAGACAATCTTAAAACTCACGAAGAAAGATCATACCCTACTTGTTCAAATTTACGTTGATGATATTATTTTTGGGTCAGTTAACCCCAAACTATGCGAAATGTTTGCTAAATTGATGCAAGACAAATTTGAGATGAGTATGATGGGTGCACTAACGTTCTTTCTCGGTCTGCAAGTGAAGCAACTGGAAATTGATACATATATCAGTCAGACAAAATACACGAAGGAATTGATCAAGAAATTCGGCATGACAACATGTTCAGCCGCATCCATTCCCATGAGTTCATCGATTAAACTAGACAAAGATAAAGGAGGAATATCATTTGAGATGATACTCCATAGAGGTTTAATAGGTTCATTATTGTACCTAACTGCTAGTTGTCCTGATATTATGTTTGTTGTATGTTTATGCGCTAGATTTCAAGTTGATCCTAAACAATCGCATTTCTTAACTCCCAAACAAATGATAAAATATCTTAAAGGCAAAAAAAATGTGGGCTTATGTCATGCTAAAGATTCTTCTTTCAATTCAATTGGATATTCAGATGCAAATTATGCAGGATGTAAGCTAGATCGCAAAAGTACAAGCGGGTCATGTCAGTTTCTAGGAGACAGTATGATCTCATGGTTTATCATGAAGCAGACATCAATTGCGACTTCCATAACTGAAGCTGAATCCCTAGCTGTTGGAAGTTGTTGTACCCAACTGCTCTGAATTCAGTAACAACTGAAAGACTACGGAGTTATTGCTGAAAAATCATCAGTCTTCTGTGATAACACCAGATCAATTTCGATTACATACAATACAGTTCTCCATTCTAGAACCAAGCATATTGATATCAGACATCATACTCAAAAAAAGTACATCAGGCTAGAATACATATCAAATAAATAGCAAACATCATAGATTTTCACCAAACCTCTACGCGAGACTAAGTTTTCTTACTTTAGAAATATTTTAGGACTTATTGATTTGTCTTAATGTTTAATTTAGGCGGAACGTAGAATTTAATTTAGTTAACTGATAAGACAGATGTTAGTTTTTCCTGAACTGAACTGAGTTAATTTCAAACTGATCAGTTAGTATTCGAACCAACTGATCTTATCAAATAAGTTAACTAATTTTAGTTCAGTTAAGTTCCGGAGTGAGACTCGTGTTTGATTTAAAAATTTTATTTCAAGATTGTTTAATTTTAACTAAATCACGTTATTGCATAACTGCTTAATTTCAGTTTTTAAGATAAATAAAACAGTTGAAAGACCTGAATTTTTGGTCAAATTACTCATGGACCGACACGTGTCCAAAATTTGAAAAGTCACGAAAAATATTTAGTAACCGCCCTACTCAGCTTTCCCTTTACGTGTTCTCAAAATTTTTAACTCTCCAATCAGCAATCACTTGCAAATTACCTTCTTCTTCTACAGCAAATTCAATTCAATGGCAACCCAAACTCCCTCATTCTTGTTGAACGTTCTGGCCATCAATTTCTAATCGATTTCCTCAATTCCAGATAATCAGTTCAAGTGTTTTTCAGAAGATCGGATCCACTGGACTTCATCAATTTCTGGGCCTGGCAACTCAATAAATTTACTCTTCAGAGCTTCTATCCATATATGAATCCAGAAACGTCACTGATGATGAGAAGATATAGATGCACGTCAACAATCATTCTATGGTTGTTGATGAAGAATTTTTTCAGAAACATTTTTAATCTGCCAACTAAAGGCCTTTCAGTTTCTCTGAAGTATCCGCCGCAGATATTGAATAAATGCAGGCCTTGCTATCAGCCAATGGGAATATGGTCAAGGTATCTGAGGCCAAAACGGAATTGAAGCCAAAATTTCAGCTGCTCGCGGACATTGCTGCCAAGGGAATCCTTGAAAAGCCCGGTTCTTTTGCAACCTCAACCCTTGAAAATTTGCAAGTAATGATAGCCATTGTAAAAGGTATCAAGATAAATTGGTAATCTATCTTGTTCACAATTATGAAGAATGTGGTGCAATCGACGAAGCAGTCGAAGGGATTTGTATTTCAGGGCAGAGTAAGCTGAGGGGATGGAAGAGCTGAGCAGATTGATTGAGGACTGTGGGATTTCTTTGGAATCCACCTGGACAGTCACTAAATTTAAGGTTTACAACGCTCAGAATGTCCAGTGAAAGGAGGCCAGAGAAGAGGAGACAACTATTAAACAAAAAAAATTATTAAGATTAAAGAAGCTGCTCCAAAGCCTAACAGAAAACTTGTTCTGTCAAACAGTGATTCAGAAAATATCCCCTCACCACAGTTGATCAAGAAGCCTAGTTCAAAGAAGACCAAGCCAGCTGTAGTCCCAGGAGCTCTACCTGAGCTCAGACTACTTCCAACTGAAGCTGAGGCACCAATTTCTGCCGTACCAATCCAATCAATTCAACCAGCTACAGAGCTCCGATCCAAAAAGAAAGATGACTATCCTCAACTAATCATAACTGAATCTCTAGATCTAAAGCTGACGGGGGTTCCAGCGACTCTCACTACGGTGGTCCTCCCAACAATTCTTCCACAAGCACGACCGAAAGGTATGCTAATAAGATAAGTAGTGGACACCATAGGCTCGGGACTGGATCTTTCTCATGCCCTAACTGATCCAAAAGGTAAGTGGAAACTGATCAAAGAACCATGGCCTAACAACGCCATTCAGACTCAGATCGACCTTATTAAGTTGACCTGAAGATGGAGCATTTTGATGAGTGGTTTTATTTAACCTCCCTTCTAAACATTTCACCCATATTAACCGATCCTAACATGTAGGTCAATTAATATTATAATTTAATTTAATATATAATTTTTTACTGTTATTTATGAATTTAGTGATCTGTAATTAGCATAGACGATTGGTACATGAGTAGAGATATATTATACGTGTTGTGCTATCATAGCATATTTAGGCTAAATAAAGTGACAAAACTAAATTTATCAATTGTAGCTATCTCGGTTGTTAGATTTTGGGATTAACTGTTTTTACAAAACGAAAATGGTATCTTTAATTAATACGAAAAGCTATCATTCTCGGTTAGTTATTGATAAGTATTAACTCGATACCAAGTTTCGTTGTTGATCGTTTTTTGCCACCGTAAGTATGCGGTGTCAAGTCTTAATATATGAGTAAGTAAAAATATAGTTATCACATGGAGTACGTATTTAAAATTTATATTAAATATCGTAATTAAAATAGGCTAACTTTATTTAAAAGATTCAATCACGTATTCAATTGTTGAGAGTTAAATAAATCACAGTGCTAACACATATTTAAATGATTTCAATGAGAGAATGAATCTACAGATATGATTTTACTTGGTATCGACTATATTTAATTGTTATTGGCTTTTGTACAATTAAAATCAATTCGTTCATTAACCGAAAATGCTAAGTTAACTATCATTTTTTCCAAGTGATGAATAAGATTGTATTGTCGATTACTGATTTTAATATTCATATTCAAGATCTAGTAAAAATAAATATATGCAAACAAAGTTTTTACCACGATTCTTATGGGGCTATACGTCGTCCGAACAATATAAACACCCTATGATGCGTTTCTTACGATACGAATTTCAATCCCTCTCCCGAATGATGGAAATAAATTATGCAGTCAATCGAAATATTGCAAGTAATTTGAAAGCGTAAAAAACAAGTAAATTAAAATAAACTACAAGATATTAATGCATAAAACACAATATGAAACGACTAAAACTTAAAATGCTACTAATTTCTTTTTGTAAGTCCATTCTTTTTCCGAAAATTAGAACTTTAAGCATGTATGCAATACCACTGCAAATTACACATTTTAAAATAATAGCAATCAACTAACAGATAAAAATATTGCAGTTAGAAAAAGGACAAATCATCCAACCTGGACTTACGTTTTAAAATAATGCGAGTTTGAAACATATAAAAATCCTAACAAACATCAACAGGTAAAACGAAGGCGTATAAAATATTCATGTACACTCCTAACTCAAAACATGATGTGCGGAAAATACGGTCCTCGGGTTCGCGTGCGCACATCCAACTCTGTCTACTCATTCTTCAGCACCTCCAATCTCCTGATCAATATGCTCACCTGCATCATTCACAACTAGTGACTCTAAAGACTCAACACACGTGTAACGTCATAACAAATACATATACATAGCATGCAACAGTGAAAAGTACCGTAATAAAAATACGTTTCATGATCTTAAAAAGATGTAAGCATAATCATGACCTATCAAATCATAAACATTTTCATAACGTATCTCATCATATCAACATATACATGTTCGTTTCCTTAATTCGAATTTAGTTCATTAATTGTGACTTTCATATCATCGTATTAGGCGATGGATCCATCTACGTATAACCGCGGTACCCGACGACGGGGACATCAGCGACAATATTACCCATCCACTGAGCCTTGGCCTTACATGTCATCGTATCATCGTATTAGTCACAACCAACTCCCATTCTTCAAAACATGTCATCATGTCATCACTTAATAAAATCATGCTTGTAACGTCCGAAAAACCAAACCTACGTAAACCACATGCATGCTAAATTATTTTAGTTGCTTAATTGTTTTATTTAATTGCTTTTAAATGCTTGCATGATATTTATTAAATGATTAAAGTATGATTGCATGATTAAATGATTATATGACATGATTTCAAGAAATTGAAGGATTTCACCCAAATATTCGATAATAGGCAGGGGAAAGGAGATCGGAGACAACCAAGACTAGAATAATTATTTTTCGTTAAATGTTTTTGAGGCATCCTAATATGATTAAAAATGATTTAATTTTCCTAAAAATGTTAGAGTTCGAATTATTCTACTAGTCGAGCTCGATTTTTCTCGGGAAGCCGGTTTTGGGCAAACAAGGAGTTTTAAAAGACCAAAAATATTATTTTTGGGAAATTAATTTCATAAAATTTTATGTTTTAATTAAATAAGAGTTATTAGGCACAATTTAACTAAATTGAATAGGCCCAATTGCTCCTATGCTTGGAGGCCCAAAACCAAAGCCATTAGAATACAATTAAATCTATAAATAAGTAAACCAAGTGTTTATTCACCCCATAAACACTTGATTCAGCCGAAAAACACACAGCACACACGTTAGAATTTTCGAGAGTCATCAAGGAAAAAAACAAGGGTTCTTTTTCGTCCACTCGTCCAGCTTCGCACCCTCGCCAACGATCGTTTATTCGAGCATTATAAACGCAAAGGCACGTTTTCTAAACTCTTTTAAACATCATAAAAATCATAATATGCATGATATAATTTTTTATGCATTAAAAAAATAGGTGTTTGAATATTTTTACGGTAGAACGTTTATTTTAAAAAATACGATGTTTTTACACTTATATGAAAAATGTTATAAACCCAACGGACACGCTGCCAACTAAGGTTGATTTTTGAACAAAACATGAGAAATTCTAAAGGAAAATAATGCTGGAAACCGAAACTTGACAAGGAGGAACACCTAGGGTTTTCTAGGAGGCAATCAACATGCTTAGCTTCCGTAAAATCAAGCATGCAACATACTTTTCATATTTACATAAAAAGTCATATTCATGAAAACATAAACATTTAAAACATGTCAAATCGTGTTTAGGGCGCTGCCAGGACTAAAAACTCAGCCCTGGTGCAAAATGACCATTTTGCACCTAGAAACCCTAATTGACCATTTTACCCCTGTACCTCTAAATTTCGACCCGAAGCCAACCAAACTCCTCAAAACACATATATAAGAAATTCTTATAGGTAAAATAGAACCCGTTTCAAAATACATACGATTCGTTTTAAAACTTGGACCGAGATCCCGGTTTTAACCCGAATCGACCCGAAACTTAACCAAAATTTTCCCAAATTAAACAGTGACTTGAACCTACACAACCAGCCTCTAAACACTCATTTCAGACCCCTTAGAACCTAAAAATCACGCTTGAAAGTTGCTTTAAATTTCCAACGCGTTACACCCTACAAACCCTGATGCATTAAACCTTCAAACTTTCGACTCTAAGCCCTACCAACCCGAACCAACCTTGAACTAAACCTTCCTAGCCAATCTTTGGAACCTCCTGGACCAAACTAACCCCAGCTCACAGCCCCATGCACGCTGCAAGACGCCAACACTCTCTAGCCCTCAAACACGCCCCAATCGAGACCAACCCTTGCACCTCTCGCCCGATCAGCCTCATGACTCCGTCCAGCAGTGTTCGAGCCCTCCTAGGCCATGGCTCAGATCACCATGGTCTGGTAAAAGGATAGTAATGGCTCTTGCACAGCCGGCGTACCATAAAACTTTGATCTATTCATATAGCCGCTAGGTTTCTCTGCACAAACCGATCGGCCCTCACCTAAACCGACCAAGCCTCGACTCCAGCACTAATCCTCATCATTCACGACATTATCAGCTCCCTAGAAACCCAAGTCGACAACCCCTTTACACAAGGACAAAAAAAAACGTGAGTTTGTACAAAATGGTAAAATGATACCACAAGATAAATCAAAGCCATGCAACTACATATACATCAACATATAAATGGTGTAAATGATGAGAAAAAGAGATACACGGCGTGCCTTAACGTTTATGTGCTCAAAAAAATCAAAGATATGCGTGCCTTAACGTTTTTCTTGAAAGCTAGAGAGAAAAAACCGAGGGCCGCTGAACAAACACCTGCTTTTGCTGATGGTGGAAGGGGGGACATGGGGTGTGTATTAAGTTTAGGGTTTGATTATGTAGTGTTTAAGTAGAAAATGCATGCATAAATGGGCCTTAATTAAAATTAAATGGATTTAAAGGGTTTTGGGCCCATTAAGCAATAATATAAACCCATCAAGCCAAATAACACTCTCGAAAAATATTTCGTTTTGGTACGTTTTAGAAAATATTGCTCAAACCCTCAAAAATTCCCCCAACTCGCTAAATTTTGCGTACCGATTAAAAATATGACCCGACGGGGAAAAACACCCAACCATGGCCTATTTTCGAAAATCTCACCTAAATACACCATATATTAAATAATTAAAAAGAATTATTTAATATAAATATTTTTCCTAATTATCCCCGGTCTCCGTTCCTCGTTTGAGCGCGAAATGCAACTTAAAGCCTTAATGCATGAAATATTAACAAACAATGAAATAAATACATATCCACACAATAATCATGCATTAAATGCGTAGAAATCATTAAAAAAGTATTTTAAATAAAAATCTTAGATTAAATGCAGTCAGGTTACGTAGTTCGAATTTCCTGGACCTTACAATTCTCCCCTCTTAAAAAGAATTTCTTCCTCCAAATTTAAAACATACCGAATAATTCTGGGTAGAGACTCCTCATCTCGACCTCCGTCTCCCAAGTAGCCTCCTCCTCGGAATGATTCAACCACTTGACTTTGACCATGTAGTTCACCTTGTTCCGGAGCCTCCTCTCCTGCCTGTCCAAAATCTGAGTGGGTCTTTCCTCGAAAGACATGTTCGGTGTCAGCTGAAGTGGCTTAAAGTTCAGAACATGCGAATGATTCGATATGTACTTTCGCAGCATGGAGACATTGAACACATTATGAACTCCTGCCAGATTAGGCGGTAATGCAACTTTGTATGCTAGTGTCCCAATTATTTCTAGGATCTCGAACTGTCTTATGAATCTAGGACTGAGTTTGCATTTCTTCACAAATCTCATCACACCCTTCATCGGTGCGATTTTCACGAATACGTGATCCCCTACTGCAAAATCGAGATCCCTGTACCGTTGATATGTATAACTCTTCTGTCGGCTCTGCGCGGTCCTCATACTGTCCCGAATCTTGACTACTAACTCTGCAGTCTAACTGACAATATCTGGTCCCCACTCTACCATCTCTCTTACCTCGTCCTAATAAACTGACTACCTACACTTCCTCCCGTACAATGCCTCATATGGAGCCATGCCAATGGATGCTTGATAACTATTGTTGTACGTAAATTCCACGAGAGGTAGCTTCGGCTCCCAGCTGTCCTGGAAGTTGATCATGCAAGCTCTAAGTAGGTCTTCAAATATCTGAATCACCCTCTCCGACTGTCCATCAGTCTGACGATGGAGGGCATTACTGAATAGCATCTCAGTACCCAATGCCTGAGGCAGACTCTTCCAGAATGCAAATGTGAACCTCTGATCCCTGTCTGACACAATGGACACTGGAAATCCATGCAGTCTAATTATCTATGTGATATAAAGCTCTGCATACTAAGTCATGGTGAAATTATTCCTGATCGATAGAAAGTGTGCAGACTTGGTGAGTTGATCAACTATTACCCAAATGACTTTATATCCCCCACTAGTCATTGGTATTCCCGTCACAAAGTCCATAATAATATTCTCCCATTTCCACTTGAGAATAGGGAGTGGTCTCAACTTCCCTGCAGGTCTCTGATGCTCGGCCTTAACCTGCTGACATGTCAAACACTCGTAGACGAAACACAAAATATCCCGCTTCATGTCCGGCCACAAATAAAGAGACTAAATATCCTTATACATCTTCGTACTCCCTTGATGGATGGAGTACGGGGTGCTATGGGCCTCACTCAAGATATCTGCTTTCAGGGAATCACTGCTTGGGATCCACAGTCGGTCACGATATCTCACTATGCTGTCCACAACTATATACAACCTCTGGCCCTTAGCCTCATCCCTCTGTCTCCACTTCTGTAATTGCTCATCAGAAGTCTATCCCGCTCGGATCCGGTCCCACAGTGTCGACTGTACTGTTAGTGTATTAAGACTAGGGGCATCACCCCTGACACTGACTGCAAGCTCAAACCTCTGAATCTCTGCCTGCAACGGTCTCTGTACTGACAACTAAGCAATCACTACATTCTTACTTCTCAGGACATCTGCAACAACATTAGCCTCCGGATGGTAGCTAATGTAACAGTCATAATCCTTCACTAGATCTAGCCACCTCCGCTGCCCGATGTTCAGCTCTTTCTGCGTGAAAAAGTACTTTAGGCTCTTGTGATCAGTGAAAAACCTGCACTTCTCCCCATACAGATAATGCCTCCAAATATTCAGGGCGAAAACCATTGCTGCTAGCTCGAAGTCATGAGTCAGATAGTTTTTCTCACGGACCTTCAACTGTCTAGATGCATAGGCTATAACTCTGTCATTCTGCATCAGAACTGCGCCCAAACCGAGCTTTTAAGCATCTGTGTACAAAACAAACTCTCCTTGCCCTGATGGCATAGTTAGAACTGACGCTGAAGCATGAAGTCAATGCCTGATTCAGCCCGTTGAAATTCTCCTGGCACTCCGGTCCCCAAATATATTTGGCATTCTTCTTCGTCAAGGCGGTCATAGGCACCGCAATAGAAGAGAAGCCCTGATTGAACTTCCGGTAGTATCCAGCCAATCCTAAGAAACTGGGAATCTCTGTCACAATCTTAGGCACTGGCCAATCTTGGATTGCTTCAACCTTGCTTGGATCGACCTCCACTGAGTCTTGGGATACAATGTGGCTCAAGAATGCTACTCTGTCTAGCAAGAACTCAAACTTACTAAACTTGGCATACATCCGACTGTCCTGTAAAGTCTGCAATACGGTCCTCAGATGCTGATTGTGCTCCTCTCTGTTCCTCGAGTAGATCAGGATGTCATCTATGAAAACTATGATGAACTGATACAAATATGTCTGAAACACGCGATTCATGAGATCCATGAAGATCACTATCGCGTTCGTCAATCAGAAAGGCATCACCATAAACTCATAGTGCCCATAACGCGTCTTGAATGCCATCTTATGCACGTCAGACTCTCTCACATTCAACTGGTGGTATCCTGATCAGAGATCTATCTTTCAGAATACTGCTGCTCCCTGAAGCTGATCAAATAGATCCTCGATCTTGGGCCGTGGATACTTGTTCTTTACCTTGACCCTGTTCAGTTCCCTGTAATTAATGCAGAGCCGCATGGTGTCATTTTCTTCTTAACAAACAGTATCGATGCGGTCCATGGAGAAAAGTTAGGGCGAATGAAACCCTTATCTAGCAAGTAATTTATCTGATCGTTCAGTTGCTTCATCTCTGCAGGTGCTAGACGATAGGGTGCCTTAGAAATCGATGCGGTACCTAGCATAAGCTCGATAGAAAAGTCCATCTCTTTGTCTGGTGGAATGCCTGAAATGTCATCCGAGAAAACATTGGGGAAATCCCTGACCACTTCGACCTCCTCTAACCGCTGACTGACTGGCTCGGTCACTGTCATGATACTGGCAAAAAATTCCTGGCATCCTCTCTTCATGAGATTCCTTGAACAGATGCAAGAAATGATGTGCGGCTTCTGCTGATGTCTGGCAACCTCAAATATAAACGGCTTACCGCTGGGTGGTCAGATAGATATTGACCTCCGTAGAAAATCTATTACAGCTCAATTCGTAGAAATTCGGTCCATACCCAGAATAATATCGAACTCCGGCAACGGTAGCACAATCAAATCTGCTTGAACCACATTTCTCTGTAACCGAAGCTCCAATTTCTTCACTACTTGTGAGGTAAACATCTGATCTCCGGATGGAATCAAAACTCTGAAGCCCAATTCCATAGCTTTTGGTATGATTCCCAGTCGCTTGACAAAATATTCGGATATAAACGAATGTGTAGTTCCGGAGTCTAGCAATGCATACGTGGCACACCTGAAATATATATCCTTCTTGCGATCAAACATACCATCAAATCTGATCGCGTTGACACTTAAGAAATTTTCTACCAACAATTATCCCAAAATCCTCGAAAAATTACTGATTTACTCCTAGCACCCACAAAAAATCTCGAAATTTTTTACCTCGAAATTTCAAAAATTGCAATTTGGCCTTTAAAGTTTCGAATTCTATACACTTTGGCCCTACAATTTAAAAAATTCCATTTTTGTCCCAAAATTTTTCGAATTTAGCCCATTTAAACCTTAAAATTCTCGAAAATTAAGAATTTGACCCGAGAACTTCGAAAAATTCGAAAACAACCCTTAAATTTTGGTTATTACAATATGGTCCTTAAAACCCTTAATCAATTCAATTCGATCATTAAGTGCAACTATTTAGAACATGCAACCTAATTTATTCTAGGTTTTCAATCCCAAAATAATTCCCACAACAATCATATAAACTATGCAACTATCAAGCATAAAGGTTACCGGTGATCAGTGTAGAGTCTGGCTCTGCCTCAGCCTCCTCCGCATGCATCACATAATCTCTGCCAGTAGTGGGGCCCTTGTTCGTAGGGCACTCTGTCACCTTGTATCCCTCTTCTTTGCATACGATGCATCTTAAGGTGCACCACATGCATTTTCTGTAGTGTAACTTGTTGCACTGCTTGTACGACTGACACTCCTCTGGCTTAGGAGCCCTTTTTGCTTGTGGTGGGCTGCCCGGGCCTCCTAAACTGCCCTTGGGGCTTCTGCTGCCCCTGATGCCTCGGTGGCCCTGTAAACTTCTTTTTCTGTGGCTGTGACCTAGACTGGGCCTGCTCTTTCTTCCGCTGTACCTCCACATCAATGTCCCTCAAGGCCTGCTCCGCCTGAAAAGCAGAAGCGACGGCCTCATCATAGCTCGCCAGTCTCATTAGCAGAACATCCCGGTGCAAGTTGGGTCTCAAGCCATCCATGAAATGCCTCAGCTTCTGAGCGTCATCTCTCACAATAAGGGGCACAAAGTGACAGCCCCTGTCAAACTTCTTGATAAATTTGGCCACAGTCGAGTCCCTCTATCAGAGATTCATGAACTCCCTCGTCAGGTGGCCCCTGACATCTGCTGGAAAATATTTATTGTAGAAGATCTCCTTGAACTTATTCCAAGTCAGGGTTGTCAATTCAACCCCATGAGCAGCTCCCTCCTCCCAAAGTTATGCGTCATCTCTCAATATGTATGTGGCGCACCTGACCCGATCGCCATCCCTCATCTCCAAGTACTGAAAATGTAGCTCCAAAGATCGAATCCAACCCTCAGCCACAAAAGGGTCAGTGGTACCCCCGAACTCCTTCGGGTTGAGTCGTTTGAATTGCTCATATATGTCTGTCTGGGGTCGGGGAGCTTGCTGTGCCTACTCCATAAGTCTAGCAATACCCTAGAGAACTCAGGTAGCAGCATCTCTTGGTGGTGGGGGTGGTGGTGGAGGGCCTCTACCGCTTCCAGAAATATCATCCTGCCGGTCAATGATGAGAGCGCGTCTGGGAGGCATAGTATCTGAAGATAGTCCAAATTCTAAACGTAACCCATCATGCAATTTAATCTAGTTTTCAAAAAATTTATTCCTTAGACCATGTAAGAAGTTAAACATGTATTGAAAATCACTGTAAAATGTGTATCATGTAATCATGCAGGTGATAGCAGTAAACTATTTAAAACCTTTAAAACATACAAACTTACAGACTTGAGGCTTGAAAACTGAGCTGCAGAAGTTGATGGTGCCACAACCCTTTACAGGACCCTTGCTCTTTTACCAAATGAAACGACTGAAACTTAAAATGCTAATATTTTTTTGTTTTGTTTTGTAAGATCTTTTTTTTCGAAAATTATAACTTTAAGCGTGCATGCAATACCACTGCAAATTACACATTTTAAAATAATAGTAATCAACTAACAGAAAAAAATACTGCAGTTAGAAAAATGACAAATTGTCCAACCTAGACTTACGTTTTAAATTAATGCGAGTATGAAACATGTAAAAATCCTAACAAACATCAACAGGTAAGACGAATTCGTATAAAATATTCATGTCCACTTCAAACTCAAAACATGATGTCTGGAAAATACGATCCTCGGGTTCGAGGGCACACATCCAACTCCGCCTACTAAGTCTTTGGCACCCCCAATCTCCTGATCAATATGCTCACCTGTATCATTCACATCTAGTGAGTCTAAAGACTCAACACACATGTAATGTCATAACAAATACATATACGTAGCACGCAACAGTGCAAAGTACCGTAATAAAAATACGTTTCATGATCTTAAAAAGATGTAAGCATAATCATGACCTATCAAAGTATAAACATTTTCATAACGTATCTCATCATATCGACATTACATGTTCATTTCTTTAATTCGAATTTCGTTTATTAGTTGTCATTTTCGTATCATCGTATTAGGCGATGGATCCATCTACGTATAACCGCGGTACCCGGCGACGAGGACATCAGCAACAGTATTACCCATCCACTGAGCATTGGCCTTACATGTCATCGTATTATCGTATCATCGTATTAGTCACAACCAACTCACATCCTTCAAAATATGTCATCATTTCATCACTTAATAAAATCATGCATATACACAAATTTTCCTTAAAATCGAGCATCCAACATATTTTTCTTATTTACATAAAAAGTCATATTCGCAATAACATAAAAATTTAAAACATGTCAAATCGTGTTTAGGGCGCTGCCAGGACTAAAATCTCGACCTGCGTGCAAAATGATCATTTTGCCCCTAGAAACCCTAATTGACCATTTTATCCCCGGACCTCTAAATTTCAATCCGAAGTCAACCAAACTCCTTAAAGACCTCAAAACACATTTATAAGCAATTCTTAGACATAAATTCGAGCACGTTTCAAAACTTATACAATTCGTTTTAAAACTTAGACTGGGGTCCCGGTTTTAAACCGAATCGACCCGAAACTTAAACCAAAATTTTCAAAATTAAACCGTGACTTGAACCTACACAACCAGCCTCTAAAACACTCATTCCAGACCCCTTAGTTCCTATGAATCACGCCTGTAAGTTGCTGGAAATTTCCAGCACGTTACACCCTACAAACTCTAATGCATTTAACCTTCAAACTTTCGACTCTAGGCCCTATCAACCCAAACCAGCCTTAAACCAACCCTTCCTAGCCCACATTTGGACCCTACTGGACTGACCTAACCCCAGCTTACAGCCCCATGCCGGTACAAGATGCAAACACTCGCTGGCCCTCAAACACGCCCAAACCGAGACCAACCCTTACACCTCTCGCCCGATCGGCCTTATGACTCCGTCCAATAGAATTCAAGCCCTCCTAGGCCATGGATCAGACCCACCAGGGTCTGGTACAAGGCTAGGAACGGCCCTTGCACAGCTGGCACAACACACCTTCGATCTAGTCATATAGCCGCTAGGTTTCTCTACACAAACCGATCGGCCCTCACCTGAACCGACCAAGTCTCGACTCCAGCACTTAATCATAATCATTCATGACATTATCAGCTCCCTAGCAACCCAATTCGGCAGCCCCTTTACACAAGGACAACAAAAAACATGAGTTTGTACAAAAGGGTATGGATATAACATGTCAAACCTTGCAAAAAAGATACCAGAAGATAAATCAAAGCATTATTCATGCAACTACATATAAATCAGCATATAAATGGTATAAATGATGAGAAAAAGATATACATGGTGTGCCTTAACGTTTATGTGCTCAAAAAATTTAAGATATGCGTGTAGGACTTGCACCGGAGAGGCGGGGATGCGTTTTTCTTGAAAGCTAGAGAGAGAGAAAACCGAGGGCTGCTGAATGCTTTTCGAAAACCTGCTGTTGCTGATGATAGAGGGGCGGCCGTGGGGTGTGTATTAGGTTTAGGGTTTGATTAGGTAGTGTTTGAGTAGAAAATTCATGCATAAATGAGCTTAAATAAAATTAAATGGAATAAAATGGTTTTGGGTTCATTAAGCAGTAAAATAAAACCATCAAGCCCAATAACACTCCCGAAAAATATTTTTTTTTTGTACGTTTTAGAAAATATTGCTCGAACACTCAAAAAGTCCTCCGACTCGATAAATTTTGCGTACCGATTAAAAATATGACCCGATAGGTAATAAACCCAACCAAGGCTCAATTTCGAAAATCTCACCTAAATAACCCTATATTTAATAATTAAAAGAAATATTTAATAAAATATTTTTTCTAATTGTCCATGGTCTCCGTTTCTCGTTCGAGTGCAAAATGCAACTTAAGGCCCTAATGCATGAAATCTTAACAAACAATGAAATAAACACTTATCCATGCAATAATCATGCATTAAATGCATATAAATCATTAAACACATATTTTAAATAAAAATCCCAGATTGCATGCATTAAGGTTACGTAGTTCGAATTTCCTGGACCTTACACAATAATTCAAAAATAAAGTTTTTACCAAGCTACGTCAATCTCTAGACAGAAGATTGAGCTCATAAATGAAAGTTCTTAAACCTAATTATCCAGTAAATTTATATAATTAGAACAATAATTTAGTTGATTAATTAAATTAATTAGTTATTTCAAATGAATTTAGAAAATATGCTAAAATATGTATTTTAGAATATTGAGAATTTAAACCATATAAAATACATTTTCAGTTTAAATAACACACGATCGCAAAATAAATACAAAATCGAGATAAAATGGCATGACTTACTATTTTTAGAAACCATTTTACATTATATTATATACATATACGTACACCTGATATTTTTAGGAAAAAAGAAGAAAAAGGAAATAGAAACCCAAGCCCCAACACCCTGTTCCCATCACCTCTCTTCTTGTCTCCATCATCAACCGACTGCCGAGCACCGTCAGTCGTCAGAGATCAGCACAGTGACCCAACATCAGATAGCACCAGTACCAATGCCCATTTCCTGCTCTAAATCGGAAGAACTCGGCTCGTTTCCAACCCTGTTTCAGTTCATATGTGTGTGAGTGCTCTCTGGATTTAGCTGAGATATTGGCTTCGTTTTGGCTAGTGATTGATGAGGATTAGTAGCTGACTATATTTGTTATTTTTCCCTTGTTTTCCAACTTGTTTTTCAGCACTATGTAGCTGTGTTTGGCTCGTTCCCAATGAGCTCCGGTGAACTGTGGAAAGCAACTTCACCTTACGACCACTAGCGACTAGATTAAGTTTCGATCTTGGTATTTTTGAGCTCAAAATTCCATCTTTGGTTCGTATTAGTAGGCTTCAGAAATTTGCGATTTTATTGCTCCGATTTAATTCATTTTATTTGTTCGAATTATGTTATATTGACGTATATATTGGGTTTATATTGCAGGTTAGATTGTTGGAAAGCTTCGAGTTGTAATTCAACAAGTCTGTTAAATTTTTCGGATTTGTTTCTGCAACTATATTGGGATTTAATGTTAGTAGGTTGATTTTTGAAGTTTATGGGAATTTTTAGAGCGATAATTAGTTAAATAAATGTCGTTGCCTGAAAGTTGGAGATTTAAAACGAATTTTTGGAATACATCGATAATTTTAGTTTAGTATTGGATTTAATTTGTGAAATAGATAAATATTTTAAATGAAAGTTGAAAGTTGTTGGTCCATTGTTCAGAATTGGTACAGGTATATTACAGTTCGACAACATATAAATTGTGTTTTAAATATATTTATTTGTTGTCATGGTTGTTAATGTGATTTTGTGGATTATAAGAGTTTGCTAAATGTCATGTTTATTATATATTTATTTGTGTGACATAATATGACATTTAGTTCAGGACATGATATTATGACATACATGTTGAGCTCTATCGTTCTTGTTAACCGTTGTCATGTTGTATTGTACTCCTGACATATGGTTATTTTGGAATCAGCGAGTGGATTTCGAACTTAGTTCTCCCTGAGACCGAAAATATGATTATCTATTTCTGGATGCATTTACGATGTGATATGTATTTGAAATATTGACATCATATGTCGTTTGTTATTGTGTTTTATTGTTGTATCATTATCAGCTCTATGGAGGCCGAGTCGTGGGTGTTTATTGGACGCAGCACGACATACCTCGCATATTTGGTAGGGTGGTTTAGCTGCATTATGATGTAGCTCCTCTGTGTGTATCATATATAGGTGTTGTCTCAGATGTTGTAATAGCTTCCAACAACATGCAACAAAATAATAAATCACATAAGCAAATAACTTAAGAAAAATCACTCAGAGATAATTATGCATAAGTAAAAATACTTACACGATGATTCAAGGTAAAAAAAATCACTCGAAAAACAAATTGAGTTTACAAAACCAATACTAATGATTTATGAAAAACTAACTTTCTTAACAAGTTGTGAAAACAAATTGCATCCTAAAACAAATAAAAAGAGTTAAAAAAAAACCAAGGAATGCAAAACGATGTGTCGAAAACTAGAGCAACAGAACAAAATCTTCGATCAACACTTTCACAAGTGTTGTCTTCATATATCTCTAACACTCAACGGCAGCGCAACAAAACAGCGACGAGCTTCAATGATTCTCTTTTCTCTCTCTTTTTCTCTGGTCGTCAAAATTTCCTTTTGCAGCAATTGTTTTCTCCTATTTATAAACTTCTTTTGACCTAGATTTTATCCCTAAAAAATAATCCTATAAAATATTAAAACAAGATTTTGTTAAAAAAATAAACTCTTTTAAACAATAATATCATATCATAAAGTTCTTATCATAATTATCCAAGGTCTAGGAAAGCAAAACTCTATTATTTAATAAATATCATATTATGAAAAAACAATTCAAATAATGAATAAATTATATTTCTTTCAATCTCTCCCTTTTTGCTTTAATGAAAAAAAATAAGCACAAACAAAACTTTCCAAATTTAACTTCTCCTGAATGTGAAAATATTTCTCTCCCTAAATTTGATCTGTTAGTTTTTTTATTGTTAGAAATGTTGTCAGCGCATGGAATAAACATTCATCTCATAATATTAAATGAGAGGATAAAATAAAATAACATAAACTTGACACATGAATTAAAAATGAAACAAACTCAGAGCAGATAAGATAATTAACTAAAATCACTTATTGCCATTAGTGTTAACAGTTTCATCTTCAGTAGCATCACATTGTTTTGTTCCAGATGGTCCGAGTCCGAAGTTTGTGCACTATCTTCCATTTTTGTTCAGAATGGACATCCACGTCCAATAAAAGTCTGTAATGAGCCACTTAATCTTCATAGTGAATGATCAATTCTTTGGCTGGAACAATTGTTTGAGGGGAAAGTCAATTTGGGCTCAGAGAAGTGCTGATGTAATCATTATGAAGTCATGTCCTAAGGTCGTGGTGCCAACATTTGAGGCATCACGTGATTCAGACCAGGGTAGGTCTATCTTCCGATTACCATTGAACAAGGCAGGGGAAATTTTCAGCAGATCACTAACATCAGACAGTTGATCATCAACATCTCTAATGAATCCTTGAGACTTAAGGATCCAATCCAATGGATAATAGAATCAAGGCTTGTGTTCTCGTCACGACTGTAGAGTTTTTTGACAGAGTCCAATTGTGTATTGCGATTTGTGAAGGACAGAGTAAAAATACGTCAGATTTGCGGTATAAAGACGGTTTGGATGTGCTAGAAATTGATTGATCATTAATACATATCTGCAGTTGCTACTCCCTTGAACTGGTTATGCTAAACCATGTTGACCAATGCTGGCTTTAGCTCGAACCTTTTGGCATTGATAGTTCCACGAGCTATGCCAGAATAATTTTTGTTTATTACTGGTCTAAAGTGGTGTCTGATAGGCACCACAATAGGAGGTGGATTCGCGTTCTCTCTATTATAAGCCATTTTCATTCATGCCCTATTCTTGCTTTTCTCATGCCTTTAGCATTCTTTTCAATCTTGGGATAAAAAAAGGATGACTCGTGGCTTTGGGTTCAGCACATAAACTACAAAATAGAGGAAAAAAAACAAATCAATGAAGAAATAAAAACAAGTCTAAATTAAAATCAAGACTACTTTGTAGAAATATTAATATAAAAATTAAATAAAACACCCCTCGGCAGCGACGCCAAAACTTGTTGGTATTTTTTTTGCCTACCGCAAGTATACAGTGTCTTTTTTTATTATATGAGTAAGTAAAAGTAAAACGACCATGGGCTATCCCGATCTTGGGCTCCCTCGGGGGCCTTGTCCCATCTTGGGTTCCCACTGAGGTCTTTTCCCTCACGGGCTTTCCATGCGTCAATACTCATAGAACTTCTCTAGCCCAGGCACTGGAGTTTTTACCTTCCCAAGTCTAGAACCCAAGACCTCATGGACTTATATAGGTCTTCGCAGCAATCTTGGTAAGGTAAAATCTCCAGTGCCTGGGCTGGAGAAGTTATATGAGTAATGACGCATAGGAAAGCCCGTGAGGGAAAAGTCCCCAGTGGGAACCCAAGGCTATCCGGATCTTGGGCTCCCTCGGGGGCCTTGTCCCATCTTGGGTTCCCACTGGGGCCTTTTCCCTCACGGGCATTCCCATGCATCATTACTCATAGAACTTCTCCAGCCCATGCACTGGAGTTTTTACCTTACCAGGATTAGAACCCAAGACCTCCTGGACTTATAGGTCATGACAAAGCAATCCTGGTACCAGTTGAGCTCATGGCAAAGCAATCCTGGTTCCAGTTGAGCTAGCCCAACTGGTACCAGGATTACTTTGCCATGATCTATATGTCCAGGAGGTCTTGGGTTCGAATCCTGGGAAAGTAAAAGCTCCAGTGCCTGGGCTGGAGAAGTTCTATGAGTAATGACGCATGGAAAAGCCCGTGAGGAAAAAGACCCTAGTGGGAACCCAAGATGGGACAAAGTTCCTGAGGGAGCCGAAGATCGGGATAGCCTATGGTTTTTACAAAAGTAAGCGCTGAGGGAAAAGCCCCAGTGAGAACCCAAGATGGGACAAGGCCCCAGAGGGAGCCCAAGATCGGGATATCCCATGATCGTTACAAAAAAAGGCGCGGGCCGTGTGAGGGAAAAGTCCCCAGTGGGAACCCAAGATGGGACAAGGCCCCCGAGGGAGCCCAAGATCGGGATAGCCAATGGTCAGTACAAATCTTCTCACAAGGAGTATGTATTTAAAATGAAAATTAAGTATCGTAATTAAAATAGCCCAATTTTATTTAAAAAATTCAATCACGTCTTCAATTGTTGACAACTAAATAAATCACAGCACAAACAGAAAGGTAACTGAATTCAACGAGAGAATGAAACTAGACACTACAAGAAAATAGACATTCAACAACACATCAAAAAACCGTTGTCTTTTTACTTTTAACAACGGTTTCAACAAAAACCGTTGTCGTAGCCTAAAAAAATCCGCTCATAGACAACAGTCTCTTCAAAACCGTTGTCTTTGATATATCTACGACAACAATTTTTAAAAACCGTTGTCTATGAGCGTGTTTTTTTAGCTACGACAACGGTTTTTAAAAACCGTTGTCTCTATGTGTTTTGTAAATGGTCAAAGACAACGGTTTGTGAAAGGATCGGTTAGAAGGTGAAAAGTGTTTAGAGGGGGGGGTTGAATAAACACTCGCGTATTTTGTATTCTTTTCGAATATTGAGTTCAGTTTAGTGACAAACCGATTCTCGGTATCTCGACAGTCGATAACAATCAGTTTAACTGAGAAAAACAGCTGCGGAAGTAAACTGACTGATAGATAGAATAGCTAACTGAATGTAATAACTGAAATGAAAGTGAACACGGTTTGTTTTAGATGTTTGGAGAATGGAGTAACTACTACATCACCCCTTCTATCACGAAGATAGGATTTCCACTAAAGACTTTGATCGAATACAAGAGTTGTATTTACCCACTTCAGTTTGGACTTAACACTGCCAAACTGAAACTCTTAGTACACAAAAACTTTTTAACGTGCGTGACTGAAATTTAAACATGACTGAATGAATCTAACAAAGATTTCAAAGTGCTAGCAAGCTCGTAAATATAGCCTTGATTGCTACTGATATATCTGATAAGAGTGAGCTTTCGATATCTGAATACGAGTTGTGATTTTAGCAGAGTAATAGCAAGCTTGAATAGAATAGTAGTTCGTGTATTATCATCTCAGCTGCCCTCTTCAGCTATTTATAGGCTTCTCTCTCAACGATAATATTAAATAACGTTTGAATCCATATATCCGTTGATTGCCACGTCATTATTCTCTGACATTCTTACACTTCACTCTGAAATGCGGTGTTCCACTAGTAGTTGCAGTCTATTGTACTATTTGTCGGTTGTCGTTCTCAACTGGTGACGTGTACAACTGAGAGATCAGCTGAAGGATAATAGTTTGAGTGTTCTCGGCTGAATATATAGGTTTACGACTAATCAGTCAGTTGACTGCTTATTCAGTTGCAATAAATCAGTTGCGATGGTATTAGTTGCCTTTAATATTAAGCACATTAATCATCAGTTAGGCAAGTGATAGTCGATTTGCGAAGCCTGGTAACTTGATCAGTTAGTCCAATAAATTCGATGCTTAGTTTGTCAAATCACTGAAATTTAGTTTCCAACAATTTTCCCCTTTTTGGTGATTGACAAAACTTGTAATTTAACAAACTGATCAGCTGAAGTAAAGATAATCTTGTAGATAAAATAATTTTTCTAGTGTACAGATTCCTACAAAGAAAACAAATAATCTTCAACTAATAATAGTTGTCTCTTCAGTTGAATCCTCTCTTATTCTTTCATCAATCTAGCTGCTTCCCCTTTTTTTGTCAAGCACATCGACTTTGAGAGATAAAATTCTAACATGAGCTGCAATGTCTTTGACGGCAGTCAACACAGTGGTTTGCAGCAAGTCGATTTTCTTTGAAACAGATGTCTCCATAGATTCTACTCGCTTGCTGATTAAGTCTTGAGTAAGTGAGAAACTTTCAGCTAAGCCTCTGTTCTTTTTAAGCTCGTCGATCACAAAAAAAATGGAGGTCACAACCGTTTGAATAGATTTCAGTTTTTCTGAGTTGAATTCACTGGAGGAGTTCAGCTTCAGGGAGTGAGCAAGCTGAGTACATTGAATCTCCTTTATTTATTGCATTATTTTTGACATATTGAGCTGAATGTCTTGAATCTCTTCAAGGACTAAGTCCATGTCAGAAGATGGACAAGGAGATTCAGACGGCCCTGGTTCTTGTTCCTTGGTAGATTGATCAAATATTACCAAAGTTCGGTCAGAAATCTCTGTTTCAGCATGCAACAACTCTTGCAGATTCTGTGGAGGAGAAGAGATAGTAGGAGGATCCACCAAAGAAGATGGTTCTTCAGTTTGCATGTGTTCAGTCGAAGCTGAAGTCAGTTGAGCCTCTTTTGGAGGACTAAGAACTGCCTGTTCAGTTACAATCTCCGACTGAACTGGTTCAAAAAGTACTTAAAAATTAGCCATCTTGGCTTGTTCTTCAGTGGCAGCAGTGTGAACATCTACTGGTTCTTCAGTTATAGTCACATTTTCATCTGTTCTGACTGATGCAAGCAGAATGTCATTCGAAACTGACTCGATGACTTCATCCAAATTTGCCAATGTCAGTTCAGCTTCAGAGTAAAGCTTATGATTATCAGTAGGAGGTGCAGACACTTGTGATTGTGGAGCATCAGAAGTTGAAGGAACAGTTGCTTGTTGAGAGGAAGGAACATCGTCCGTAGGAGACTCTTGAACTGAATCTTCAGTTGAGAAATCTTGAGTGACTGTTGGGATGATTAACTCTTGATCCATCTCCCAGTATTTGATTTCAGTTTGCAGTCTGATAAGATAAGTTTCCATTTTAGCATACACTGCTTTATCATTGAATGCGAGAGGACTGGTTGAATCAAAGTTTGTCCGTAGCTTAGCAACCAACCGCTGTAGTCTCTGTACTCTCATAAGATCGAAGAAATACTTTTTCCTTTCAAGAACTTGAGTAACTGTAGATGCCTTCACTGTCTTCATCACCACTTTTTCCGGATGAATAAACCTCCTCAGTTTAGATTGCTTCTGAAGTTCTTTGGCAAAAACATGAGTCCTGAATTTGACCCATTCATCATAGATTTTAAGCTTGTCTGCTGCAAATTCATTAATCTCCTGCCAAATGAGATCAATGTGTGTTTGGATAGCATTCATGGGTCTGGGCTCTTCCTGTATCTTGCCTTTACCCTTTGGATCAGTCAGGATATGTGGAATGCTTAATACTGAGGTGGTTGCATCGATACCTTCTCTGATCACGACGCCTTTCGGTCGGGCAAAAGGTAAAGGATTATATGCAGAAATTTTGATCAGTGGAGCCGTAACTCCAACAAGCTTTTTCTTGTCACTAGATTCAGTGACTTTCTGCTGAGGTAGAATCTTGGAAAGGGGTAACTGGTCCTCAATTGAGAATTCAGTTGGGATAGCTTTCAATGGAATAGCCTCGATGGGCTGTTGAGCGTAGGTTTGCTTCAATTTATCAGTTGGGACAGATGCCAATATTGCTACTGGCTTTGTTTTCTGAGTCCTTCGTTTCTTGGTAATCATTTGAGAGGGTGTTTCCTCAGAATCTGATTTACTGACAATCAGTTTTCGCTTGATTGTTTTCACTTGAGCCATAGTTCTTCCCTTCTTGACTGACTTGGGAGCATCCTGCTGCGTCCCAATCTCCTTTTTGATCTTAACAAACTGGTCAGGAGAGATGTCCAGTTTAGTTTTGGGTTGTTGAACATTCTTGGCGTGAAAGACTTTGAATTTCGATGATCTCTCTGAATCATCAGCCACTAATCCTTTGACTTCTATCAAATAGCTCAGTTGCACGGCAAATCCTTTGGACTACTTGGTGGATAGAAACATATTCTTCAAGATATTGAAAATAAGGTGCTTCCAGTTCAGTCGTCGACTAGCCATAATGACAGTGATGGGTTGAAATTTCTCCAAGGTTAGGGCAGCAAATGATCCTGCCTTTGCTAACATCCCCTTGGCTACAATATCAGCTAGCAACTGAACTTCGTGCTTCAGTTCTTTCTTGGGATCGGAAACTTTGATTTTTCATCCATCAGCAGAGAGAAGAGTTTGCATCTCTTCAATATCAGATGCCTTAACTTCAGCAAGGTTGGCCAGCCCATCAGAAGGCAATAAGAACATTTCTCCAAATGATTCTTCAGAAACGATCAATGACTGACCATTGACAGTAGTGATGATGCTTCCATCAGAATTGATATTTCCATTAGAATAGAAATCCAAAAGTTCCTTCGGGTAGATCTCTTGTGAAGATTGCCCTAAAAATGTCCTCAGCCCAGCTGATTCTAGCTTCAGAAAGACGTTCTTGACATCGTCTGAAAGGGGATCGGTTACAGTGATCGGAAGCGCAACGGAAATTAAAAATTTTAAATTTTACAAGAAAATTTTCGGCCACCAAATATCATACATAGGGTGTTGAGAAAATCGTTACCTATCAACCTCTTGAGGTTGATGATGACACCAATTAAAGTGTAAACACTTTAGCTCTTGAGTGGATGACAAATCCTCAAGCTTCCAACCTCCAAAATTAGGCTCACCACCAACTAGGTATATCCCCTCTTAATTTGCACTAGAAAATTAAGAGGATTTTTCAAGTAGAAGAATATTTCTTCCTCAACACTTGAAAAAGAAAAGAAGAGAAAAACTTGGAGAGAAAATCCCTAAAAATTTCGGCCAAGACACATGTGGAATGAGGGAGGATGAGTTGTCTTGGTAGTGCAAAAAGTTGATCCAAAAAGTTGCATGCCATGCAATATTTTAATCAAAAGTATTTTCCAAACGTTCATCTCCCAAGCATGCATATCAAGTGGGCTTGTAACAATTATAAGGCCCATGGACTTTTATTTAAATGTCCCAAACATATTTGAGCCCATTTATAGTTTACTTGATTTTACTCAAGCCCACTAATTAAATAATTATTTCCAATTGGGCTCTATAAGGCCCAATGTTATTTAATTAAATCAACACTTGAATTAATTTAATTATTTGGACTCTACTAGGCCCACTAGTGTTTAATTAATTCAACACTTGAATTAATTTAATTTAGTCCATAATAATGTTTATGAAAATCACAATTTTCAAATACATTATTCACTTGGCCTACTTTTAATTTAGGAATACATTCATAAATTAAAAGTTACATTTCTCTCATAGAAGTCATACTTCTATTTTTCCTTACGCTTATAAACTCATTTATAAGCCGTTCAACACTTTGAACTATTTTACTTCTCAACGGGATTTAGAAAGCTAGTACTTGTGTGGCCCTCAATGGTTCATTGATACAACTAGCCGTGGGTTCACATCTCCATGTGATTCGGACTAAACATGTCCTTATATGAGCATACCCCAATTGCTCCATTCTTACTTATCAACTCCTTGATAACAAGAACGTCAGAACTCAAGTCTGATAGTACCCAACCAATCATGTTAAACGCCTAGCAGCATCGCTTACATGATTCCCTAGGTATCAAATTATAGTACCTGCAAGAACCATTCAATTATGGTTAGCGTACAGTATGGTCCCTTCAGCTCATATATCCCGACCGATTCGACAACCATTGGTATATCGAGAGCTGTCAATGAATCGATACTATGTGTCATGTTGTAGTTGTATCGATGGTGTAATCTATGAAACCCCTTTCATAATTACCACCATACTCTGATCAGAGATTTCATACTACATACACATAGGATATCCATACCCGAAGGTAAGCGGTGAATCCCCGACTACAATGCATCGACTCCTATATGTTTCGACAAAACACCCAACCTTGCCACCTGATGACCCCTTGAGAGTCGGTAAACAAGTCAAAGTGTAATGCTAGCACATAGAGTCTCAATGTTGTCCCGGGTCATAAGGACTAATGGTGTACAACCATAAACCAGGACGTTTCCACTCGATAAGTGAGAACCACTTGGAAGGTCCTTTATGGAGGGTTGTTCAGTGCACTCTACCAGGAGCACCTATCTGCATGCTCGGACATCACAATGTCCCCTACCAATGAAACATGGTACTCACATCGCAGATACTAGTCTCGAACTCTAGCGGCCTATATCCTTCTTAGCGGCGGCTGAATCGACTAGGAACTGTTTAGAATATACAGTATTCCAAATATGAGTTTCATGATACTCATCATATGAGCATCTCATATTCTTTCTACTATTTGTATATTCAAGGGCTTTATCTATGCAACTAGCATAAGTATACAGATAAAGATTTGCCAAAACAATAATTTCAAATATTATTAAAATAAAGATTGCTTATACATAGAGTTTCATTGTGAACACTCGGCCAACACTTGGCTCGACGGGCACCTACTCTAACAATCTCCCACTTGCACTAGAGCCAACTACCGATATGCTTCAAACCCATTGATTCGCGATGCATCTCGAATAATGGTCCAGGTAAAGGCTTAGCTAGTGGATCAGCAACATTATCTGCGGAGCCGGCTACGTCAATCGACACTTCTCCTCTTTCCACAATCTCTCGGAGGATGTGGTACTTTCTCAATACATGTTTGGACTTCTGATGAGACCTTGGCTCCTTTTCTTGAGCTAAAGCTCCAATGTTGTCACACAACACCGGGAGAGGAGCAACTCCATTAGGAATGACGTCCAACTCTTAGACGAAATTCCTTATCCAAACCGCCTCCCTTGCTGCATCTGATGCAGCAATGTATTCGGCCTCTATGCTGGAATCCGCAGTATTGTCTTGCTTGGAACTCTTCCAAGAGACAGCAGCACCATTGAGCATGAATACAAACCCAGAGGTTGACTTCGAGTCATCGATATCGCTTTGGAAGCTAGAGTCGGTATAGCCTTCTAATTTCAGTTCTCCACCCCATAGACCAAGAACAATTTATTGGTCCTTCTCAACTACTTGAGGATGTCTTTCACAGCTTTCCATTGTGGAAGACCAGGGTTCAATTGATATCTACTCACTACACTTAGTGCAAAAGCCACGTCAGGATGTGTAGATATCATCCCATACATGATACTACCAATCACAGATGCATAAGGAATGCTGGTCATCGCCGCTATCTCTGCATCAGTCTTGGGAGACATAGACTTGGATAGGGACACGCCATGACACATTGGTAGATGTCCTCTCTTGGACTCATCCATCGAGAACCGCTTCACGATGGTATCAATGTATGTGGACTGGGTGAGACCAAGCAATCTTTTTGATCTATCTCTATAGATCTGTATTCCCAATACAAAAGATGCTTCACCCAAGTCCTGCATCGAGAACTTACTCGCTAACCATATCTTCGTTGATTGCAACATCCCTACATCATTCCCAATGATTAAAATGTCATCAACATACAACACCAGGAATGTCACAACACTCCCACTGACCTTCTCATACACACAGGGTTCCTCAGGATTCTTAGAAAAACCAAACTCTTTGATTGTACTATCGAATCCGAGGTTCCAACTCCTAGATGCCTGCTTTAGACCATAAATAGATCTTTGAAGTTTGCATACCATATGCTCACTTCCGATAGATGTAAACCCTTGTCAACTGGAGAAAAGGTTTTTTCAAAGTCAACTCCTTGTCTTTGAGTATATCCTTTTGCCCTCAATCGCGCCTTGAAGGTCAATACCTTCCCATCCATCCCAAGTTGCCTCTTGTAAATCCATTTACACCCTATGGGAACAATTCCCTCATGTGGATCCACGAGATTCCACACTTGGTTCGAATGCATGAAATTCATCTCAGATTCCATAGCTTCAAGTCACTTGGATGAATCGGCATCAGATAATGCTTCCTTGAAGGTCCTTGGATCACATCCATGGTTAGGCTCATCATGGCCCTCTTCAAGAAGCAGACCATACCTCATAGGTGGTCTCGAGACTCTCTCGGATTTTCTAGGAGCTTGTATCTCCTCTCTAGGCTCTTCGGGTGTGGGTTCTACAATTGTGGGTGTCTCTCGAACCTCTTCGAGTTCTATCATCTCGCCTTTTCTATCTAATAAAAATTACTTTTCCAAAAAAGTTGCATTCCTAGAAACAAACACCTTTGTTTCTTGGGGATGATAGAAGTAGTATCCAACCGAATTCTTTGGATATCCCACAAAGTAACATAAAATGGATCGACTATCCAATTTATCTCTCACTACCTGCTTGACATAAGCAGGGCACCCCCATATTCTAAGATAAGAATATTTGGGTGGCTTATCCATCCATATCTCATATGGTGCCTGCCTTTGAATGGACATTTAATGGTATATCTTTCAATTTTAAGTTATAAAGATCGTTTTCAGGTTCACCAGTACCAATCAAACATTCATTCATGTAAATGTTGCAAACACCTTTGCTAAATAAACAAGAATATCCATCTTTATCAACATAGAAATGGAAACAATGTTTTTCACAAAATTAGGTACAAACAAAACATCTCATAAAATTAACTTAAAACTATTGTTCAACAATAAGTAAACATCTTCAACAGCCTTGGCAGCAACTCTTGTTCCATTGCCCATCCTTAAGAAGGTCACACCTTCCCTAAGCTTTCTACTTCTTCCCATCGCCTGCAAATCATTACAGAGATGTGAGCCACATCCGGTATCCAATACCCAAGAAGTAGAGTTAATTGAAATGTTTACTTCGATATAGAACATACCGTTTCCAGAACTCTTCTGGGCCAGATATTTCTTGCAGATACGCCTCCAATGTCCAGGCTTCTTGCAGTGATGACATACATCATCAGTCTTGTCAGCCTTAACTGGTCTGGCTGCCTCAACGGGATTCGGAGATTGCCTCATCAAGGGGACGTTTTTCTTGGGACGTTGGAAAGAACGCTTCTTTCCATTCCCATGTGGATCAATCTTCGTACCAGATGAAGAACCCACATAAAGAACCAACTTCTCTTTCTTGATGGTTGATTCAAACGTAACAAGCATATTCACCAACTCCTCAAGGGTCGGCTCCATCTTGTTCATGTTGAAGTTCACCACAAAAGGATCAAATGAGCTAGGCAATGATAACAGCAACACGTCGGTGGTCAACTCCGAAGGCAAGATCAGATCCATGCCAACGAGCTTGTCCACGAGCCCAATCAACTTCAGGCCATGCTTATGGACCGAGGCCCCATCTCGCATGCGCAAAGTGATCAGCTCCTTGACGGTAGCATGCCTAAGAGGCCGTGTTTGCTCACCAAAGAGCTCCTTGAGATGCAAATGAATGTCAGCAGCACTCTTTGCATCCTCAAAACGCCTCTGCAGCTCATCATTCATAGAAGTCAGCATATAACACCTGGCTATCAAGTCATGGTCACACCATTCCTTGTAAGCCTGCAATTCCTCAGGAGTGCAGTCAGTCGGAGCCTCAACAGGGGGCGACTCAGTCAGTGTATATGCTACCCTTTCCGAATTCAAGACGATTTTTAGGTTTCTTAGCCAAGTGAGGTAATTAGGTCCAGTTAATATGTGTTTGTCGAGTATTACGGATATCGGATTGCGAATCGAAGACATTGTCAATTTGTGCTGAAAAGTAAAAACAGATAAATGTTGATGACTATTTAAAATATTTAGTAAGATATGAATTTTGGACTTTTACTTCATAAATATTTGCTCCCACTGTTTTGACATCTTTCACTACCCTCTAGTGAAAACGGGAAACTCCTTTCCTCAGTAGGTACGTAAGGTCCAATTAGCGAATTATGATCCCGAATAATATCAGCCAATCACAATTCCTAAAAGGTAGTTTTCAATTGCATCACAATGCAACCCTCTACGTAAACTTTTTTCTCACGTTTGATTAGGACCCAATAATATGACGTCGTTCATCTTCACGTGTCAAGCCTTACCCATCGATGTTGAACCTTAATGGACGGTCGCCATGAGTTCCCTCAATAATATGAGCTGAAATCATGGGAGTTCCACATAGTTCACATCACCATGTCAATGGATGTCACAGCTTTCCGGCACCCTAGAGCTCCCCCAATAATATGAGCCGAGCCCCGAGTACGGGTAGCGTTCATCATGCACCCATTGTCGATGGAAGACAAGGAAATTATAAACAAATTTATAATTCCCCTTTTCGGGCTTGATATTAATTTTGAATCTTATTCAAAATGAGGGTTTTTAATTTTGAAAGGTCTTATCATTAATTTTATTTAAAAGCTCGCCATGTTTGATCGTATGTTTGCCGGATTCATGCAACTTTGTTATTATCATAATAATAACGTACATACTCATTATTTATAACATATCATGCATATATTATAAACAGTAAACAAACAAGGATGATCAATCGCCCCAATACTAATGGCCCGTGTGAGCTAAACACGGGCCTAGGTCCAATCCTAGGGAAATGCAAGGGATGCAAATGCAACTATTACATTAGCTTCCAATATTTACATGTCTTCGATCTTCATAATCATCATGACCACCATCTTCCAATCTTGATTATCCACTATACTAATATTTACAAATAAATATCCATGGCAAATAGGGATACATCTCATGGGGGTGGGAACGGGCCATAAACCAAGCCCACTTTATAAATTGATAATTATTACAATCATTCAACACAAAATATCCTAGCATACACCTAGCAAATTGGGCTTGGGCTTTTGATCATCCTTCATGCATAATATCACATATCATACACCATCAATTAATTATCACAATAATTAATTGATCCAATATTATATATCTTGCTCCAATCACTAACCGCCACGATTATAAACTAAATTAACAAAGTATACAAACACCTTTGTCTACTTTCCAAAATTTATTTATAACCGAATTTCTTATAAATCACAATTTAGTATAAATAATTAAATTTCAACTTCAATTATTTATTTTATGAGAAAAATTTGCAACTATTGTAATTTTAAACTTAAGGGCCCAAAAACTTATTTTTCACCAAAAACATTTTGACCCATTTAAAATTCACAATATGTTAGCCATCCAATGGCCCAACAACTCAAGGCCCATGACACTTTGATATTCCAAAACACTTTTGGAAACCCTAGTCGTCATCGCCGTCGTCGGAGCTCCGTCGCCGGATTCCGGCAACAAAAAAATTATTATTTTTTATTTTCGATAGAGGGGTTCGGGCAGCCTCTCGGGCTGCCCTTGCTGCCCGAAACAGGCAGCCCCTCGGGCAGCCCGAGCTGCCTGACACGGGAAGCAACATGCTGCCCAAAATACCCCTTTGTCATGCCTTGATTTTTGTGGCAAATTTCATTCTCATGCGGTTAGAAATCAATCTCAATATAATATCTTGTAAATGCTACACAAAATCGTAACCATAGCTCTGATACCACTTGAAAGGGGATCAGTTACGGTGACCGGAAGCGCAACGGAAGTTAAAAATTTTAAATTTTACAAGAAAATTTTCGGCCACCAAGAGGATATTGTGTAGCAAATACAACAAACACCAAATATCATACATAGGGTGTTGAGAAAATCGTTACCTATCAATCTCTTGAGGTTGATCATGACACCAACTAAAGTGTAAACACTTTAGCTCTTGAGTGGATGACAAATCTTCAAGCTTCCAACCTCCAAAATTAGGCCCACCACCAACTAGGTAAATCCACTCTTAATTTGCACTAGAAAATTAAGAGGATTTTTCAAGGAGAAGAATATTTCTTCCTCAACACTTGAAGAAGAAAAGAAGAGAAAAACTTGGAGAGAAAATCCCTAAAAATTTCGGCCAAGACACATGTGGAATGAGGGAGGATGAGTTGTCTTGGTAGTGCAAAAAGTTGATCCAAAAAGTTGCAAATCAAAAGTATTTTCCAAGCTTTCATCTCCCAAGCATGCATATCAAGTGGGCTTGTAACAATTACAAGGCCCATGAACTTTTATTTAAATGTCTCAATCATATTTGAGCCAATTTATAGTTTACTTGATTTTACTCAAGCCCACTAGTTAAATAATTATTTCTAATTGGGCTCTACAAGGCCCAATGTTATTTAATTAATTCAACACTTGAATTAATTTAATTATTTGGACTCTACTAGGCCCACTAGTGTTTAATTAATTCAACACTTGAGTTAATTTAATTTAGTCCATAATAATGTTTATAAAAAGCACAATTTTCAAATACATTTTTCAATTGGCCTACTTTTAATTTAGGAACACATTCATAAATTAAAAGTTACATTTCTCTCATAGAAGTCATACTTCTATTTTTCCTTACACTTATAAACTCATTTATAAGCCGTTCAACACTTTGAACTATTTAATTCTCAACGGGATTTAGAAAGCTAGTACTTGTGTGGCCCTCAATGGTTCATTGATACAACTAGCCGTGGGTTCACATCTCCATGTGATTCGGACTAAACATGTCCTTATATGAGCATACCCCAATTGCTCCATTCTTACTTATCAACTCCTTGATAACAAGAACGTCAGAACTCAAGTCTGATAGTACCCAACCAATCATGTTAAACGCCTAGCAGCATCGCTTACACGATTCCCTAGGTATCAAATGATAGTGCCTGCAAGAACCATTCAATTATGGTTAGCGTACAGTACGGTCCCTTCAACTCATATATCCCGACCGATTCGACAACCATTGGTATATCGAGAGCTGTCAATGAATCGATACTATGTGTCATGTTATAGTTGCATCGATGGTGTAATCTATGAAACCCCTTTCATAATTACCACCATACTCTGATCAGAGATTTCATACTACATACACATAGGATATCCATACCCGAAGGTAAGCGGTGAATCCCCGACTACAATGCATCGACTCCTATATGTTTCGACAAAACACCCAACCTTGCCACCTGATGACCCCTTGAGAGTCGGTAAACAAGTCAAAGTGTAATGCTAGCACATAGAGTCTCAATGTTGTCCCGGGTCATAAGGACTAATGGTGTACAACCATAAACCAGGACGTTTCCACTCGATAAGTGAGAACCACTTGGAAGGTCCTTTATGGAGGGTTGTTCAGTGCACTCTACCAGGAGCACCTATCTGCATGCTCGGACATCACAATGTCCCCTACCAATGAAACATGGTACTCACATCGCAGATACTAGTCTCGAACTCTAGCGGCCTATATCCTTCTTAGCGGCGGCTGAATCAACTAGGAACTGTTTAGAATATACAGTATTCCAAATATGAGTTTCATGATACTCATCATATGAGCATCTCATATTCTTTCTACTATTTGTATATTCAAGGGCTTTATCTATGCAACTTGCATGTGTATACAGATAAAGATTTGCCAAAACAATAATTTGAAATATTATTAAAATAAAGATTGCTTATACATAGAGTTTCATTGTGAACACTCGGCCAACACTTGGCTCGACGGGCACCTACGCTAACATCGTCCTCGCCGACTGATAGAAATGATTCAAAATTGATAGCCATAGCATTCAACATGTGAGCGAGAATTTGATTGGCCATTAGAACTGAATGATTTCCTGCGAAAAAGAAAGCTTGAATTTGCTTTTGCTCTGAAAATTTTAGGTAAGCGTAAGGAAGAAGAACTGAAATGGAGTGGGCAAAGTACTAATGTACGTGTGACTGTTTAAATTCTTGGACACGTGTTAGGCCAGAAAATTTTTGATTTAAAAGGACGTGTGTAAGTGTGGTAAAATCGTGTGTTGAAAGTACATGGATAAAAAGATCCAAGTCTTAACCTGTCATTTGTTGAAAGATAGCATTTAATGCTTGGATAATCAGTCACGTCACTAAATTTGGAATAAAGAAAATGGTTAATTTGTTAACTTATGTGAGAAGATTAGTGAAATAATCAGCTGAACGATCAGTTATAAAACTGTATCTTTTCAGCTGAAGATTCACTAACTGCTGTCTTCTCAGTTAACCTTTTAAACCATTATTCCCCCTAAATAAATGCAAAGAAAGATTTCGAGAATTTAAGCAAGACGAATCAAATAAAATCTTATGCTTAGAAGGTTAATCGTCTGCCGCAATGACTTTGTCCTTTTATCTTCCTTGAACCTGGGCTATAAATAAGAATAACTTGGTTAGTTTCACTCATATCAGCAAATAACAATCAAAAGCTAAAATGGCAGATGCAGGTAGCTCGAAGACTCCAGATATGGCCAAGGCGTTTTTGGATGCAGCTTTGGAGAACCGAAAGGCTGCTATGGAAGATGAAGTCTTCCACAAAATCTTTCGATACTGGGAGGAGCTTCAAGGGCTCCAGTTCCTCTACGAGTGTGGAGAGGCTACCACCCCCGAACTGTTGGCAAAAATAAGGAAGTATCGAGAACGCTTGCATGTTGCTGATACGGTGGACCTCTTCGAAGATGGATATGTCTACCAGCTAATGCTCCAGAAGGAACGGAGGATCCTAGAGCGTATAGCTGACTCATATAGCTTCCTGAAGACTTCCACCGGAGAGTTAACCCGTTGGTTAACCAAGTGGAGGTCTTTTGTTGAATAAGAATACTTTGATGTAATCCGTAATAATTTCTTTAGATGAATGAAATGTTTATCAGTTTATATTTGTCTTTTATTTTCCTGCAAAGATTAATCTCAGCAGTTGATGAATAAATCACGAACTGAACATAATAAATAACAAATAACAAACTGTCATCAGTTAGAAAGTAAGAACTGATATATAACATAAGTTAATTGACAACTGACATAATAGCAATAAAACTGATTAAAATAAATCAATTAATCCAAGTATATTGCGAAAGTGAGGAAACTTAGTCTCAGACAACGATTTGGTGAAGATGTCAGCTGCTTGTTGTTCGGTTGAGACATATTCCAGTCTTATATCCTTCTTCAAGGCATGATCTCTGATGAAGTGATGCCTGACATCTATGTGCTTGGTCCTAGAGTGAAGAACTGGATTGTAGGTGATAGCAATCGTGCTTGTCTTGTCAGAAAATATGGGCGATTCTTTTGCGATACTCCATAGTCTCTCAGTTGTTGTTGAATTCAGAGCAGTTGAGCGCAGCAACTTCCAGCAGCAAGATATTCTGCTTCAGTTGTGGAAAGTAGCAATGGATGTCTGCTTCTTGCTGAACCAAGAGATCAGTCAGTCTCCTAGAAACTGACATGATCCACTTGTGCTTTTTCGATCAAACTTACACCCTGCATAATCTGCATCTGAATAGCCAACTAGATTGACAGAGGAGTCTTTAGAATACCATAACCCAACATTCTGAGTGCCTTTCAAATATTTTAAAATATGTTTGGCAGCTGAAGAATGTGATTGCTTAGGGTTTGTTTGAAATCTGGCACATATACAGACAGCAAATACAATATCAGGGCGACTAGCAGTTAGGTATAATAATGAACCTATTAAACCTCTGTAAAGTGTCGCCTCGACTGATATTCCCCCTTGATCAGTGTCTACTTTAACTTATAAGCTCATGGGAATACTTGCAGCTGAACACGATTCCATGCCAAATTTCTTTAGCAACTCCTTTGTGTATTTAGTTTGACTGATAAACGTTCCTGTCTCCAGTTGCTTCACTTACAGTCCAAGGAAAAATGTCAGCTCATCCATCATGCTCATTTCAAATTTATCCTGCATCAACTTAGCAAACTTCTCGCATAATTTGGGGTTAGTTGACCCAAATATAATGTCATCAACATAAATTTGAACGAGTAAAATATGATCATTCTTTGAAAATTTGAACAATGTCTTATCAACTGACCCAACAGAAAAATCGTGATCAGTTAGAAATTTTGAAAGAGTTTCATACCAAGCTCTTGGAGCTTGTTTAAGACCATATAAGGCTTTGTTCAAATGGTAGACATGATCGGGAAAAAGGTGATTGATGAAACCTGGAGGTTGTTCAACGTAGACTTCCTCTTGCAACTGACCATTTAGGAAAGCACTCTTTACATCCATCTGGTAGACTTTGAAATCCTTGAATGAAGCATAGGCAAGGAATATTCTTATAGCTTCCAGTCTTGCAACTGGTGCATATGTTTCATCGTAGTCAATTCCTTCTTCTTGCTTATATCCTTGTGCTACCAATCTCTCCTTGTTGCGCACAACTGAACCATCTTCGTTCAGTTTATTTCTGTACACCCATTTTGTACCTATAACATTTTTTGAAGCGGGTCTTGGAACTATGTTCCAGACATTGTTATGTGTAAACTGATTCATCTCGTCTTGCATTGCATTTGTCCAGTTTGGATCGGCAAGAGCTTCATCAGTTTTCTTCGGTTCCAATTGCGATACGAAAGCTGAATTAATAAATAAGTTGAGCATCTGATTTCTAGTTCTCACCGGATCAGATGGGTTACCTATTACCAATTCTGGAGGATGTGATTTCTTCCATCTGTATTCAGCATTTGTTGTATCCATGTCAGCAACTGCTTCAGTTTGTAACTGGGTGTTTTCTTCAGTTTCAGTTGCTGCTGCATCAATTGGTAGCTGATTATCCTCAATAGGCTCTGCCAACTGATTATCAGGAACAACTTTCTGTTCAACTGATTGATCCACAATTTCAGGTTCTGGTGTTTGAAGGATGTTTCGATTGATGTGATTTTTTTCTTCATGATCATCCTCCAAACTGATATCTGTAAATCTATCCACTAGCTCAACTGGATCAGTTGGCTTGTTAGTTAGTACAGTTTCATCAAAAACAATATGTATAGACTCTTCAACATTTAGTGTGCTCCTGATGAATATCCCAAAAATATTCCCTCCGCAGATTTAGCATCAAAGGCTTTTAAATGATTTTTGTCATTGTCAAGAATAAAACTTCTGCAGCCGAATATTTTGAAGTAGGAAACCACACTTTTTCGTCCATGCCAGATCTCATAAGGTGTTTTCAAATGATTTTTATTAATCATTGATCTGTTCTGAGTGTAACACGCAGTGTTTACTGCCTCTGCCCAAAACCTTTGAGAAATGCCAGAATCAGCAAGCATTGTTCTAGCAGCTTCTTTGAGAGTCCGATTTCTCCTTTCAGCTACACCATTCTGCTGAGGAGTTCTAGCTGCTGAGAGCTCATGCTTAATTCCAACATTTTCTAAAAAATTTGAAAAGATTTGATTGATGAATTCAGTTCCTCGAATTCCAACTGATTTCTCATTTAATAGTCTTTTGAAAAGCTTGATCAGTTGTGCAGCAGTTTGGTCTTTGGATTTTAGAAAAATAACCCAAGTAAATCTTGAAAAATCATCCACAAGCACCAAGGTGTATTTCATTCCCCCTAAGCTCATGACTAGTATTGGACCAAATAAATCCATATGTAACAGCTCTAAGCATCGGGAAGAAGATTTACTGCCCTTGTTTTTAAAAGAAGATTTAACTTTTTTATCAAAATGACATGCTGAACAAATTTTATCTTTGGTAAAATCCATTTTGGGCAAACCAGTGACAAGATCGTGATTACTCAGATATGCAATGGATTTAAAGTTCAGGTGGTTTAATCTCTTATGCCATAACCAGTTTTTAGAAGATTTTGAAGCAATAAAACATACTGGTGCATAAGGTTGATCATTCCAACTCAGTTGAGTCTTTGACTGAACACGAATGTTTGTCAAACTGAACTGAGAATCCATTATCGCATAACTGACTAATGCTAATCAGATTATACTTGAGATTCTCAACTAATAAAACATCATTAATGATAAAGTTACCATGGATAAGCTTACCCTTAAATTATCTCCGAAACTGATGTTTGGTCCAGTGTACTTGATCAGTTGAGATAACAAGTTTGCATCTCTTGTCATGTGTCGTGAGCATCCACTATCCAAGTACCATATTGATTCCTTGCTTGTACCTGTTACCTGCAATCACACACAAGATATAATTTTGGTATCCTTAGTTATTTGGGTCCTACATTGATTAGTCCTTTAGAAATCCAGACTTGGATCAGTCTAACTGACTGTCCAGTTGTTGTATTCCAGATGGTCTTTCTCGATTTGTGTGTGGTAGGTGTGTAGTGTGCAGATGAGACAACATGTGATTTAGCTTTGTTCAACTGATTGTTCAGCCAATATCTTTTCTGAACTGGCTTGTTGTTGTAGTAATTGGAATAGCCATTTGAATAATTCCTACTGAATCTTTTTGACGACTGACTGCGTGAGTCAGTTAAAACTTTCGGGCTATAACCAATACCATATCTTCTAGCCTTGTTTGTACTTTCAGTAGGCTGTTCAACCAGTTTACTCGGCTCAGGTTGTTCTTGTACCATAACTGATTTGAAAAAGTGAATGTATTTTCATTTGACCATATTCAGTTTTGGTTGAGTATCATTGGAAGTCATTTCATCTTGGTTACTGAACCCTAAACCAGTTTTATCAGTAACTGGTTTATGAGAGTTCTGTATATCAGTTAATGCAGCAGATGATTTGTTCCAAGCCTGAATAAGCTCAGTTTGCTTTGAATTTTCAAGCATCAACTTCTGAATTATTGATTGATTCCTGCTTCTTTCAGCATTGAGATCAGCAATCTCCCATTTTAGACTCAACTCATCAACTGATCCAACAGTTTTAGTTTTATTGTCTATGGGATCAGTTTGCTTTGCTTTGCCCTTTTCAAAAGATAAGGCAAGCTTTTGGTACTCATTAACCATGTCATGAAGAGTTGAAATAAGTTCTTCTCTAGTGAAATCAGCTGAGGTGAAGTCAAATATATGTTGACTGCTTGACTCCACTTCTGTATCACCAGCCATTAGACACTTTAATTCCTCTTCACCATCACTGGAACTGCATGAGGTTTCTGGCTCGGACTCTTCGCTGTTAGTTTCTACCCATTTAGATTTACTCTCTTCAGCTAAGAATACCTCATGCTTCTTCCTGAGAGACTTCTTATCATCTTTGGGTCTCCTTTTGTGCTCATATGACTTCTTCTTTCTTTCAGTCGAGCCTTGACTGTCCTTCTTGGGTTTGGTACAGTCAGCAATGAAGTGACCAGGTTTGCCACAGTTGTAGCAAGCATTTGATTCATCTTTAGAATTGTTTCTCTTATAATGCTTCTGGTAGTTCCCTTGATTCTTTCTCATGAACCTTCCAAATTTCTTGATGAACAATGACATAGCGTCATTGCTCAGTTGATCAGCAACCTTCTCGACTGAACCAATTGATTTTTTTCTTACAGTAGCTAAGGCAGTTGTGGCTGCTGGATTGGATGGTTCTCCTTCTCGAGTTTGCAGTTAAAACTCATAGGCCTTCAGATCAGCAAATAGATCATGAAGCTCAACCTTGTTTAGATCCTTGGATTCCCTCATTGCCATGGTCTTTACGTCACACTCCTTGGGAAGACCTCTGATCACTTTTAAGGCAACTTCTTTGTTGGTATACACTTTTCCAAGTGCATTAAGTTCATTGATGATACAACTGACTCTTTCATCATACTCATGCATCGATTCTATAGCTCTCATCTTTATGTTGTCAAACTTCTCGGTATCTCGTCAGTCGATAACAATCAGTTTAAATGAGAAAAACAGTTGCGGAAGTAAACTGACTGATAGATAGAATAGCTAACTGAAAGTAATAACTGAAATGAAAGTGAACACGGTTTGTTTCTGGATGTTCAGAGAATGGAATAACTCCTACGTCACCCCTTCTATCACGAAGATAGGATTTCTACTAAAAGACTTTGATCGAATACAAGAGTTGTATTGACCCACTTCAGTTTGAACTTAACACTGCCAAACTGAAACTCTTAGTACACAAAAACTTTTTATAGTGCGTGACTGAAATTTAAACACGACTGAATGAATCTAACAAAGATTTCAAAGTGCTAGCAAGCTCGTAAATATAGCCTTGATTGCTATTGATATATCTGATAAGAGTGAGCTTTCGATATCTGAATACGAGTTGAGATTTTAGCAGAGTAATAGCAAGCTTGAATAGAATTGTAGTTCATGTATTATCTTCTCAGCTGCTCTCTTCAGCTATTTATAGTCTTCCCTCTCAACGGTAATATTAAATAACGTTTGAATCCATATATCCGTTGATTGCCACGTCATTATTCTCTGACATTCATACACTGCACTCTGAAATGCGGCATTCCACTAGTAGTTGCAGTCTATTGTACTATTTGTCGGTTGTCAGTTCTCAACTGGTGATGTGTACAACTGAGAGATCAGCTGAAGGATAATAGCTTGAGTGTTCTCGGCTGAATATATAGGTTTACGACTGATCAGTTAGTTGACTGCTCATTCAGTTGCGTAAATCAGTTGTGATGGTATCAGTTGCCTTTAATATTAAGCACATTAATCATATGTTAGGCAAGTGATAGTCGATTTGCGAAGCCTGGTAACTTGTTCAGTTAGTCCAATAAATTCGATGCTTAGTTTGTCAAATCACTGAAATTTAGTTTCCAACAGTTTGTTTAAACCGTTGTCTTTCAGCTGGTTTTTTTAATTCTACGACAATAGTTTTTGTAAAACGTTATCTTTTCTTATTATTTTATATGGTAGAAGACAACGGTTTTACAAAACCGTTGTTTTCAATTATTTTTATAAAATTATTAAATTTTGCGACGGTTTTGCTAATTAAAAAATTGTGACGGTTATACAAAATTTTCGCTAACTTTAGCGACAGTTTTACTTAAAACCGTCGCAATTTTTAAATTAGCGACGGTTGTAGAAAAACCGCCGCTCAATTTAGCTACAGTTATACATAACCGTCGCTATATATAGCGACTGTTTTAAGCAAAACTGTAATGCCCGAGAATTTTGTTATCATAATCTGAAATGATTTATTGATAATTGATGTGATTATAGACGCAACGGATCGGACCGGGACAGACGAAAGAAGAATTGAAGTTATGTGCGAGGAAGGAGCCTCGCGCATATGCGCGACCCAGCTGGGCGCATATGCGCGAGGTAGGCAGAGAACCTCGTGCATATGCGCGATAGGACCCGCGCATATGCGCGAGTATGGTAGAGAACCTCGCCCATAGGTGCCGGGTGAGGGCGCGCATATGCGCGTGATGCCGTGAAGATACGCGCCGAGACATAGTGTCTCGCGCATATACACCGATGGAGGTCGCGCATATGCACGAGACGTGCAGCACATAGATGAGCCACTTGCCCTTGTACCATGCAATATATATATATAAATCATGCAATTCTTCAGATTCAGAAGGAAAAGAACGGAAAAGCTCCAGAGAATTGGTCAAGTTCTTTGAATCGGAGATTTACGATTTCTGCAAAATCCAGCCGTCTGAATTTCAATCCGACTTCGGTACTGTGTTCCTATCGGCAAGAGCTTCAACTGGACGTAAGTTTTACTGCGTTTTGTTATGATTTGAAAATATGATATTGAAGAAATCAGATATGATTCGTATATGGTGTTCTTGCGATATTAGACATCGTATAATCAAAACCGGATTGAAGAACAGATACAGTATGAAATTGTTATGATTTATCAGATTTGATTTGATTGAGATTTGATATCAGAATTGTATTTTTATTGATTATGAGTTGTGAGAATTATATCTGATTGATATTGTATTGCTGGGTATATCGAGATGGTGCCGTTGAAACAGAATTTGATTGAGTTATGATTATATCCAGGATTGATTGAGATTGTATACTGGTATTATACCTATTGGAAATGTCTTTCTAGATTGATATATCGAAGGATTCGAAGATAGATCAGAGCCGAACCCCAACGAAAGAAAGATATAAACCAATGTTGAACCGGGAAGATACGACTCGAGTTTGATTTGACTTGAGTTTCCCAAAAACCACATACTTTAGTTTATTGCATTGATATTTGCAATTCATGAGATTGATATGCTTAGTCTATTGATTTATAGCAAAGCACGTGTCGAGTAATGGGCGGATATGCCTAGTTATTGGCGGATATGCCAAGTCTTTGGCGAATATGCCAAGACACTGGATGTTTGATTTATATCGATGTTGCGTAGGAGCGGATTGACTTCTATTGCGGAGATTCTGTGAGGCCCGTGGCCGAAGAGGGCGGGGGGTGATCGCCGGTGCCATGAGGTTGCACGGACAATGAGCGGCTCCTGGCAGGCTTCTAGGTGGAGGGGACATGAATGAACCGATCTCACACCGGAATGAGAGGGATTCCGAGACTGTTCAATGTAATGGACTGTACAGTTAAAGAGGGCTTAAAAGATTTGATTTGTACTACTCATATCACGAAGGTGCATCTTTTTTTCGGTAGCTCATCACATAAGAACTCCAAAGTTAGGCGTGCTTGACTTGGGGTAATTTTGGGATGGGTGACCTCCTGGGAAGTTTCCCAGGGTGCGTGTGAGTGAGGACATAAGCACGCTGGAAAGACTCGTCTTGATACAGTGAGGACAGTCGTCAAATCTGGGGCGTTACAGTTGGTATCAGAGCTGACCTCTCTTAGTACGGTGTGGTTCGGGGATGAAGCAAGCGGAAGCTGGTGGGCATGTGAGGCCTGGGGCCGAAGAGGGCGGGGGGTGATCGCCGGTGCCATGAGGTTGCACGGACAATGAGCGGCTCCTGACAGGCTTCTAGGTGGAGGGAACATGAATGAACCGATCTCACACCAGAATGAGAGGGATTCCGAGACTGTTCAATGTAATGGACTGTACAGTTAAAGAGGGCTTAAAAGATTTGATTTGTACTACTCATATCACGAAGGTGCATCTTCTTTGAGGTAGCTCATCACATAAGAACTCCAAAGTTAAGCGTGCTTGACTTGGGGTAATTTTGGGTGGGTGACCTCCTAGGAAGTTTCCCAGGGTGCGTGTGAGTGAGGACATAAGCACGCTGGAAAGACTCGTCTTGATACAGTGAGGACAGTCGTCAAATTTGGGGCGTTACAGATTCGGTATATTGTAATATCCAGGAACCGGGATCCCTAGATTAGAGATGAGTCGAGTCTGAGATGACGAGTCCAGAGTTTATTTACAGCTTTATATTGATTCATGTCTTTCAGATTTGATACATGCTATTGATATCTGTTTCATGTTTTTATATCTGTTTATATGATTGCATGTATACATTGTTTATACTGGTAATGTATTTCTCACCGGAGTTATCCGGCTGTTGTTGTGTTTGTATGTGTGCATGACAACAGGTGGGACAGGATCAGGGTCAAGAAGAGGATGAGAGATTACAGTTAGCGTGGAGATCCGACCCAGAAGTAGATTAGGATTCAGCACTTGATATATAGTAGTTAAACGCTAGTTGGACAGGAATGTATTTAGTACCAGACATGTACTTTTACTTTTGACATGTATATCAGATTGATTCCATTATGTTTCCGCACTTGTATTTAAAAAAAAATAAAAATTTAGACCCTGGTTATCTTAATTGATTTAATTATTTCCAAAGATGATTAAGAAATGAATTAGTGTCCGGGTCCTCACAGCATGTGTTATCGGAACAGTAGGTTCTGTAGACTGAGATAGAAGCTAGTGAGCGGGGTAGATTAAGTTTTCTTTCTTGCTTTTATGTGCTAGCATGTTTACTGCTTTGAAATGCATGTTTACCTGATTATCTGCTTTGAAATGCATGTTTACCTGATTACTGCCGATTCCTGATCAGCAGTAAGATGATCAGAGGAGGAGTGAAACAGGTTTATGGTATTTGGTTACTAATCATTTTCATAATCAGATATGCCTCCTCGAAGAGTACCAGAACAGGGTAGTACTTCAACTAATCCGATGGATGTGACAGCAACACCGATGGAAACGTTACTGAAGAAGTTTCAGTCATTTAAACCGCCAACCCTGAAAGGAACATAGACTTCTGTTGACTGTGAGTGTTGGTTAGATGATATTGAGATGCTGTTTGATTCCTTGGATTACACAAATGAGCGCCGAGTCCAATTGATAGGGCACCAGTTGCATGACGTTGCAAAGAACTGGTGGATCACGACAAGGAAAGCATTGGAGCATCGAGGTACGAATATCACTTGGAATGTCTTTAAAACTGAGTTCTATCAAAGATTCTTCCCAGTGTCGTACAGAAAAGACAAGGGTGCAGAGTTTGCAAATTTGAGACATGGTCAGTTGAACATTGAAGAGTATGTGGCCAAGTTCTCTACCTTGTTGCGTTTTGCTCCACATGTGGCCGAGAATGACGAAGCTGTTGCTGATCAGTTCATTAATGGGCTGAATCCTGAGATTTTTACATTGGTGAACACAGGGCGACCGAATAACTTTGCTGATGCCCGGAACAGAGCAAAAGGAGCAGAAGCGGGTCTGATGAGGCAGAAAGGAGCTTCCGTATGTTCCTCCAGCATCGAGACCACAGCAACCCCCTCCCAGATTTGAGAGTGGCAGCAGCAGTGGTGGAAAGTAAGATTATCTGAAAGCCAGAGGAAAACAGTTTAAGAAGTCTGGCAGCAGTTCTTCTAGCTCCAGTGGTTCCCGACAGAGCCAGAGTTATACCGGGGCTTATTGCAGAACTTGCGGAGGGAGACATCCGACCGAGCAATGCCAGGAAGTGATTGGTAGTTGCCGTATTTGCAGACAACTGGGACATTTTGCTAGATTATGTCCACAGAGAGGTTCCCAGGGAGTAGAATCAGCTGGATCAGTGGCTCAGACTGATAGACGATCATCAACTGTTCATTCTTTCCAGCCACCACCGACGACTACTCCGTCACAGCAGAGGCCAGGAGGAAGCCAGACTGTTAGCCAGCCTCCTAGACAACAGGCCAGAGTATTTGCTTTGACAGAGGAACAGGCCCAGGAAGCACCAGATGATGTTGTTGCAGGCAACTGTTCTTTATGTGGTTATCCTGCCTATGTATTGATAGATACATGTGCATCTCTTACATTTATTTCTGAACGATTTGCATTGAGTCATGCATTGTCTGTTGAGTCTTTATCTGCTGTAGTGTCTGTCTCTTCTCCTTTGGGGACGGGTTTGATTACAGTGAATTCTGTGAAACATTGTGTACTACAGTATGACGGTCATGAGATTGAGTTAGACTGTATTGTACTTGGCTTGTTTGATTTTGATTGCATTATTGGTATCGATATGCTGACCAAATACAGAGCTATCGTTGATTGTTTCCATAAGATTGTCAGATTCAGACCTGAGATGGCTGAAGAATGGAAATTTTACGGTAAGGGTTCTAGATCTAGAATTCCTTTGATATCTGCGTTATCTATGACTCGATTATTACAGAAAGGAGCGGAGGGATTCCTTGTGTATTCAGTTGGCTTACTGAAATCGAGCCCATCACTAGCTGATTTGCCAGTGGTCTGTGAGTTTGCTGATGTCTTCCGAGATGAGATTCCGGGTTTGCCTCCGATTCGAGAGATAGACTTCAGCATTGAATTTGTACCTAGGTACAGTTCCGATTTCTAGAGCTCCGTACAGAATGACACCGAATGTGTTGAAAGAATTGAAATAGTAGTTGGAAGATTTACTGGCCAAGGGTTACATCAGACCGAGTGTTTCTCCTTGGGGTGCTCCAGTACTGTTTGTGAGGAAGAAATACGGTTCAATGAGACTCTGTATTAACTACCGGCAACTGAACAAGGTTACGGTAAAGAACAAATATCCTTTGCCTCGTATCGATGATTTATTTTATCAGTTGCAGGGTTCTTTTGTCTATTCCAAGATCGATCTGAGATCTGAATATCATCAACTGAGAGACTATATGCCAAACTATCGAAATGTGAGTTTTGGTTGAGACAGGTTGTATTTCTGGGTCACATTATATCTGGAGATGGGATTTCTGTTGATCCTAGTAAGGTTGAAGCCACGATCAGTTGGCCAAGACCGACTTCTGTGCCAGAGATACGCAGTTTGATGGGTTTAGCAGGCTATTATCGTCGATTTATTAAAGATTTCTCGAGTATTGCTAAACCTATTACGCAGCTGACTCAGAAGAATGCTCCAGTTTTCTTGAGTTGAAGAAGAGATTGACCAGTGCTCTGATCTTGACTATTCCATCAGGTACTTGTGATTTTGTGGTTTATTGCGATGCTTCTCACAGAGGATTGGGTTGTGTTTTGATGTAGCGAGGACATGTTATCGCTTATGCCTCGAGACAGTTGAAGCCACATGAATCTCGCTATCCAATTCATGATCTTGAATTGGCAGCCATTGTATTTGCTTTGAAGATATGGCGACACTACTTATATGGTGAGAAGTTTGAAATGTATTCTGATCATAAAGCTTGAAATAACTATTTTCACAGTCAGAACTGAATATGAGGCAGCGAAGATGGCTTGATTTATTGAAAGATTTTGATTGTGAAATCAAGTACTATCTAGGAAAGTCGAATGCAGCAGCTGATGCACTGAGTCGAAAGGTATGTTCTTTATCCCTATCGACGATTGGTGTTTCGAATTTGATTGAAGATTGTTGTTTGTCTGGATTAGTATTTGAGACAGATTGTAGACTGTAGAGACTCTATGCTGTCCAAGTCGAACCAGAGCTGATTTTTTGAATTAAAGCGGCTCAGAAAGTTGATCAGAATGTTCAGAATTCGATATTGATGGTCAGAGCAGGGCATCGATCAGAGTATCAGGTACGTGATCAGGTACTGTATGTGAATAATCGTCTTGTTGTGCCAGAGGTTTCAGAGTTGAAACGACAGATATTGTCAGAAGCGCACAGTAGTCGATTCAGTATTCATCCTGGTGGCAGAAAGATGTACAATGATTTGAAAAGACAGTTTTGGTGGAAACAGATGAAAGATGATATTGCTGAATTTGTATCCAAGTGTCTGAATTGCTAACAGGTGAAAGCCGAAAGAAAGAAACCAGGAGGACTAGTTACAGAGTTTATCTATTCCTGAATGAAATGGGATCACATTTCCATAGGATTTTGTAACGAAGCTACCGAGATCCTCCCGAAGTTGTGATGCGATTTGGGTCATTATTGACAAATTGACCAAATCGCATGTTTTATTCTGTACAAGATGACGTACAGACATGACCAGATGGCAGAGATTTATGTCAGAGAGGTGGTCAGATTGCATGGAGTGCCGAAGTCGATTGTTTCAGACCGTGATCCTCGGTTTACTTCGCACTTTGGCAGAGTTTACAGCAGGCTCTAGGTACGAAGTTACATCTGAGTACCGCATATCATCCATAGACTGACGGATAGTCAGAGCGGACTATCCAGACACTGGAGGATATGCTTAGAGCTGTAGTGCTTGATTTTATCACTAGTTGGCAAGATTCTTTGCCACTTTGTGAGTTTTCAGTACAACATCTATCAGACGAGTATAGAGATGGCACCATTTGAAGCGTTGTATGGCAAGAAGTGTAGATCCCCTCTGTATTGGGATGATATCTCTGAGGTACCAGAGATTGGACCTGATATGATCCGAGATATGACAGATAAAGTGAAGCTGATTCAGAAGAGAATGAAGGCAGCTCAAGACAGACAGTCCAAATATGCCAAAGTTCGACGCAGACCGTTGGTATTTGAGGCAGGAGACCGAGTATTCTTGAAGATTTCACCTTTCAGAGGAGTTGTCAGATTTGGCAAGAAAGGGAAGTTGTCTCCACGTTATATTGGGCCATATGAGATTCTCGAGTAAGATAGGAGATCACGCCTATCGACTCGCATTACCGCCTTCTTTATCTGGGATACATGATGTCTTTCATGTTTCTTTATTGAGGAAATATCTTTCCGATGCTTCACATGTCATTCAGCCAGAAGAGGCCGAACATGATGAGACACTGAGTTACTTTGAAAAGCCGATCCAGATTCTCGATCGTAAGGAAAAACAACTCAGAACGAAGACTATTCCGCTTGTGAAAGTTCAGTGGAGTCGTCATGGTATTGAAGAAGCTACCTAGGAGACAGAATCAGATATGAGACAGAGATTCCCAGAGTTATTTCATTGATGTGAGTTTTCTTATTTAGCTTCTATTCTCCATTCCTTATTGTATCTGATTTGATATCTGATTTGATTGCCTATGATTTCGGGGACGAAATCGGATCTTAGGGGGGGAGAAATGTAATGCCCGAGAATTTTGTTATCATAATCTGTAATGATTTATTGATAGTTGATGTGATTATAGACGCAACGGATCGGACTGGGACAGACGAAAGAAGAATTGAAGTTATGTGCGAGGAAGGAGCCTCGCGCATATGTGCGACCCAGCTAGGGCGCATATGTGCGAGGTAGGTAGAGAACCTCGCGCATATGCGCGACAGGACCCGCGCATATGCGCGAGTATGGCAGAGAACCTCGCGCATATGCGCCGGGTGAGGGCGCGCATATGCGCGAGATGCCGTGAAGATACGCGCCAAGACATAGTGTCACGCATATGCGCCGATAGGAGGTCGCGCATATGCGCGAGACATGCAGCACATAGGATGAGCCACTTGCCTTTGTACCATGCAATACATATATATAAATCATGCAATTCTTCAGATTTAGAAGGAAAAAAACGGAAGAGCTCCAGAGAATTGGTCAAGTTCTTTGAATCGGAGATTTACGATTTCTGCAAAATCCAACCGTCTGATTTTCAATCCGACTTCGGTACTGTGTTTCTATCGGCAAGAGCTTCAACTAGACGTAAGTTTTACTACGTTTTGTTATGATTTGAAAATATGATATTGAAGAAATAAGATATGATTCGTATATGGTGTTCTTGCGGTATTAGACATCGTATAATCAAAACCGGATTGAAGAACAGATACCGTATGAAATTGTTATGATTTATCAGATTTGATTTGATTGAGATTTGATATCAGAATTGTATTGTTATTGATTATGAGTTGTGGGAATTGATATTTGATTGATATTGTATTGCTGGGTATATCGAGATGGTGCCGTTGTGCCGTTGAAACAGAATTTGATTGAGTTCTGATTATATCCAGGATTGATTGAGATTGTATACTGGTATTATACCTATTGGGAATGTCTTTCCAGATTGATATATCGAAGGATTCGAAGACAGATCAGAGCCGAACCCCAACGAAAGAAATGTATAAACCAATGTTGAACCGGGAAGATACGACTCGAGTTTGATTTGACTCGAGTTTCCCAAAAACCACATACTTTACTTTATTGCATTGATATTTGCAATTCATGAGATTGATATGCTTAGTCTATTGATTTATAGCAAAGCACGTGTCGAGTCATGGACGGATATGCCTAGTTATTGGCGGATATGCCAAGTCTTTGGCGGATATGCCAAGATACTGGATGTTTGATTTATATCGATGTTGCGTAGGAGCGGATTGACTTATATTGCGGAGATTCAGTATATTGTAGTATCCAGTAACTGGGATCGCTAGATTAGAGATGAGTCGAGTCTGAGATGACGAGTCCAGAGTTTATTTACAGCTTTATATCGATTCTTGTCTTTCAGATTCGATACATGCTATTGATATCTGTTTCATGCTTTTATATCTGTTTATATGATTGCATGTATACATTGTTTATACTGGGAATATATTTCTCACCGGAGTTATCCGGCTGTTGTTGTGTTTGTATGTGTGCATGACAACAGGTGGGACATGATCAGGGTCAAGAAGAGGATGAGAGATTACAGTTAGCGTGGAGATCCGGCCCAGAAGTAGATTATGATTCAGCACTTGATATATAGTAGTTGAACCCTAGTTGGACAGGAATGTATTTAGTACCAGACATGTACTTTTACTTTTGACATGTATATCAGATTGATTCCATTATGTTTCCGCACTTGTATTTAAAAAAAAAATTTAGACCCTGTTTATCTTAATTGATTCAATTATTCCCAAAGATGATTAAAAATGAATTAGTGTCCGGGTCCCCACAAAAACTGTCGCACATAGCGACGATGTTTGTTTAAAAGTCGCTAATAGCAACGCTTTATGAAATTAAGCGACGGTTACCCAAAAAACCGTATCAAATTTTCTATAAATATCAGTGTTTCCGGTCAATTTTCTTCCACACCACTTCACAACACTTAAAATTTTTCTCTTTTACACGATCTTAGTTTCGATTTAGAGTAAATTTTTTCGCTTTAATTTTTAGTATATTTTAAAGTTTTAGTTAAGATAAGGAATATTGTTAACATAGTAAGATTGTAAGTTTTTTTTATATTTATTAAATTATTAAAAGTAATTTTTTTTAATTTTACTGAAAAATTAGCGATGAAAATCATGCAAAACCGTCGCTAAAATTAGCGATGAAATTTAAGAAAAACCGTCGCTAATGTTAGCGACGGTTTACTAAACAGTCGCTAATTAGAGACGGTTTTGCATGAACACCGTCGCTAAAAAACCATCGCTAATTATTAAAATCGTAGCAAATTGTAGCTACGACAACGGTTTACTCTTTAACCGAAGGGCCTTTAACAACAGTATTACAAGACCTACGACAACGGTTTTTCACCGTCGTCTTTAGACGTCTACGACAACGGTTTTTGACCGTTGTCTTTGAGCACACTCTTTGACCACATGGGGTCAAAGAAAACAGTTTTAAAAGGCCTACAACAACGGCGAAAAACCGTTGTCTTTAGCATTTTTTTTGTAGTGAGAGATGCGATTTCACATGGTCTCTACTACATTGGATTGTTATTAGCTTATGTACAATTAAAACCAATTCATTCATTAACCGATAACACATAGTTAACTATCCCCCTTTCCAAGTGATGAATAAAATTTTATTGTCTTTTACTGATTTTAATAATCATATTCAAAATATTGCAATAAACAATATATGAAAAATATGTTCTTACCACGATTCCGATGGGATTATACGATTTTCGAACAATATAAACATCCTACGATACGTTTCTTACAATCCTAATTTCAATCCCCACTCTTGAGTGATGGATATAAATTATGTAGTCTATCAAAATATGGTCAGTAATTCAAAAGCGTTAAGAAAAAGTAAACGCAAATAAACGACAAGATATTAATGCATAAAACTCAATAATTTAGAAATAATGTTATAACAAAGCTACAACGATCTCTAGACAGAGGATTTAGTTCATAACTAAATACAGTTCAAAACAAGACATGTTTTTCGTCAATATACTAAAAAAAACACAAAAACAAAATCATAGAAGAAAAAAAAAAGAAGTCGAGCCACGTCACTGTCTCTAGGATACACGTTCTTCAATCTTCGATCTACGTTCTTCGTTGATTCGCTCCTTCTCTCATTTTTATCTCAGGTATTTTGTGTGTAAGTCTCTCCTCTCTCATCTATTCTAGGGATTCGTGAGATGTGGTGTTTGCATTAGTTTTGTGTGTGTTTTCATTGTGTGTGCATTTCATCTATGTTTTGTTCGTTTTAGAATTAACAAATGCATATGATCATGGCTCACTTGTACTTGATGTATTTACAGGTTAAATGACCAGAGAACTGAAATCGGGAATAAATATACAAGCCACGCAAGAAAGGAGTGAATTTTGTAGAAGAGTTGGCGCTCGGGTGCGAAGATGGATTTCCTGACAGAAGAGTTGGCGCCTGGGCGGTAGAATCTCGCCGCTCAAGCGCGAGACATGCCTTTCGAAGAGTGGATTACAGAGGACTTGGTGTTTGGGCAGTAGAATCATACCGCACGAGCGCGAGTGCCGCACATTGGAAGAAAAATAACAGGGGACATGGCGCTCGGCGGTAGATTTTTACCGCCCAAGCGGGACCCAATTTTGAAAATTTTTTTGAGGATGATTTCTTGCCTTCCGGGGGTTGCTTACCAATTGAGGCTACACAAAAGGACTATAAGGCACGAAAAAAATTCAGATTATTCAGTAGTCACAAAGTTGGAAGAGAGAAAAAGGCTTGGAGCAAAGCCTGGAGCGAAGAATTCAAGATTTCCGAGCACTGTTCTTCGTGTTTTTGTCATGTCTAGTATTTCTAGCTTAAAACTTATTGTTTAAATATTTTTTTGCTTATTTTGATAATGAATTATAGTAGTTAAATTTCATTATTTGTTGGGATTTAAGGGGATCCTACCCCGAAACTTTATTTAGTTAATTTATCTTTCGACTTTTGATTTATTCTTGATTGTGCTCTTATTTTCATTGCGTTTTGAAGCATAGCTAACTTTAATAACGATTTCATATTGCGAGTGAGTTCGAGAGAATAGGCCATGATATGAACGAATAGCATTGTCAGTGGATTTACAATTTACATAGATGATATGAAGTTGAATACACGTCGATAGCCATAATCCAGCAGGTCAAAAGCTAAGGGATTTCATAGAACGACATGCAATTCACCATTGATAAATAATTAAAGAGATTTAATTACTTCATTGAGTTGAATTATTTTGGTATAGCTCGAGAGGGTGTGTTCAATTGGTTAGGAAATCTGTCGAAAGCGTAGATCATTGTCGAATGAATTAAGTAAATGAACGAGGGGTAGGTGAACCGAGATTCTCAACAAACTCATTTCTCATTGAATCTTTAATCAATCATTTTAGCTTATTCCTTATTTTAATTTAATTTGCGAATCATTTCGTTGACCTTTTGTTTAATCATCGTAGTAGTAAACAATCATCTGAATTATCCTTGCTAAAGATTTAATAATTGGGAATAACAATTGCGAAATATAGTCTCTGGAGTAACGATACCCGTACTCTTGTACACTATATTATTACTTGACATCGTGCACTTGGGATTATTTCGAGCTTGAATATTATTGATTTTTACCAAGGATTTTACATTGCAAGTTTTGCTCAATCAAATTTTTGGCGCCGTTGCCGGGGATTGTTAATCCACAATTTTTTTATTAATTTACTTTAGCATTCTTTATTTTATTTTTTTTGACACCTTAGATTTATTTGCAGATGTCCCTCTCGGTGCATGCGAAGATCTCTAGAATTTGAACTAGAGATATTATATCCTGAGATTGAAAGAACCCTACGCAGAAGAAGAAAACAAGAGAGGTTTAGAGACATGATGAATAGGAACAAGCGCGCGGAAGATAATCATGAAGCTCTAAGAGTCGAGGAACCAAGGAGCATACCCACGCTGGAGTACGCACAGCCTTCGCTTGATGGAGCGCATCCAAGTATAGTGAGGCCAATCATCAGGGCGAACCAGTTTGAGATCAAACCAGCCATTATTCAAATGATTCAGAACACCGTCCAGTTTGGAGAAAATACGCTAGATGACCGAAACATTTAAGGGGATCGATTACGGTGCCTTAAAGCGCAACAGAATTTCAAAAATCATATTTTAAATATGAAAACCGAGCACCCCTTTAGTGTGTAGCAAATACCAAAATAAACACAAACATAGGGTGTTTAGAAGTTTACCTATCAATCACAGAGGATTGATGATTGGCTCTTGAAAGGTAGAAAAATCTACAAGCTTCCCTAGAGCATTCCTTGCTAAAAAATCAAGCCCAACACCAACTAAGAAGATCCCCTCTAATTTTGCACTAGAAAAATTATACGATTTTTATTTGAGAAGTGAATGCTCTCATCAACAATTGAAGGAGCAGAAATTATAGAAAATGATTATGAAAATTTCGGCCACTTCAAGCTTGGAGGAGAGAAGAATTTTCTTGGTTGTGTAAAAAATTAAAAGTTGCATGAGCATGTCATGCATTGCTTGTTGAAAAAGTTTCCTCCAACCATTCATCTCCCAAGCATGCAATTTTATTTGGTCTTGTAACAATTACAAAGACCATGGACTTTAATTTAAATGTCTCAAACAAATTTGAGACCAATTAAACTTTACTTGAATTTACTCAAGCCCATTAATCGAATAATTATTTCTAATTAGACTCTACAAGGCCCTATGTTATTTAATTAATTCAACACTTAAATTAATTTAATTATTTGGACTCTACTAGATCCACTAGTGTTTAATTAATTCAACACTTGAATTAATTTAATTTAGTCCATAATAACTTTTATGAAAATGACAATTTTCAAATATATTATTTATTAGTGCCAACTTTTAATTTAGGAATACTTCCACAAATTAAAAGTTACATTCCCTATAATTCTCTTGTAAAAGTCATACATATATTTTTATTTGCGCTTATAAACTACACATTGAACTATTTTTCCTTCTCAACGAGATCTAGAAAGTTAGCACTTGGGTGGCCCTCTATGGTTCATTGATACAACTAGCAGTGGGTTCACATCTCAATGTGATTCGGGACTAAACATGTCCATATATGAGCATACCCTAAATGATTCATTCTTATTTATCAACTCCTTGATAATTAGAACGTCAGAACTCATGTCTGATAGTACCCAACCAATAATGTTAAACGCTTAGCAGCATTGCTTACATGATTTCCTAGGTATCAAATGATAGTGACTGCAAGAACCATTCTATTATGGTTAGCGTACAGTACGGTCCCTTCATCTTGTATATCCCGATCGATTCGAAAACTATAGGTATATCGAGAGTTGTCAAAGAATCGATACTATGTGTCATGTTGTAGTTGCATCGATGATGTAATCTAAGAAACCCCTTTCTTAATTACCACTAATACTCTGATCAGAGATTTCAAACTACAAACACATGAGATCACATAGGATATCCACACCTGAAGGTAAGCGGTGAATCCCCGACTACAATGTATTGAATCCTATATGTTTCGACAGAACACCCAACCTTGCCACCTGATGACCACATGAGAGTCGGTAAACAAGTCAAATTGCAATGCTAGCATATAGAGTCTCGATGTTGTCTCGGGTCATAAGGACTAATGGTGTAGAACCATAAACTAGGACTAATGGTCAGTCTCTATAGATCTGTATTCCCAATACAAAAGATGCTTCACCCAAGTCCTTCATCGAGAACTTACTTGCTAACCATATTTTAGTTGATTCCAACATCCCTATATCATTCTCAATGAGTAGAATGTCATCAACATATTGCACCAGGAATGTTACAGCACTCCCACTGACCTTCTTATACACACAGGGTTCCTTAGGATTGTTAGTAAAACCAAACTCTTTGATTGTACTGTCGAATATGAGGTTCCAACTCCTAGATACTTGCTTTAGACCATAAATAGATCTCTGAGGTTTTTATACCATATGCTCACTTCCGATAGATGTAAATCCTTCAGGTTGAGACATGTAAATCACTTCCTTAATATCCCCATTAAGAAAGGCTGTCTTGACATCCATCTGCCATATCTCATTGTCATACCATGCAGCTATGGCTAGCAATATCCTTATAGACTTTAACATTGAAACTGGAGAAAAGGTTTCCTCAAAGCCAACTCATTGTCTTTGAGTATAGCCTTTTGATACCAATCGTGCCTTGAAGGTCAATACCTTCCCATCCGCCCCAAGTTTTCTCTTGTAAATCCATTTACACCCTCTAGGGAATAGTTCCCTCAGGAGGATCCACAAGATTCCATACTTGGTTCGAATGCATGGAAGTCATCTCAGATTCAATAGCTTCAAGCCATTTGGATGAATCGGCATCAGATAACTCGTCCTTGAAGGTCATTGGATCGCATCCATGGTTAGGCTCATCATAACCCTCTTCAAGAAGCAGACCATGCCTCATAGGTGGTCTCGAGACTCTCTCGGATCTTCTAGGAGCTTGTATCTCTTTTCTTGGCTTTCGGGTGTAGGTTCTACAATAGTGGGTGTCTCTCGAACTTCTTCGAGTTCTATCATCTCCCATTTTCTATCCAATAGAAATTCATTTTCCAAAAAAGTTGCATTCCTAGAAACAAACACCTTTGTTTCTTGGGGATGATAAAAATAATATCCAACTGAATCCTTGGATATCCAACAAAGTAACATAAAATGGATTGACTATCAAATTTATCTCCCACTGCCTGCTTCACATAAGCAGGGCATCCCCATATTCTTCTCTAAGATAACGATATTTGGGAGGCTTACCCATCCAAATCTCATATGGTGTCTTATCAACTGCCTTTGAATGGACATTGTTCAACAATAGTGCCGCTGTCTCAAGTGCATATCCCAAAAGGATGACGAAAATTCCGTGAACCCCATCATAGACCGAACCATGTCCATCAAAGTTTGGTTACGACGCTCTGAAACAACATTCAATTGCGGCGTAGCAAATGGAGTCCAATGCGAGAGAATCCCATTCTCCCTAAGATACTCTTGGAACTCGGCACTCAAGTACTCACCAACTCGATCCGATCAAAGTGACTTGATGCTTCGTTCCAAATGTTTCTCTATTTCACTTCTGAATTCTTTGAACCTTTCAAAGGCTTCAGATTTGTATTTCATCAAATACACATACCCATACCTCGAAAAGTCATCAGGAAAGGTGATGAAGTAGGCATGTCCATGCTTATTGGTGATGCTAAGCGGACCGCACACATCGATATGGATCAAATCCAATAACCCTTTGGCTCGCTTCACGTGGCCCTTAAAGGGAATTTTGGTCATCTTTCCTTTTAGACATGATTCACAAGTCGTGAGAGAATTAATATCAGACATATCAAACATGCCTACTCCGACTAGCTTGTTCATCCTTCTTAGGGAAATATATCTTAATCGAGCATGCCATAATTGTGACGAATTTAGAGTATCTCGTTTTTGTTTGTTTGTTGTTGTTATTGCTTGGACATTGTTTAGTGGAATATCGTTCAGTTTTAAGTTATAGAGATCGTTTTCAAGTTCTCCCGTACCAATCAAACATTCATTCTTGTAAATGTTGCAAACACCTTTGCTAAATAAACAAGAATATCCATCTTTATCAAGCATAGAAGAGGAAACAATGTTTTTAACCAAATCAGGTACAAACAAAACATCTTTTAAATTAGCTTAAAATCATTGTTAAAAAACAAGTAAACATCTTCAATAGCCTTGGCAGCAACTCTTGCCCCATTTTTCATCCTCAAGAAAGTCTCACCTTCCCTTAGCCTTCTACTTCTTCCCATCACCTGCAAATAATTACAGAGATGTGAGCCACATCCGGTATCTAATACCCCAGAAGTAGAGTTACTTGAAATGTTTAATTCAATATAGAACATATCATTTTCTAAACCTTTCTGGGCAAGATATTTTCTGCAATTACACCTCCAATATCGAGGCTTCTTGCAGTGATGACGATTATTAGAAGTCTTGTCAGCCTTGACTGGTGTGGCTGCCACAACGGGATTCAGAGCTTGCCTCTTCAAGAGCACATTCTTCTTGGGACGTTGGAAAGAATGCTTCCTTCTCTTCCCATGTGGACCATTCTTCACACCAGATGAAGAACACACATAAAGAACCGACTTCTCTTTCTTGATGGTGGACTCAAAGGTAACAAACATATCACCAACTCCTCAAGGTTAGGCTCCAGCTTTTTCATGCTGAAATTCACCACAAAAGGATCAAATGAGCTAGGCAGCGACAAGAGCAACACGTCAGTGGTCAACTTCGAAGGAATCGTAAGATCCATGCCAAAGAGCCTGTCCACAAGCCCAATCATCTTTAGGCAATGCTCATGGACCGAGGCCCCATCTCGCATGCATAAAGTGACCAGCTCCTTGACAGTAGCATGCCTAAGAGGCCGTGTTTGATCACCAAAGAGCTCCTTGAGATGCAAATAAATGTCAGCAGCACGCTTTGCATCCTCAAAACTCCTCTACAGGTCATCATTCATAGAAGCCTGCATATAACACTTGGCTCGCAAGTCATGGTCACACCAATCCTTGTAAGTCTGCAATTCCTCAGGAAGTGCTGCTAGTCAGAGACTCGACCGGGGGCGACTCAGTAAGTGTATATGATATAATTTCCGAATTCAAGACGATTCAGGTTTCTTAGCCAATTGAGGTAATTAGGTCCAGCTAAAACCTATTTGTCGAGTATTCACTACAAGAAATTCTGCATACAACAATGCACATACGACAACGGTTTTTGTGAAAAACCGTTGTCGTATGTTTTAGCAACGGTTTTAACGAAAACCGTTGTCTTTTTGGGGTCAAAGACAACGGTTTTTTGGGTCAATAACAACAGTTCTATATAACCGTTGTCTTTCGAGCCTTTTTTTAGGGTCAATGACAATATGAACCGTTGTCTATTAGCGTGTTTTTTTTAAAACCGTTGTCGATTAGCGTGGTTTTTGGACAAACAACAACGGTTTTGGAAAACATTTCCATATTTAGCGACGGATTTTCAAAAACCGTCGCTAATTTAAAATTAGAGTTTTTATAAACTGTCGCTAATTTTAGCAAAGATTTTAAATAAAACCGTCACATGTTTAAAATTCGCGACGGTTTTAATCACCTGTCTCTAAATTTAGCGACGGTTTAGTATAAATCGTCGCTACATTGAGCGATGGTTTAAAGCCAAACCGTCGCATAATTAAAACATGCGACGGTTTTTCTAAAAGCGTCGCTACACTTAGCGACGGTTTACCAAAAACCGTCGCTGAATTGAGCGACGGTTTTTCTAAAACTGTCGCTAAATTTCGCGACGGGTTTATGGAAACTGTCGCTATTTTAAAATTACCGATGGTTTAATCAAAAACCGTCGCAATCTCTCTATTCGATCCATTTTCCTCAACAACAATTCACAACACTTAAAATTTTTCTCCCTTACACAATTTTCTCACTTCACACAACACTTAAAATTTTTCTCACTACTTCATAACACTTAAAATTTTTCTCTCTTACACGATTTTACTACTTCACAACACTTAAAATTTTTCTCTCTTACACAATTTTACCACTTCACACAACACTTAAAATTTTTCTCACTACTTCATAACACATAAAATTTTTCTCTCTTACACAATTTTACTACTTCACAACACTTAAAATTTTTCTCTCTTACACGATTTTAGTTTCGATTGTTAGTTTCTTTTAGATTTATTAAATTATTAAAAAGTTTTTTTTTTCGAAACAAATTAGCGACAGAAATCTTGATTAAAGACCGTCGCTAAAATTAGCGACGGTCTTGACTGCTAACCTTCTCTAACATTAGCGACGGTTTATGATACCTTCGCTAATTAGCGACAGCTTTAAAAAAACCGTCGCAAATTCTACCTGCCACATCTGATAAAAATTGTTGTCGTTGAACGGAGTTTCAACAACACCCTCAGTTACAACAGTTTTAAAAAGGATTACGACAACGGATTTTCGTTGTCAGTTTGCCGTTTTTGTTGTAGTGATTGCAAATAATAGGTTGTGAATCAAAAACATTGTCAAATTTGTACTGAAAAAATAAAAACAGATTAATGTTAATGACTATTTTAAAATATTTAGTAAGATATAAAGTATAGACTTTTACTTCATAAATTTTCGCTCTCACTGTTTGTGACATTTTTCACTGCCCTCTTGTGAAAACGAGAAACTCCTTTCCTCAGTAGGTATATAAGGTTCAATTAGCAAATTATGATCCCGAATAATATCAGTCAATCATAATTCTAAAAGGTAGTTTCTAATTGCATCTTCATGCAACTATTTACGTAAAATTTTGTCTCACGTTTGATTAGGACCCAATAATATGACGTCGTTCATCTTTACGTATCAAACCTTACCCATCGATATTGAACCTTAATGCACGGTCGCCATGAGTTCCCTCAATAATATGAGCCGAAATCATGGGAGTTCCATGTAGTTCACATCACCATGTCAATAGATGTCACAAATTTCTGGTGTCTAGGGCTCTGCCAATTATATGAGCCGAGCCCCGAGCAGGGTAGCGTTCATCATGCACCCATAGTCGATGGAAGACATAGAAATTATAAACACCTTTATAATTCCCTTTTTCGAGCTTGATATTAATTTTGAATCTTATTCAAAATGAGGGTTTTTAATTTTGAAAGGTCTCATCATTAATTTTGTTTAAAAGCTCGCCATGTTTGATCGTATGTTTGCCGGATTCATGCAACATTGTTATTATCATAATAATAACGCACATACTCATTATTTATAATATATCATGCATATATTATAAACAGTAAAGTAAACAAAGATGATCAATCGCCCAAAAAACTAATGGCCCGTGTTTGCCCGTGTGAGCAAACATGGGCCTAGGTCCAATCTTCGAGAGTGCATGGGATGCAAATGCATAATTACATAAGCCTCCAATATTTACATGTCTTCGATCTTTATAATTATCATGAAAACTATCTTCCAATCTTTATCTTCCACTATACTAATATTTACAAATAAATATCTATGACAAATAGGGATACATCTCATGGGGTGGGAACGGGCTATAAACCAAGCCCACTTATAAATTGATAATTATTACAATCATTCAACACAAAATATCCTAGCATACACCTAGCAAATTGGGCTTGGGCTTTTGATCATCTTTCATGCATAATATGACATATCATACACTATCAATTAATTATCACAATAATTAATTGATCAAATATTATATATCTCGATCCAATCACTAACCGCCAAGATTATATACTAAATCAACAAAGTAAACAAACTCCTTTGTTTACTTTCTAGTTAATTTATTTATAATCGAACTTCTTGTAAATCACAATTTACTACAAATAATTAAAGTTCAACTTCAATTATTTATTTTATGAGAAAATATACACAAATTTTGTAGATTTAAACTTAAGGGCCCAATAAGACATTTTTCACCAAAAATATTTTGGTCCATTTAAATTTCACAAATTATGTTGACCATCTAATGGCCAACAACTCAAGGCCCATGACACTTTGATATTCCAAAACACTTATGGAAACCCTAGTACTCATCGTCGTTGCCGGAGCACCGTCGCTGGATTACGGCCTATTCACAAAATTTTTTTAATTAAAATGATGGGGGGTTTCGGGCAGCTCATGGGGCTGCCCGAAATGGGCAGCAACATGGGGCCGAAGATCCCCAAAACCAGCCAATGATTTGTTGTATCTATCATCTCATGCAGTTAGAAATTGCCCTCAATATAATATCAAGTAATTGCTATACAAAAAAGTGACCTAAGCTCTTGATACCACTTGAAAGGGGATCGATTATAGTGCCTGAAAGCGCAAAGGAATTTCAAAAATCATATTTTAAACATGAAAACCGAGCACCCATTTTGTGTGTAGAAAATACCAAAATAAACACAAACATAGGGTGTTTAGAAGTTTACCTATCAATCACAAATGATTGATGATTGGCTCCAACCAAGTTGTAAACAACTTGACTCTTGAATGGTAGACAAATCTACAAGCTTCCCTTGAGCAGTCCTTACTCAAAAATCAAGCCCACCACCAACTAGGAAGACCCCTCTAATTTTGCACTAGAAAAGTTAGAGGATTTTTCTTTGAGAAGTGAATGCACTCATCAACAATTGAAGGAGCAAAAATTAGAGAAACTGAGGATGAAAATTTCGGCCACTTCAAGCTTGGAGGACAGAAGAATTTTCTTGATTGTGTAAAAAGTTAAAAGTTGCATGAGCATGCCATGCATTGTTTGGTGAAAAAGTTCCCTCCAAACCTTCACCTCCCAAGCATGCAATTTCATTTGGGATTTTAACAATTATAAAGCCATGGAATTTAATTTAAATGTCTCAAACAAATTTGAGACCAATTAAACTTTACTTGAATTTACTCAAGCCCATTAGTTGAATAATTATTTCTAATTGGACTCTACAAGGAAACACTTGAATTTAATTAATTATTCGGACTCTACTAGGTCCACTAGTGTTTAATTAATTCAACACTTGAATTAATTTAATTTAGTCCATAATAATATTTATGAAAATCACAATTCTCAAATACATTATTTATTTGCGACAACTTTTAATTTAGGAACACTTCCACAAATTAAAAGTTACATTCCCCATAATCCTCTTGTAGAAGTTATACTTCTATTTTTCTTTGCGCTTATAAACTCCTTTATAAGCCGTTCAAAACATTGAACTATTTTTCCTTCTCAACAGGATCTAGAAAGTTAGCACTTGTGTGGCCCTCAATGGTTCATTGATACAAATAGCAGTGGATTCACATCTCAATAAGATTCGGAGACTAAAAATGTCCTTATATGAGCAAACCCTAAATCCTCAATTATTACTTATCAACTCCTTGATAATAATAACGTAAGAACTCAAGTCTGATAGTACCCAACTAATCATATTAAACGCCTAGCAGCATCGCTTACATGATTCCATAGGTATCAAATGATAGTACCTGCAAAAATATTCTATTTTGGTTAGCGTACAGTACGGTCCTTTCATCTCATATATCCCGATCGATTGGACAACTATTGGTATATCGAGAGTTTTCAAAAAATCGATACTATGTGTCATGTCGTAGTTGCATTGGTGGTGTAATATAAAAAACTCCTTTCTTAATTACCACCAACACTCTGATCAGAGATTTCAAACTACATATACATGAGATCACATAGGATATCCATACCCGAAGGTCAGAGGTGAATCCCTGACTGCAATGCATTGACTGCTATATGTTTCGACAGAACACCCAACCTTGCAACCTGATGAACCCATGATAAACAGGTCCAAGTGCAATGCTAGCATAAAGAGTCTCAATGTTGTCCCAGGTCATAAGGACTAATGGTGTACAACCATAAACTAGGATGTTTCCACTCGATAAGTGAGAACCGTTTGGAAAGTTCTTTATGGAGGGTTGTTCAGTGCACTCTACAAGGAGCACCTATCTGCATGCTCGAACATCACAATGTCCCCTACCAATGAAACATGGTACTCACATCGCAGATACTAGCCTCTAACTCAAGCGGCCTTTATCCTTCTTAATGGCGACCGACTCGACTAGGAACTGTTTAGAATATACAGTATTCTAAATAGGAGTTTCATGATACTCATCATATGAGCATCTCATATTATTTCTACTATTTGTATATTCAAGGACTTTATCTCTGCAATAAGCATGGGCATACAGATAAGATGTGCCAAAAAAATAATTTCAAATATTATTTAAATAAAATTGTTTATACATAGAGTTTAAACATTAACCCTCGGCCAACACTTGGCTCGACGGGCACCTACTCTAACAAAACACTTACATCGCAGATTTTCTTGAAATTTGCGATACCTTTAAATTTAATGGAGTTTTGATAATGCTGTTAGCATTCCTCTTGATACTTTCCTCCATCAAAAACCATGAAGGTACGAGCGGACATAACAACCTTCTCTCAATTTGAGCAGGTGTCACTCTACGAGGCCTAGGAGCGCTAAAAAGATCTACTGCGAAGAGGCCCACATCATGAGGTGCCTCTTGGGTTAGTTGTCCAAACTTTTTACTATGGTTTAATATCGTATAACCGTACCATGATAAATTTTGCGGCCTATGGGAATCTTTTGAGGAAAACGACCGAAGAAGGGTATGAATTATTGGAGGAGATGGCTGCTAGCAGTTATCACCCTCAGTCTGAGAGGAATAGTTAGAGGAGAAGTGCGGGAGTTCACCAGGTAACTGATTTTTCTGTTGTCCATGCACAAGTAGAAGCACTGAATAGGAAAATAGACAGCTTGAATGTGAATGGGACAGCGATGCACATTCAAGAGGTGTTCTATGATAAATGCGAAGGGGAACATTTTGCTAAGGATTGTCATGACAATGGTCCTTTCTATGTGCAAGAGGACACACCAGTAAATCAAGTGGGGATTCAAAATCGTCCTAGGAATGATCCATATTCGAACACGTACAATCCTGGATGGAGGCAACATCCCAACTTCTCATGGGGTAGTCAAAACAGTCAGAATCGGCCACAGGGAGGACAACAGTATGATAAGCAACCGATGTATAGACCTGAGCCTAGTTTAGTCTGGAGAAAATGATGTCTAAATTTATCTCATCCATAGAAACTAGACTACGAAACCAGGATGCATCGATAAAAGGGTTAGAAAATCAGATAGGGCAGTTAGCTAAGATGATTTCTAGTAGAGACCCGGGCACCTTGCCAAGCAACACTACTAAACCAAAAGAGAAAGTGAATGCCATAGCATTGAGGAATGGAAAGGTACTTGAACAAGAGAGGAAGGAAAAAGAGGAGCAAAGAGAGGAAGTGGCTGACACATCCACAAGTAATTCTTCTAAATCTACACCAGCACACACTAAACTATCTAGAATTTTTATCCCTCCACCTTTTACTGCAGCATTGAAAAAGACGAAAATGGATGTGCAATTCGGTAAGTTCCTAGAAGAATTCAAGAAATTGCATATTAATATTCTTTTTGCTGATGCTTTGATGCAAATGCCTAGCTATGCTAAATTTCTGAAAGACATCTTAGCGAATAAGAGGAAGTTAGAAGATCACATGACTATAAGCTTAACTGAAAATCGCTCTACATTGGTACAAAACAAGATCCCACCAAAACTAAAGGACCCAGGGAGTTTTTCTATTTCTTGAATGATTGGTGATGTTGTTCTTCATAAAGCTCTATGTGATCTTGGTGCGAGTATTAACCTTGTGCCTTTATCTGTATTCAGGAAACTTGGATCGCGAGAGCCTAAGCCAACAAGGATGTCCTTGAAACTAGCAGACAGATCTGTCAAATATCCGCGAGGAGTCATAGAAGACGTGTTGGTAAAGGTGGACAAATTTATAATCCCTTCAGAGTTTGTGGTGCTAGATATGGAGGAGAATATGGAAATTCCCTTAACTCTAGGGAGATCGTTCCTTGCAACTATCAAGGCCCTGATTGATGTGCAAGAAGGGAAGTTGAGATTGAGAGTGGGAGAGGAAGAAATTACTTTTGATGTTTTCAGTGCTCTTAAGCACACACTGCGCACTGATGACTGTTTTAGAATTGATGCGTTAGATTCACTTGTGTGTAATTTTGTTCAGGATGCTATGAAGGATCAACTAGAAGCCACTCTCCCTACTGAATTGAAGGAGGGTGACTTGGACGAAGAAAAAATGGAAATAGTGGCATACTTTAATACCAACCATCTATGGAGGAAGTCAATAAAGATGAGATTGGAGGATTTGGGAGATCGAAGAGACTTGACCACTCCAAAGTCAAGCATTGAAGAACCACCAACGCTTGAGCTCAAGCCACTGCCTCTACACCTAAAGTACGTATAACTAGGTGAGAATAACAATCTATCTGTCATTATTTCTGCTGCTTTGACAGATGCAATGGAGGGAAAACTGCTGCAAGTTCTTAAAGAGCACAAGAAGCCATTTACCTGGAAGGTGGCAGACATCAAGGGAATAATCCATCAATCTGTATGCACAAAATCTTGATGAAAGAAAAGTATTCACCCCTCGTGCAACCTCAGAGACGACTCATTCCAAAGATTCAAGAGGTAGTGAAGGCTGACACTATCAAGCTCTTTGATGCAGGTATTATCTATCCTATCTCCGATAGCGCATGGGTAAGTCTTGTTCAGTGTGTGCCTAAGAAAGGTGGGATTACTGTGATCACTAATGAAAATATTGAACTTATTCCCAATAGGACTGTTACGAGGTGGAGAGTGTGTATTGATTATAGGAAGTTGAATGATAATATCCATAAGAACCAATTTCCCCTTCCCTTCATTGATCAGATGTTAGAAAGACTATCGGGCAATGAGTTTTATTGTTTTCTAGATGGGTATTCTGGTTACAATCAAATCACTATTGCACCTGAGGACCAAGAGAAAACCACTTTCTGTGATACCCTTGTCTCACATCTTAAAAATGAAAGATTTAAAATAATTTTATAATAGCTTACAATGAACTTCTATAGCAACTTGGGTTAATCAATTTCGTAAAGTGAGGACGAATACGAAGTAGTTGCTATAGGGGCCCATTGTGCAGTCACGCAGTCGCGGACCCGGGCTCGGGGCGTGACAGAATGGTATCAGAGCCGATCACCGGCATGGAACACCGAGAAATAAGTGCTATACGGGACTAAGTGCTACGTGCATGGGAGCCACCTCTTGAACCTACGGGGCAAAGTGCTACAAGACGGGAGCCACCTCTTGAACCTGTAGGAGCCACCTCTAGATTCTCGGCGCTGGTGGATCAAGGGGTCAGGCCGCGACGAGGACGTCGCGTTCTGAAGGAGGGGTGATTGTGATACCCTTGTCCCACATCTTAAAAATGAAAGGTTTAAAATAAGTTTATAATGGCTTACAATGAACTTCTATAGCAACTTGGGTCAATCAATTTTGTAAAGCGAGGACGAAATACGAAGTAGTTGCTATATGAGCCCATTGTGTAGTCACGCAGTCGCGGACCTGGGCTCGGGGCGTGACACTTTCACTTGTACTTATGGAACTTTTGCTTTCGACGTATGACTTTCGGTCTTTGTAATGCCTATGCCACTTTTCAGCGATGCATGACTTCTATATTCCATGATATGATTGAAACTTTTCTTTAAGTATTTATGGATGGATTTTCTATCTTTGGTGCAAAGTTTGATAAGTGTTTGCATAATCTGAACTCGGTGTTGAATATGTGCGAGGAGACAAACCTGGTGCTGAATTAGAAGAAGTGTCATTTTATGGTACAAGAAGGGATTGTGCTAGGGCATAAGATTTCTAAACAAGGGATTGAGGTGGAGAAATATAAAGTGGAAGTCATCAAGAACCTACCACCACCGGCACCGGTAAATGGAGTTAGAAGCTTTCTAGGAAACCGGCGTTTCATTATAGATTTTTAGAAAATTGCTAAGCCCCTAGCTTCCCTACTTATGAAAAATGTACTATTTGATTTCACTTCTGACTGTTTGTGGGCATATGAGAACCTAAAGGAGCTCTTGGTGACAACTCCTGTGTTGGTGACACCGGATTGGGATCTGCCCTTTGAAGTAATGTGTGATGCTAGTGATACTGGGGTCGGCGCTGTCCTAGGCCAAAGGCGGAAAAAGATATTTCACACCATATACTATGCAAGTAAGACCTTAGATGAAGCACAATTGAATTATGAGAATGAATTACTTTCAATAGTATTTGCACTGATAGGTTCCATTCGTACTTTGTTATGTCAAAAGTCATTGTGTTTACTAACCACTCTACCCTTATATATTTTCTTGCTAAGAAAGAGGCCAAACCACGATTGATTAGGTGGATCTTACTTCTCCAAGAGTTTGACCTCGAAATAAAAGATAAAAAAAGTGTAGAGAACGTGTTAGCTAATCATTTATCTAGACTTGAGCATGTTAGATACGAATGTGTAAATGATGAGATAGATGATTGGTTTCCTGATGAACAACTATTATTGATGCAAAATTGTCCATGGTATGCAGATTTCGCGAATTTTCTTGTTACAGGCTCAACCCCCCCGCCCCCCCCCCCCGCCCCCCCCCCCCCCCCCCCCCCCGCAATTTAGCATTTCACCAAAGAAAGAAATTCTTTTCGGACGTGAAATATTATTTTTGGGAGGAACTTTTCTTGTTCAAAATCTGTGCAGATGCCATGATAAGAAGATGTGTGGCAGAGGAAGAGAAATGGTCGATTCTTAGCCACTGTCATGACCGTGAGGTAGGTGGTCATTTTGGACCCACATGAACGCATCCAAGGTACTTGAATGTGGATTCTATTGGCCAACTCTCTTTATAGATACACGTTTATTTGTCCTTACTTGTGATAGATGCTAGCGTACAAGTAACATTTATAATCATCATCTTTGATGTTTGAGGGATAGATTTCATGGGACCGTTTCCAACATTGTTTACAAAAAAATACACTTTGGTTGCGGTTTACTATGTCTCCAAGTGGGTGGAGGTAGGATCATATGCCACGAATGATGATCAAGTGGCACTAAATTTTTTAAAGAAAAATATTTTTAATAGATTTGGAACACCATGAGCAATCATTAGTGATGGTGGCACCCATTTTTGCAATAAATTCTTTGAAAAACTTTTGGACAAATACGGGGTCACTCATAAAATCTCCACTCCCTATCACCCAAACAAGTTTTCAAGTTGAGGTGTTGAACCGCAAGATTAAGAGAATTTTGGAAAATGTTGTGGGAGTGAATCGAAAGGACTGGTCGTTGAGGTTAGATGACACACTTTGGGCGTATAGGACTGCTTTTACGACACCTATAGGCACTACATCTTATAGACTGTTTTTTGGAAAATCGTTTCATTTACTTGTTGAGTTATTTATGCTTCCCTTTGGTGGGAAAGAGCTGAGCAGGGGTGTCAATATAGCCACCCTTACTGGGGTGCGATTCAAGGACATCATCTATGAGAAGTATTTCACTGCTGAAGTCAGAGGATGCTTGAAGATGGAGTTTATGAGTCTCTGTCAGAGAGACATGTCTGTGGCTGAGTTCATAAGGAAGTTTGATAGGGGTTGTCGCTTCGTGCCCCTCATTACTAGAGATGTTGCGGAGAAATTGAGGCATTTCATGGTTGGCCTCTGCCCACTATTCGAGGAGATGTGATGTTGATGAGACCGGCGGATTATGGAGCTGCCACTGCTTGTGCTTTCCAAGCAGAACAAGCCTTGAAGGAAATTGATTTTTAAATGCAGAACAAGAGGCAGCAGAATTAGAAGAACTCTCAGCCAATCAAGAGGCAGCTTACGGGACCTCTCAAAACTCAGGGGCAGCAAAAGCCCCAAGTTCAGTGGAAGAAGCGATGACAACAAAAGCCACCAGAGTTTGGAGCTGCCCCAAAACTTGATGAAATACCACTATGCAAGGAGTGCAATCACCCACACTTTGGCAAGTGCATGTGGGGATCATTCAAGTGTTAGAGTAGGTGCCCGTCGAGCCAAGTGTTGGCCGAGTGTTCACAATGAAACTCTATGTATAAACAATCTTTATTTTAATAATATTTGAAATTTTTGTTTGGGCACATCTTTATCTGTATACCCATGCTAGTTGCATAATTAAAGTCCTTGAATATACAAATATTAGAAAGAATATGAGATGCTCATATGATGAGTATCATGAAACTCATATTTGGAATACTTTGTATTCTAAGCAGTTCTTAGTCGATTCAGCCGCCACTAAGAAGGATATAGGCCGCTCGAGTTTGAGACTAGTATCTGCGATGTGAGTACCATGTTTCATTGGTAGGGGACATTGTGATGTCCGAGCATGCAGATAGGTGCTCCTGGTAGAGTGCACTGAACAACCCTCCATATAGGACTTTCCAAGTGGTTCTCACTTATCGAGTGGAAACGTCCTAGTTTATGGTTGTGCACCATTAGTCCTTATGACCCTGGACAACATTGAGACTCTATGTGCTAGCATTGCACTTTGACTTGTTTACCGACTCTCATGGGTTCATCAGGTGGCAAGGTTGGGTGTTTTGTCGAAACATATAGGAGTCGATGCATTGTAGTCGGGGTTTCACCGCTTACCTTCGAGTATGGATATCCTATTTGATCTCATGTATATGTAGTATGAAATCTCTGATTAGAGTATGGTGGTGATTATGAAATGGGTTTAATAGATTACAAATCGATGCAACTACGACATGACACATAGTATCGATTCTTTGACAGTTCTCGATATACCAATAGCTGTCGAATCGATCGGGATATATTAGTTGAAGGGACCGTACTATAAGCTAACCATAATTGAATGGTTCTTGCAGGCACTATCATTTGATACCTAGGGAATAATGTAAGTGATGCCGCTAGGCGTTTAACATGATTGGTTGGGTACTATCAGACTTGAGTTCTGACGTTCTTATTATCAAGGAGTTGATAAGTAAGAACGGAGCAATTGGGGTATGCTCATATAAGGACATGTTTAGTCCCGAATCACATGGAGATGTGAACCCACGGCTAGTTGTATCAATGAACCATTGAGGGCCACACAAGTGCTAACTTTTTAGATCCCGTTGAGAAGTTAAAATAGTTCAATGTGTTGAACGGATTATAAAGGAGATTATAAGCGCAAAGAAAAATAGAAATATGACTTCTATAAGGAGAATGTAACTTTTAATTTATGTAAGTGTTCCTAAATTAAAAGTTGGCCAAACAAATAATGTATTTGAAAATTGTGATTTTCATAAACATTATTATGGACTAAATTAAATTAATTCAAGTGTTGAATTAATTAAATACTAGTGGGCCTAGTAGAGTCCAAATAATTAAATTAATTCAAGTGTTGAATTAATTAAATAACGTTGGGCCTTGTAGAGTCCGATTAGAAATAATTATTCAACTAGTGGGCTTGAGTAAAATCAAGTACGGTTTAATTGATCTCAAATTTGTTTAAGACAATTAAATTAAAGTCCATGGGCTTTGTAATTGTTACAAGCCCAAATAGAATTGCATGCTTGAGAGGTTAAAGATTGGAGACAAATTTTTGAGTCCATAGGCATACATGCCTTTGGGACACACTTTAACTTTTTACACAACAAAGAAAAATGTCTCACCTCCTCTCCAAAATAGCACAATGGTCGAAATTTTCTTCCATTCATTCTCTCCATTTTTGCTTCTTCAATTGTTGAAGATTGCACTCTCTTCTCAAAGAAAAATCCTCTAATTTTTCTTGTGCAAAATTAGAGGGGATCTTCCTTGTTGGTGGTGGGGCTTAATTTTTGAGCAAGGTGTGCTCATTGGAAGCTTGTAGATCAATCTTGCCCTTGAAGAGCTTAGTTGTTTGACAACTAAGTTGGAGCCATAATCAATCTTTTAAGATTGATAGGTAATTTTCTAAAACACTCTATGAATGACATTTTATGTTTTATTGTATTTTCTACACACTATAGTTTAGGGTGCTCGATTTTTCATGTATGAAAAATAATTTTGAAACTTCCATTGCGCATTCGGGCTCCTTAACTGATCACCTTTCATCAAGTGCTTCATTTGCAAGGAGGAAGGACATAAAGCCATTAACTACCCAAAGAAGAAAGGACCAACTGATGGCAGACCTTATGTCATGCATGCTGAGGAGGTAGAGGCAGAGCCAGACACAACTCTGATCACTGGTAACCTAGTTGCTTAACGGCTTTACATTGCCTTATTGCATGCAATAATAATTTGGTTAGTTGAATTAATTGGGAGAACAATGAACTTAGAAGAAAATAGGTTGCATGCTCTACTTTTTGGATTTAAGGGATGACATTAAGAATTATAGAAATTGGGCATAAAATATAAGCCAAGACCTCCGCATAAAAGGCTATACAAACATAACATCAAAATAGAAATAAAGACATATTACAACAGGGCAACCCGAAATACAGCAGAACAAAAAGCCAACAAACCAGCGGTTGCCCTGGAATACATCAAGCAAAATAATCACAACGATGGGCAAGGAGAACTCTGCAATGAAAGCCCATCACATCACGCCCAAAAAAGGCGGAAAAATAAATTAGCTTTGATCAGCAGGTCTCCTGTGGGAACCCGGACGCTAATTCATTTCTTAATCGTCTGTGGGAATGATTAAATCAATTATAATAAACAAGGTCTAAATTTTTTTTTTATACAAGTGTCCAGTGCGGAACGTAATGGAATTCATTCGAATATATACATCGAAACAAAGTACAAGTCTTGTACCATATACAGTCATTTAAAACTAAGGTTTAACAACTACATATCAAGTGTTCAAACCCTATCTAGAATCCAAGTCCGTAGTCTTCACTCTACTCATGATCTCTCTTCATCTCCTCGACCCTGATCCAGTCCCACCTGTTGTCATGCACACATACAAACACGACAACAGCCGGATAACTCCGGTGAGAAATATATCTCAGTATAAATCAACGATACATGCAATCATATAATCAATATAAAGCATGAGACAGATATTAGTAATATGAATCAAAATTTGAAAAAATAATTCCATATAAATCTATAAATCAACTCCTGACTCTATATCTATAATGCCCGAGATTTGCATTCTATTAATTTGAGATTATTGATTTTGAATTGTTATGATTATAGATGGACCATTGCGAGACCAGATTGGGTGAAGCATGTGATTTATGTATATTTTGTACAGAACTGTTGGCGCCCGAGCGGTAGAAAAGGGCCGCCCGAGAGCAAATGCATCACAAGAATGGATTTTGGACAGAGAGTCTGGCGCCCGAGCGGTAGTTTTTGACCGCCCGAGTGCCAGTGTTCAATAGGATTATGTTTGGGCAGAAGATGTGGCGCCCGGGCGGTAGTTTGTGACCGCCCGAGCGCCAGTGCATAACAAGTGCGGGCAGAACATTCCGCGCCCGGATGGTAATTCTCCACCGCCCGAGCGCCTCCTGAAATAGGTGAAAAGAAGACACATAGCTTAGACATGCAACTCGATATATATAAGGTTGCAATTCATTCATTCTTTAGAATTAAGAAGGGAAAACGAGAAGAGCCTCAAAGAAAGTATCGTGAAAATCCTTACGCCTTTATATTTCGATCCGTCCATCTGATTTTGAATCCGACTTCAGTACTGTGTTCCTATCGACGCAGGCTACAACTGGACGTAAGTTTTATTAAGTTTTGATATGTCTTGAAATTATGATATTGTCAGAATCGGATATGATTCATATATGGTGTTCTCGACATGTTAGACATCGTATAATCGAAACCGGATTGAAGAACATATACAGTATGGAATTGTTATTATTTTTAGATTTGATTTGATTGAGATTAATATCAGATTTGTGTTGTATCGATTATGAGTTGTGGTAATTGATATCTGTTGATATTGTAATGACGGGTATATTCAGATTGTTCCGTTATGCCGTTGATTTTGAGTTAGATTCAGATTGATCAGATTCGGTATTGATTTGAGCAGTATATTGATATTGTACTTCTTGATATTGTTATTGCCAGATTGAGTATTGACAGACTTCAAATTCCAGACTTGAACGTGTCAGAACTGCAATTAAAGAAAGGTATAAGGCAATGTCGAACCGAGAGAATGGCTCGAGTGTGAAATATTTGAGTTTCCCTAAACCACATATTTGTTGTTATTGTGTGCATTGATTTAGATTGATTTGCTTGTTCTATTGATTTATAGAAAGCATGTATTAGACGATTGGTCTTGTGACAGAAGGGCCTGATAGTGATGGAATCGTCACTGACCCATTGAACATTGTCACCGATTAGTGATTGGCAGGAGATGCCAAAGTCTGTGACGGATAGGTCAAGACACCGGATGTTTGGTTATATATCGATGTTGAATAGAATCGGAGTTTCTTCTATTACTTATATTCGGTATGGAATGCCAACGTCTGGAAACCGGGATCCCTAGACTAGGAATGAGTCTAGTCTGAAAAGTAGAGCCACGAGTCTGATTGACGGATTTATATTGAATTATGTTTCAGATTTTGATACATATTACTGATATCTGTTTCATTCTTTATCTTAATTATATGATTGCATGTATCGTTGATTTATACTGGGATATATTTCTCACCGGAGTTATCCGATTGTTGTCGTGTTTGTATGTGTGCATGACAACAGGTGGGACAGGATCAGGGTCGAGGAGATGAAGAGAGAGATCGTGATTAGAGTGGAGACTACGGACTTGGATTATAGATAGGGTTTGAACACTTAAATTTTAGTTGTTAAACCTTAGTTTTAAATGACTGTATATGGTACAATACTTGTACTTTGTTTCGATGTATATATTCGAATGAATTCCATTACGTTCCGCATTTGACACTTGTATGTTAAAAAAAAAATTAGACTCTGTTTATTATAATTGATTTAATTATTCCCATAGACGATTAAGAAATGAATTAGCGTCCGGGTCCCCACAACATGTGGTATCAGAGCGATAGATCCTTTAGATTGAGATAGAAGCTAGTGAGCGGGGTAGATTGAGTTTTCTTTCCTTGCTTTTGATTGCTAGTATGATTTACTGCTTTAATACATGTTTACCTGATTATCTGACTTTGATAGGGTAATGTGTATTATTGAGATTGAATCAGAACCAATTCTTGATCAGAGGTAAGATGATCAGAAGGGAACTGATATATATTTGTCAGATTTGATTGCTAACCCTTTTGATAATCAGATATGCCTCCTCGAAGAATACCAGAACAGGGTAGCACTTCGAATCCTCTAATGGATGTGACAACAACACTGATGGAAACATTTCTGAAGAGATTTCAGTCGTTCCATCCACCGACTCTGAAGGGTACTGAGACTTCAGTGGATTGCGAGAGTTGGCTAGATGACATTGAGATGCTGTTTGAATCCTTGGATTACACTGATGAGCGGAGAGTGAAACTGATTGGGCACCAGTTTCATGATGTTGCAAAGAACTGGTGGATTACGACGAAAAAAGCATTGGAGCATCGAGGTACGACTATTACCTGGAATGTCTTTAGAACTGAATTTTATAAGAGATTATTTCCATTGTCGTATAGGAAGGATAAGGGAGCCGAGTTTGCAAACTTGAGACAGGGACAGTTGAACATCGAGGAGTATGTGGCCAAGTTCTCTACCTTGTTTAGATTTGCTCCACATGTGGCTGAAAACGATGAAGCTGTTGCGGATCAGTTCATTAATGGCCTAAATCCTGAAATATTTACATTGGTAAAAACGGGCCGACCGAACAATTTTACTGATGCCTTGAACAGGGCCAAGGGTGCCGAAGTCGGTCTGATGAGACAGAAAGAAGCTTTGTTTGTGCCTTCAGCACCGAGACCACAGCAACCACCTCCCCGATTTGAGAGTGGCAGCAGCAGTGGGGGAAAGAAAAATTTCCTGAAAGCCAGAGGGAAACAATTTAAAAGATCTGGAAGTAGTTCATCCAGTTCTAGTGGCTCGAAACAGATCGGTCAGGGCCTAGAGTTATATAGTAGCCTACTGCAGCACTTGTGGAGGGAAACATGCCACAGAAGCAGTGCCGAGGAGTGTTTGGCAGTTGCCGTATTTGTGGGCAGCAGGGAAATTTTGCCAGAGTCTGCCCACAGAGATATTCTCAGACATCACAGGGTGCCGAATCATCTGGATCAGCGGCACAGACTGATAGACGATCAGCTGCTGTTCATTCATTCTAGCCAGCACCATCTCCGTCACAGCAGAGGCCAGGAGGTAGTCAGACAGTTAGCCAGCCTCCTAGACAGCAGGCCAGAGTATTTGCTTTGACAGAGGAGTAGGCTCAGGAGGCACCTGAAGATGTTGTTGCAGGTAACAATTTTATTTCTGGTTATCCTGCATATGTATTGATAGATACTGGTGCATCGCATACATTCATATCTGAGCGATTTGCAATTGATGCATTCTTTGCCTATTGAGTCATTATCTGCTGTAGTGTCTGTCTCTTCTCCTTTGGGGAAATGTTTGATATCAGTGAAGTCTGTGAAACATTGTATGAAAGGGCCCTTTCAGTTGGTATCAGAGCCGACCTCTCTTAGTACGGTGTGTTTCGTAACGAACCAAGCAGAAGCTGGTGGGCATGTGAGGCCCGGGGCCTGAAGAGGGCGAGGGGTGATCGCTGGTACCATCAGTTGCACGGACAATGAGCGGTTCCTGGCAGGCTTCTAGGTGGAGGGAACATGAATGAACTGACCCACACGGGAATGAGAGGGATTCCGAGACTGTTCAATGTAATGGACTGTACAGTTGAAGAGGGCTTAAAAGATTTGATTTGTACTACTCATATCACGAAGGTGCATCTTCTTTTCAGGTAGCTCATCACATAAGAACTCCAAAGTTAAGCGTGCTTGACTTGGGGCAATTTTGGGATGAGTGACCTCCTGGTAAGTTTCCAGGGTGCGTGTGAGTGAGGACATAAGCAAGCTGGAAAGACTCGTCTTGATACAGTGAGGACAGTCGTCGAATTTGGGGCGTTACATTGTATATACATTATGACGGGCATGAAATTGAGTTAGACTGTATTGTGCTTGGGTTGCCTGATTTTGACTGTATTATCAGTATCGATATGCTGACCAAGTACAGAGCTAGTGTTGATTGTTTCCACAAGATTGTGAGATTCAGACCGGGTATGGCTGATGAGTGAAAATTCTACGGTAAGGGTTCTAGATCTAGAATTCCTTTGATATCCGTATTGTCTATGACTCGATTGTTACAGAAAGGAGCGGAGGGATTCCTTGTTTATTCAGTTGATTTACTGAAATCGAGTCCATCATTGGCGGATTTGCCAGTGGTGTGTGAGTTTGTTGATGTCTTCTCAGATGAAATTCCTGGTTTGCCTCCGATTCGAGAGATAGACTTCAGCATTGAATTGATACCAGGTACAGTTCCGATTTCTAGAGCTCCGTACAGACGATTGAGTTGAAAGAGTTGAAAGAACAGTTAGAGGATTTACTGGCCAAGGGGTATATCAGTCCTAGTGTGTCTCCTTGGGGTGCTCCAGTAATCTTTGTGAGAAAGAAGGACGGTTCTATGAGACTCTGTATCGACTACCGGCAACTGAACAAAGCAACGGTAATGAATAAATATCCCTTGCCTCACATTGATGATTTGTTTGATCAGTTGCAGGGTTCTTCAGTATATTCCAAGATCGATCTGAGATCTGGATATCATCAGCTGAGGGTCAGGGATTCTGATATCTCGAAGACAGCATTAAGAACCAGGTATGGACATTATGAGTTTATTGTCATGCCGTTCGGTTTGACTAATGCTCCAGCTGTGTTTATGGGTCTGATGAACCGTATATTCCAGAGATATCTTGATAATTTTGTAATTATCTTCATTGATGATATTTTGATTTATTCGAAGAATATGATTGAACATGCCGAGCATTTGAGAACTATGTTGAAAATTCTGAGGGCTGAGAAACTATATGCTAAACTGTCGAAATGCGAGTTTTGGTTGAGACAGGTTGTATTCTTGGGTCACATCATATCCGGAGATGGTATATCAGTTGATCCCAGCAAGGTTGAAGCCGTGATTTCTTGGCCGAGACCGACATCAGTACCCGAGATTCGTAGTTTTATGGGTTTGGCAGGATATTACCGTAGATTTATTAAAGATTTTTCCAGCATTGCCAACCCGATTACTCAGCTGACTCAGAAGAATGCTCCATTTGTTTGGTCTGAAGAATGTGAGACCAGCTTTCTTGAATTAAAGAAAAGATTGACCAGTGCACCGATACTGACTATTCCCTCAGGTACTGGTGATTTTGTGGTTTATTGTGATGCATCTCACCGAGGATTGGGCTGTGTTCTGATGCAGCGAGGACATGTTATTGCTTATGCCTCGAGACAGCTGAAGACACAAGAGACTCGCTACCCAATTCATGATCTTGAATTGACATCCATCGTCTTTGCATTGAAGATATGGCGACACTACTTATATGGTGAGAAATTTGAGATTTATTCTGATCATAAGAGCTTGAAGTATTTGTTTTCACAGTGCGAGTTGAATATGAGGCAACGAAGATGGCTTGATTTACTGAAATATATTGATTGTGAAATCAAGTACTATCCGGGAAAATCCAATGCAGCAGCTGATGCACTGAGTCGAAAGGTATGTTCTTTATCCTTATCGACGATTGGTGTTTCGAATTGGATAGAAGATTGCTGTTTGTCTGGATTGGTATTTGAGATAGATTATAGACCAATGAGATTATATGCTGTTCAAGCCGAACCAGAGCTGATTTTGAGAATTAAAGCGGCTCAGAAAATTGATCAGAATGTACAGAATTCGATTGCTATGGTCAGAGCTGGACATCAATCTGAATATCAGGTTCATGACAGTGTTTTGTATGTGAATAACCGTATTGTTGTGCTGAATGTTTCAGATTTGAGACAGTGGATACTGACAGAAGCGCACAGCAGTCGTTTTAGCATTCATCCTGGTGGCAGGAAGATGTACAATGATTTGAAGACACAATACTGGTGGAAATAGACTGAAAACTGATATTGCTATATTTGTATCCAAATGTCTGAATTGCCAACAGGTGAAAGCCGAGAGAAAGAAACCAGGAGGACTACTGCAGAGTTTATCTATTCCTGAATGGAAATGAGATCACATTTCCATGGATTTTGTGACGCAGTTACCACGTTCCTCCAGAGGTTTTGATGCGATTTTGGTTTTGATTGATAGATTGACCAAATCCGCATGTTTTATTCCATACAAGATGACGTACAGACATGACCAGATGGCGGATATTTATGTCAGAGAGGTGGTCAGATTGCACGGAGTGCCGAAGTCGATTGTTTCAGACCGTGATCCTCGGTTTACTTCGCACTTTTGGCAGAGTTTGCAGCAGGCCCTAGGTACGAAGTTACATCTGAGTACCGCATATCATCCACAGACCGACGGACAGTCAGAGTGGACTATCCAGACACTGGAAGATATACTGAGAGCTGTAGTGCTTGATTTTAGCACTAATTGGCAGGATGCATTGCCGCTTTGTGAGTTCTCGTACAACAACAGCTATCAGACGAGTATTGAGATGGCACCATTTGAAGCGTTGTACGGAAAGAAATGCAGATCCCCTCTGTATTTGGATGATATCTCTGAGGTTCCTGAGATTGGACCTGATATGATCAGGGATATGAACGAAAATGTGAAGCTGATTCAGAAGAAAATGAAGGCAGCTCAAGACAGGCAGGCCAAATATGCCAACATCAGACGATGACCGTTGGTATTTGGGGCAGGAGACCGAGTATTTTTGAAGATTTCACCTTTCAGAGGAGTTGTCAGATTTGGCAAGAAAGGGAAGCTGTCTCCACGATATATTGTACCGTATGAAATTCTCTAGAAGATAGGAGATCGTGCCTATGGACTTGCCCTACCGACTTCATTATCTGGGATACATGATGTATTTCATGTATCATTATTGAGGAAATACCTGCCTGATGCTTCACATGTCATCCCACCAAACGAGGCCGAGCTTGACGAGACATTGAGTTCTTTTGAAAAACCGTTCCAGATTCTCGATCGAAAAGAAAAACAGCTCAAAACGAAGACTATTCCTCTTGTGAAAGTACAGTGGAGTCATCATGGCATCGAAGAAGCTACCTGGGAGACTGAGTCTTATATGAGGCAGAGATTCCCAGAGTTATTTCACTGATGTGAGTTTTATTTAGCTTCTGTTATATTTCTTTCTGATATGATTTGATTGCCTGTGATTTCGAGGACGAAATCATAACTTAGGGGGGGGAGAAATGTAATGCCCGAGATTTGCATTCTATTAATTTGAGATTATTGATTTTGAATTGATATGATTATAGATGGACCATTGCGAGACCAGATTGGGTGAAGCATGTGATTTATGTATATTTTGTACAGAAGTGTTGGCGCCCGAGCGATAGAAAAGGGCTGATCCTCTAAATCAATGCACACAATAACAATAAGTATGTGGTTTAGGGAAACTCAAGTATTTCACACTCGAGTCATTCTCCCGGTTCGACATTGACTTATACCTTTCTTTAGTTGCAGTTCTGACAACGTTCAAGTCTGGAATTCGAAGTCTATCAATACTCAATATGGCAATGACAATATCTAGAAGTATAATATCAATATACTGCTTAAATCAATACCAAATCTGATCAATCTGAATCTAACTCAAAATCAACGGCATAACGGAACAATCTGAATATCCCCGTCAATACAATATCAATGGACATCTATTACCACAACTCATAATCGATAACGGTAAAAATCTGATATCACATCTCAATCAAATCAACTCAGAAAATCATAACAATATCATACGGTATCCGTTCTTCAATCCGGTTTCGATTATACGATGTCTAATATGTCAAGAACATCATATATGAATCATATCTGATTCTGACAGTATCATAATTTCAAAACATATACAAACGTAATAAAACTAACGTCCAGTTGAAGCTCTCGTCGATAGGAACACAGTACTGAAGTCGGATTGAAAATCAGACGGACGGATCGAAATATAAAGGCGTAAGGATTTCTGAAGCTTCTCCGAGGCCCTCTCGTTATTTTCTTCTGTTAAGACTCAAGAATGAAGGATTTCATATATATATTGCAAGTTGCATGGCTAGAAACGTGGCATCATTTTTCATCCATATCAGGCGGCGCTCGGGCGGTTATAAATTACCGCTCGGGCACCGAACCTTCTGTCCGGTTACTCGGCTTACCATCCACTGGCGCTCGGGCGGTCAAAAACTACCGCTCGGGCGCCAGACGTTCTGTCCAATTTCTCACCTTATTGAACATTGGCGCTCGGGCGGTCAAAAACTACTGCTCGGGCGCCAATAGTTCTGCCCCAAAAATTGTGTCATTCATATGCTTGGCCCCATCTGTATCGGAATGATACGTCTATAATCATATCAGTTCAAAATCAATAATCTCAGATTAACAGAATCAAAATCTCGGGCATTACATTTCTCCCCCCCTAAGATACGATTTCGTCTCCGAAATCACAGGAAATCAAATCATATCAATAAGAAGGTATAACAGAAGCTAAATAGAGACTCATATCAATGAAATAACTCTGGGAATCTTTGTCTCATGTTTGATTCAGTTTCCCAGGTAGCTTCTTCGATGCCAGTGACGACTCCACTGAACTTTCACAAGCGGAATAATCTTCGTTCTGAGCTGTTTTTCTTTTCGATCGAGAATCTGAATCGTTTTCACGAAGTAACTCAGTGTCTCGTCCAGTTCGGCCTCATCTGGTTGGATAATATGTGAAGCATCAGAAAGATATTTCCTCAATAGCGATACATGAAAAACATCAAGTATCCCAGATAAAGAAGGCGGTAGGGCGAGTCGATAGGCACGATCTCCTATCTTCTCGAGAATGTCATACGCCCCAATATAACGTGGAGACAGTTTCCCTCTCTTGCCAAATCTGACAACCCCTCGAAAAGGTGAAATCTTCAAGAACACTCGGTCTCCTGCCTCAAATACCAATGGTCTACGTCGAACATTGGCATATTTGGCCTGTCTATCTTGAGCTGCCTTCATCCTCTTTTGAATCACCTTCACTTTCTCAGTCATATCTCTGATCATATCTGGTCCAATCTCAGGAACCTCAGACATATCATCCCAATACAGAGGGGATCTGCACTTATTCCCGTAAAACGCCTCGAAAGGAGCCATCTCAATACTCTTCTGATAACTATTGTTGTACGAGAACTCACAAAGTGGCAATGAATCCTGCCAACCAGTGCTAAAATCAAGTACTACTGCTCTAAGCATATCCTCCAGTGTCTGGATAGTCCGCTCTGACTGTCCGTCGGTCTGTGGATGATATGCGGTACTCAGATGTAACTTCGTACCTAGAGCCTGCTGCAAACTCAGCCAGAAGTGCGAAGTAAACCGAGGATCACGGTCTGAAACAATCGACTTCGGCACTCCATGCAATCTGACCACTTCTCTGGCATAAATATCGGCCATCTGGTCATGTCTGTACGTCATCTTGTACGGAATAAAGCTTGCGGATTTGGTCAACTGTCAATCACGACCCAAATCGCATCGCAACCTCGGCAGGATCTCGGTAGCTTTGTTACAAAATCCATGGAAATGTGATCCCATTTCCATTCAGGAATAGATAAGCTCTGTAACAGTCCTCCTGGTTTCTTTCTTTCTGCTTTCACCTGTTGGCAATTCAGACATTTTGATACAAACTCAAGCAATATCAGCTTTCATCTATTTCCACCAAAACTGTCTTGTCAAATCATTGTACATTTTTCTGCCACCAGGACGAATGCTAAAACGACTGCTGTGCGCTTCTGTCAGTATCCGCTGTCTCAAATCTGAAACATTCGTCACAACAATACGGTTATTCACATACAAAACACTGTCATGAACCTGATATTCAGATTGATGTCCAGCTCTGACCATAGCAATCGAATTCTGTACATTCTGATCAACTTTCTGAGCCGCTTTAAATCTCAAAATCAGTTCTGTTTCGACTTGAACAACACATAATCTCAGCGGTCTACAATCTTTCTCAAATACCAATCCAGACAAACAGCAATCTTCTATCGAATTCGAAACACCAATCGAAGATAAGGATAACGAACATACCTTTCGACTCAGTACATCTGCTGCTACATTTGATTTCCCCGGATAGTACTTGATTTCAAAATCAAAGTCTTTAAGAAAATCGAGCCATCTTCACTGTCTCATATTCAACTCTGACTGTGAAAACATATATTTCAAGCTTTTATGATCAGAATAAATCTCGACCTTCTTACCGTATAGATAATGTCGCCATATCTTCAATGCAAAGACGATGGCTGCCAATTCAAGATCATGAATTGGGTAACGAGTCTCATGTGGCTTCAGCTGTCTCGAGGAATAAGCAATAACATGTCCTCGCTGCATCAGAATACAACCCAATCCTCGGTGAGATAAATCACAATAAACCACAAAATCACCAGTACCAGATGGAATAGTCAATATCGGTGCACTGGTCAGTCTTTTCTTCAGCTCAAGAAAACTGGATTCACAGTCTTCAGACCATACAAACGAAGCATTCTTCTGAGTCAACTGAGTAATAGGCTTGGCAATACTCGATAAATCTTTAATGAATCTACGGTAATATCCTGCCAAACCCATGAAACTACGAATCTCGGGTACTGATGTCGGTCTCGGCCAAGAAATCACGGCTTCAACCTTACTGGGATCAGCTAATATACCATCTCCGGATATGATGTGACCCTAAAATACAACCTGTCTCAGCCAAAATTCACATTTTGACAATTTCACATATAGTTTCTCAGCCCTTAAAATTTTTAATACAGTTCTCAGATGCTCAGCATGCTCAATCATATTCTACGAATAAATCAAAATGTCATCAATGAATATAATAACAAAATCATCAAGATATCTCTAGAATATACGGTTCATCAGACCCATAAATACAGCTGGAGCATTAGTCAAACCGAACGGCATAACAATAAACTCATAATGTCCATACCTGGTTCTAAATGGTGTCTTCGAGATATCAGAATCCCTAACTCTCAGCTGATGATATCCAGATCTCAGAACGTTCTTGGAATATACAGAAGAACCCTGCAACTGATCAAATAAATCATCAATACGAGGCAAGGGATATTTATTCTTTACCGTTGCTTTGTTCAGTTGCCGGTAATCGATATAGAGTCTCATAGAACCGTCTTTCTTTCGAACAAACAATACTGGAGTACCCCAAGGAGACACACTCGGTCTGATATACCACTTGGCCAGTAAATCTTCCAACTGTTCTTTCAAATCTTTCAACTCAATCGGTGCCATCCTGTACGGAGCCCTCGAAATCAGAACTGTACCTGGCATCAACTCAATATTGAAGTCTATCTCTCGAATCAGAGGCAAACCCAGAATCTCATCTGGGAAGACATCAGCAAACTCACACACCACTAGCAAATAAGCCAATGATGGGCTCGATTTCAGTAAGTCAACTGAATAGACAAATAATCCTTCCGCTCCTTTCTGTAACAATCGAGTCATAGACAATACGGATATCAAAGGAATTCTAGATCGAGAACCCTTACCATATAATTTCCACTCATCAGCCATATCCGGTCTGAATCTCACAATCTTGTGGCAACAATCAACAGTAGCTCTGTACTTGGTCAACATATCGATACCGAAAATACAGTCAAAATCAGACAATCCAAGCACAATACAGTCCAACTCAATCTCATGCCCATCATACTGTAGCATACAATGTTTCACAGATTTCACTGATATCAATCCTGTCCCCAAAGGAGAAGAGACAGACACTACAACAGATAATGACTCAATAGGCAAAGAATGCATCAATGCAAACCGCTCAGATATAAATGTATGCGATGCACCAGTATCTATCAATACATATGCAGGATAACCAGAAATAAAACAGTTACCTGCAACAACATCGTCAGGTGCCTCCTGAGCCTGCTCCTCTGTCAAAGCAAATACTCTGGCCTGCTCTCTAGGAGGCTGGCTCACTGTCTAGCTACCTCCTGGCCTCTGCTGTGACTGAGATGGTGCAGGCTGGAACGAATGAACAGCAGCTGATCGTCTATCAGTCTATGCCGCTGATCCAGATGATTCGGCACCTTGTGATCTCTGAGAATCTCTCTGGGGACAAACTCTAGCAAAATGTCCCTGCTCTCTACAAATACGGCAACTGCCAAACACTCCTCAGCACTGCTCTGTGGTATGTTTCCATCCACAAGTGCTGCAGTAGGTTCCTGTATAACTCTAGCCCTGCACCGATCTGTTTCGAGCCACTAGAACTGGATGAACTGTTTCCAGATCTCTTAAACTGCTTCCCTCTGGTTTTCAGGAAATCTTTCTTTCCACCACTGCTGCTGCCACTCTCAAACCGAGGAGGTGGTTGCTGTGGTCTCGGTGCTAGAGGCACAAACAAAGCTCCCTCCTGTCTCATCAGACCGACTTCGGCTACCCTTGGCTCTGTTCAAGGCATCAGTAAAATTGTTCGGTCGGCCCCGTATTCACCAATGTAAATATTTCAGGATTTAGGCCATTAATGAACTGATCCGCAACAGCTTCTTCGTTTTCAGCCACATGTGGAGCAAATCTCAACAAGGTAGAGAACTTGGCCACATACTCCTCGATGTTCAGCTGACCCTGTCTCAAATTTGCAAACTCTGCTCCCTTGTCCTTTCTATACGACACTGGAAAGAATCTCTGATAAAATTCAGTTCTAAATACATTTCAGGTAATAGTCGTACCTCGATGCTCCAATGCTCTCTTTTTTGTAATCCACCAGTTCTTTGCAACATCATGCAACTGGTGCCCGATCAGTTTCACTCTCCGTTCATCAGTGTAATCCAAGGACTCAAATAGCATCTCAATGTCATCTAGCCAACTCTCACAATCCACTGTAGTCTCAATACCCTTCAGAGGCGGTGGATGGAACGACTGAAATCTCTTCAGCAATGTTTCCATCGGTGTTGCTGTCACATCCATTGGAGGATTCGAAGTACTACTCTGTTCTGGTATTCTTCGAGGAGGCATATCTGATTATCAAAAGGGTTAGCAACCAAATACAACAAATCTGTTTCAGTCCTCCTCCGATCAGTCTTACTGCTGATTAAGAATCGGTTCTGATTCATTCTCAATAACACATGTTTACAAATCAAGTCAGATAAATAGATAAACATGCATTATAAAGCAGTAGAACATGCTAGCAACCAAAAGCAGGAAAGAAAACTCAATCTACCCCACTCCCTAGCTTCTATTTCAATCTAAAGGATCTATCGCTCTGATACCACCTATTGTGGGGACCCGGACGCTAATTCATTTCTTAATCGTTTGTGGGAATGATTAAATCAATTATAATAAACATGGTCTAAATTTTTTTTTATACAAGTGTCCAGTGCGGAACGTAATGGAATTCATTCGAATATATACATCGAAACAAAGTACAAGCCTTGTACCATATACAGTCATTTAAAACTAAGGTTTAACAAGTACATATCAAGTGTTCAAACCCTATCTAGAATCCAAGTCCGTAGTCTCCACTCTACTCACGATCTCTCTTCATCTCCTCGACTCTGATCCTGTCCCACCTGTTGTCATGCACACATACAAACACGACAACAGCCGGGTAACTCCGGTGATAAATATATCTCAGTATAAATCAATGATACATGCAATCATATAATCAATATAAAGCATGAGACATATATGAGTAATATGAATCAAAATCTGAAAACACAATTACATTTAAATCTATAAATCAACTCCTGACTCTATATCTCAGACTAGACACATTCCTAGTCTAGGGATCCCGGTTTCCAGATGTTGGCATATTATATCGAATTTCAGTAAAAGAAGTAAATCCACCTCTAATCAAACATCGATATAAACCAAACATCCAGTGTCTTGACCTATCCGTTACAGACTTTGGCAACCTCCGCCAATCACTATTCGGTGACAATGTGCAATGGGTCAGTGACGATTCAATCACCATCAGGCCCGTCTGTCACAAGACCAATCGTCTAATATATGCTTTCTATAAATCAATAGAACAAGCAAATAAATCCAATCAATGCACACAATAACAATAAGTATGTGGTTTAGGGAAACTCAAGTATTTCACACTCGAGTCATTCTCCCGGTTCGACATTGACTTATACCTTTCTTTAGTTGCAGTTCTGACAACGTTCAAGTCTGGAATTCGAAGTCTGTCAATACTCAATATGGCAATGACAATATCAAGAAGTATAATATCAATATACTGCTCAAATCAATACCAAATCTGATCAATCTGAATCTAACTCAAAATCAACGGCATAACGGAACAATCTGAATATCCCCGTCAATACAATATCAACGGATATCAATTACCACAACTCATAATCGATAACGGTACAAATCTGATATCACATCTCAATCAAATCAACTCAGAAAATCATAACAATTTCATACGGTATCCGTTCTTCAATCCGGTTTCGATTATACGATGTCTAATATGTCAAGAACATCATATATGAATCATATCTGATTCTGACAGTATCTTAATTTCAAAACATATCAAAACGTAATAAAAATTACGTCCAGTTGAAGCTCTCGTCGATAGGAACACGGTACTGAAGTCGGATTGAAAATCAGACGGACGGATCGAAATATAAAGGCGTAAGGATTTCTGAAGCTTCTCCGAGGCCCTCTCGTTATTTTCTTCTGTTCAGACTCAAGAATGAAGGATTTCATATATATATTGCAAGTTGCATGGCTAGAAACGTGGCATCATTTTTCATCCATATCAGGCGGCGCTCGGGCGGTTATAAATTACCGCTCGGGCGCCAAACCTTCTGTCCGGGTACTCGGCTTACAATCCACTGGCGCTCGGGCGGTCAAAAACTACCGCTCGGGCGCCAGACGTTCTGTCCAATTTCTCACCTTATTGAACATTGGCGCTCGGGCGGTCAAAAACTACCGCTCGGGCGCCAATAGTTCTGCCCCAAAAATTGTGTCATTCATATGCTTGTCCCCATCTGGTCTCGGAATGATCCGTCTATAATCATATCAGTTCAAAATCAATAATCTCAGATTAACAGAATCAAAATCTCGGGCATTACATCTCCCATAGGGCAAACTCATCTGAAGCACCTTCTGTCTATAATATCATCGCTGCTGAGCGTGCGTACGCCCCAGTAGCGGTAAAGATAAACAGGCGGTAGTAGAAGAAGGCACCACATCCCACACTCACTGAATCCATCTCAAACGAAGGCAAAGCAATAGAAACAATAGGATCACCCACATGATCCTGAACAGCAGGTGCAAGCTCAACCACCGGAAACGAAACCACATGTGCAGGATCAGCTGCAACAGAAGTAGACACCATATCAACCATATCCGTGGCCTGAGACGAGGGAGCCGGAGCCAAAGATGCTTGATACGGATAACCTGCCGCAGCATTCGCCTCTACTGCGAGCTTACTAAGAAGTGACTTGACCCTTTGTGGACGTGGTTTCACAGTACCCGAAGGATCACCAGGACCTGAATCAGTGGGTAACTCCTGCAGTATCTCATAATAATTCTTCGTAAAGATAGGGCGAGTTGGATATTTCCTTACAATAGGCTGACATCGGGGACGCTTAGAAACCTGCTCAGGAAATTCAATATCACTGGACTAGGCCTGATCAGAAGTAACACCCTGTGATGGCACGCTAGGAGCCTGAAGTTGGGAGTCAGATACAACACCCTTACCATGAGGACGTGGCCTAGTGCGGGCGATAAGACTTGCCATGATGGGAACAAAAATCAATAGAATGTTCTAGCATCTTACAGTGAGAGCATAAATGGGGGCCCCTCTCATAAATAGCCTCAACAGTCCGACCTTGATCACCCCACCCTATCAAAATCTTCTCCTGACGAGACTGAAGTACTTCAATCTCAATACAAACCCTAGCAGAAGAGCCTCTGGATCCATCAGAGGTAATCTCATCAACCTTAACTGGATTACATAAAATTTTGATGATCCGATACAAATACTCTCCCAATCAAAGAAAATTGAAAAGGAGCAGAGAGGGAAGAAATAGCCTGGTCGAGGAATAAAATACCGGGAATCCCATCACGAACGATCGGGGCAGGCACCTCATCGATCAAATCAACAACATCAGCAAAACCCTGAGCCTGCAAAGATGGAGACGAACGACGCAAAATATCCCGAAATGACACCGTAGGAGGAACAGAGCATGCAGAAACAACCGTCGGAGCAACGAGAACAGTGGAAACCATAGGAGGTATAGATCCCACAGAGACACTTGCCTGAACTGCTGGATCAACTTTTAAAACAAAAGGTACTACCGAGTTGAGAAGGTGACTCAACTTAGTCAACTCGGACCGCCACCACCGTAAACCTACCGTCGGCTGGCGAAGCAATGGGGACCCCAGAACCAGCCACGGAACACTTAAAATCGGATGAACTCGGTAATGAACTCGGATGCAACCCACTAAATTGGGCTATTTAAATCGACAAGGAATTACCAACAATTGAAGATATGGGTCGATTTGTAGAGCCAAAAATCAGTACACGTAAAACCAATTTATTTATTTGATTGTTAAATTATTTGAGTAAGTTTAAAATAATTTTTAGCGATGCATGACCTATTTAATTCGCATTATTTTAAATTATTTATGTTTATGTGATGCACGTTAAATGTTTTCTTGAGTTTCATGTTTTAGACGATTATTCGATGCGGGATCGAGGAAAAGAGATCGACGACAATTCTGGCAATTTTTAAAATGTGGTATTTTATTTAAATTGGGTTTGGGGCATTTTAAAAGGTTTATTTAATTTTTAGCATTTTTAAAAGCCTAGTTTAATTATTAGGTGATTTTATGACTTTAAAGTTTTAAAGATTTGTCAATTGTACATTTAATTTTAAATTTAGAGATGTTATTTAAAGTTAGAGGAAGGTTAGTAATTTAATTAGTTGTTAATTATTGATTAAGCAATATTTATTCCCCTAATTTAACGAAACAAAAGCGCACACACTTTTACACACACACTTCACATACGAAACACACACACACATATGTCATCGTCTTGTTTTAAATTTTGAGAGCAAGAAAACCTAGGTTTTAAAAGAAATAGCAGCCACCCCTCTCCCTTCGTCTTCCAGCAAGTTTTCGTGAGTTTTGTAGCAAGAAAATCATGCCACGTTCGTCCCGGATCAATCCTCGCGCCGTTACCGCTTAGTTATCGTCATTTCGGTATTTGAAATCATCAAAAGGCATGTATATTCTTTCGTTTCTGCATCGATCTTGTCATAGTAATAATTTTAATGTTTATTGTATGAAAACCATGTGTATGTTATGTAAGAGTTTGAGAAAATATGGTTGGATCACTTTTGAAACGGTTTTTGGATCTCAAAACTTGAATTTGCTGTCTTTTTAATTACTGCGATTTTTCGGTCGATTTTATTGGAAAACCTTCAACATATGAAACATAAAACTTTTTGATACCTTCGATTTGACAGTAAATTCGAAATATTTAGATAAGAAATGAGTGAGTTATGATCGTTTTCATGGGACTGCTCAAACTGCGATTTTTTTAAAATGCGTTTTTGACGTGTTCTTGAAGTTTTATTGTTGCAGGCTTCGTTGGGGATCGACGGGTGATTGATGCTGCATTTAGGTATATCGAGAATGATGTTGGGATGATTGTTGGTGTTTTGTTTCGTGTCATTAGGAATATGGTCGAATTAGAAGTCGTAGGAATGGTTTTAGCGCCAAGTGTCGTGTTAACGGGTTACGTTGCGTTGCTTATGATGCGTCGTTTTGGGAGACCTTCGGGACGTTTGTGGAGTCGAGTCAGTGCCATTGACACCTAGGATGAGTCTCGAGGCATTGCTCACTGTCTGCGTAATCGAATTTGGAGAAATTAAGCTTCTAAGTCGCGGAGCCCAGCGCACTCGACGCCCGAGCGGTACTGTTTTACCGCCTGAGCGCGACTCTTTCTGTTCGAGTGTACTTTCCAGCAGACCTGGCGCTCGAGCGGTAATATGTTACCGCCCGAGCGCGGCCCCATCTGTAAGAAGGTTTGGTTTCCATTTATTTTCAAGTTTCAATAGTGAGTTCATGTCTTTTATTTTTGGAAAATGTTCACATTATCACTTTAGAGATTTTTCGGGGTTCGATGTCATGTGTTATTTCGACTATTTAACGAGGGCAAGTCCCGAGTGATCTAGAATGTCATAAGCTATTTATGTACTTCGTTGGTGAGTGCGATTACCTACTTCTAAGTTATGAAAGTTAAGTGCATGTAATCATGTTAGTATGTGCAGCAGTGGCCCCAAGCGAGATCCAACGAATCCATCAACGCCATATAATTATGTTCGACGTGCAAAAGAAAATATTTTTAAGTTTTTGAGGTATGCTAAATGTCTTGTGACCAAATTATGTATGGGATTGGAAAGCGGTAAAGCATGACCAGGGACCATCCACCCGTTAAAGCATGAACGGGGATCTCATGTATGTGGAAGTGGATCTCCCCTGTCAGCCCAGTACTGTGGTTTAGTCTGATCAGGAGTTTTATGTATGGGTCACTTGCTTTGAATCATATCTCTACGCAAAATGATGAAGTTCAAGTATGTTCAAGTATGTATGTTGCAATCATGTTTCAGAAAAGTTTCACGTTATGGCATGTCTATGTATGTATGCAAGTTCAAGATTTTATACGCATGTTCAAGTTTCAAGTACGTATGCTCTATTTTAAAGATTGTATGTTATTTTATTACGTATTACTCGTTATGTCCAGTTTATGCATGTTGAGACTTTAGACTCACTAGACTTGATCGATGCAGGTGAGGATGACTTTGAGGAGACGAGAGGTGCGGACCAGTGAGCTGGCTTGGACTGAGTGGGAGGCTAAACCCGAGGACCGTCCTATGTTTTTAAGATTTCACGCACGACAAATTTTATTACTCTGATTTCATGTTTTGGGTTACAATGTTTAAACAAGTGTTTTTAGCAAACTTTATTCACGATCTCTTTATTGCAATTATTTTTGGATGAACAGTTTATTTTAAATCGAAATTTGAGAGTTTATCTCTTATGTAAGAAAATTTTTATTTTTCCGCAAAATTTCAAGTAGTTTAAAATTACTGTAGGTTACAGTTGGTATCAGAGCGAGGTTCTTGTAAGGAGTTATGCCTACTGCCAGTTGCGACAAGCTCACGAAGCCACACCTCAAGTCTGTAAGTTTTAAGGTTTTGAATTATCCATGTATTAAGCATTAAGTCATGATTTCAGCATGTCCATGTTTTAAGTTCAAATTACGTGCATCTTATGCTATTGATATTATATTCATGCACATTGGGTTTACGTGTTGGGTAAATGGTTGGAACAGTATGCCTCCTAGACGCATGATTAACCGGGAAGCAAGGGATGGGGACAGAGAGGCTCGAGAGGATGGGAGAGACGCTCCTCCTCCTCCACCGCCAGATATGCAGGCACAGATGCTTGCAGGTATGACTCAGTTCTTCACCCAGTTTGCGGGGAACCAGGCGGCAGTGGACACAAGGGCGAGGCCCAGACCAGAGGCAGTGTATGAGATGTTCAGGAGGATGAATCCAAGGGAGTTTTTGGGGACCACTGACCCGATGATAGCCGAGGGATGTATTAAATCCATCAAGGTGATTTTTGCATTTATGGAGCTGCAAGATGCAGATAGGGTCAGATGTGCCACATTCCTTCTGATAAGGGACACCAAATTATGGTGGGATAGTGCATCGGTGTCATTGAACTTGTAGACACTGACGTGGAATGGGTTTAAAGAGGTATTCTACTCCAAGTACTTCACTAGGAAGTACGCTCCAGATTGGCTAGGGAGTTCATGACGCTGCGATAGGGAGACAGCAGTGTGGCAGACTTTGTCGGGAAGTTTGAAAGGGGATGTCACTTTGTCCCCTTAATAGCTAATGATGCCCAGGGGAAACTGAGGCATTTCAGGGACGGTTAGTGGCCGATCTTGCGTCATGATGTGAGGGTTGCTGGTCCGACTACGTATGCCGTTGCCGTGTCCAGAGCCTTGGTAGTAGAGCAAGACCAGAGAGACATTGAGGTTGACAGGCATGGCAAGAAGCCGTATCAGGCACCACAGCAGCAACAACAGCGACCTCAGTTTAAGAGGCCTTACCAGGGACAGCCAGGGAAAAAGCTATTTCAAGGACCGCCGAAAGGCAGGGTTCCTATTCCACAGCAGAAGGCTCCTCAGAGGCCGGGTGAATACCCGGTGTGCCCGAAGTGCAACCGCCAGCATCCAGGACAATGCTTATATGGATCGGTCAAGTGCTTTAAGTGCGGAGCCAGCGATCACATGTTAAAAGAGTGCCCACAATGGAAGCAGCCGACCCAGGGAAAGGTATTCGCCATGCATGCTCAGGAGGCGAACCTAGACACGACATTATTGACCGGTAAACTCATTTAGTTAAGCACCGTATTATTTTGCCATGCACGTTTTGAATTTGATTTTTGGGATTATTAGTGTGCTAGTAGTATTTTTGTGACTTGGGTAGAGATTTCTCTACTGTGCTTGAGGTTAAGATTAGAATTTCTGGGATATATGTTTTTGTGTTGTACCAACGCCTCTCAAAAATATTTTCATAAAGAGAGTAGCCACGAATGTCTTGATAGATTCAGGGGCCACCCACTCTTTTATCTCAGAGACGTTATCCAATCACCTAGACGTCAAGTCTATTGGACTCGACGTGAGCTATCCAATGACAGTCCCATCAGGGGAAGAATTATCAGCTACTAGCGTGGTAAGAGACATCGATCTTGAACTACAGGGCCACCTAGTATGCCGATCTAATCGTGTTGCCGATGCCAGAATTTGATGTCATTGTGGGAATGGACTGGCTGACAAAGAACAGAGTCCTTATAGACTTCCAGAAAAGGTCAGTGTTGGTAAGACCGTTGGGCATGGAGCAGTTTCTCTTTGAGCCAGCGAGATGGAGAAGTTTCCCTCGCATGATCTCTTGCATATAGGCGCGGAGAGTTACGCACAAGGGTTGTCAGGCTTTCTTGGCCAGCATTGTGTCTGCACCTGACGTACCTACTCCGTCCATAGCTGATGTGCCAGTAGTCAGAGATTTTCCTGACGTCTTTCTGGATGACGTCACAGGCCTTCCACCAGAGAGAGAGGTGGAGTTTTCAATTGATCTTTTGCCAGGCACCGTGCCAATCTCTAAGGCATCGTACCGGTTAGCTCCAGCTGAGATGTTAGAGCTCAAGCAACAGATTCAAGAGCTCCTAGACAAAGAATTCATCCGCCCTAGTTTCTCACCATGGGGCGCACCAGTGCTCTTTGTGAAGAAGAAAGACGGGAGCATGAGGCTGTGTATCGATTACCGAGAACTGAACAAGATAACGATCAAGAATAAATACCCACTTCCAAGGATCGAGGACTTGTTTGATCAGTTGCAGGGAGCTACAGTGTTCTCTAAGATAGATCTTCGATCAAGGTATCACCAGCTGAAGGTGAAAGATGCAGATGTTCATAAGACAGCATTCAGAACCAGATATAGGCATTACGAGTTTTTAGTGATGCCGTTTGGACTGACGAATACTCCAGCGATTTTTATGGACTTGATGAACCGAGTATTTCCGCCCTACCTAGATCAGTTCGTCATAGTGTTCATTGACAACATTCTTATCTACTCGAAGAGCCATGAGGAGCACGTTCAGCATTTGGGTAGAGTGTTGCAGATTTTGCAGAGACACAAGTTGTTTGCAAAATTCAGTAAGTGTAAATTTTGGTTGGAGAAGGTAGCGTTTTTGGGTCATATAATATCTAGCAGTGGTATCGAGGTGGATCCAGCTAAGGTAGCAGCAGTTAAGGAATGAGTTGAGCCGAAGAATGCGTCAGAGATCCGCAGTTTCCTAGGCTTAGCAGGCTACTACAGGAAATTCAATAAATGATTTTCTTCGATAGTAGTGCCACTCACTTTATTGACTAAAAAGAATGCTAAATTCGTATGCAGTGTTGAATGTCAGAAGAGCTTTGACATTTTGAAGCAAGCTCTGATTTCAGCACTAGTTTTAGCCCTGCCGGCAGGGCAAGGTAATTTTGTGTTATACACCGATGCATCTAATTTAATGCCCGAGATTTCGGTTATTGTAATCTGATATGATTTGTTAACAAATTTATGTGGTTATAGACGGAACAGATCAGACCGGGATAGGCGAAAAGAAGACCGAATTATGTGCGAGGACTGAACACCTCGCGCATATGCGCGATCGGACAGGGCTCATATGCGCGAGGCAGGCAAAGGACCTCGCGCATATGCGCGACATGGATCCGCGCATGTGCGCGAGGGTGCCCGAGAGTTGTGAAGTACCTCGCGCATATGCGCGAAAGAAGTGTGCGCATATGCGCGAGCTGCCGAGAAAGGAAATGCGGAGACCAGTAGGTCTCGCGCATATGCGCCGGGAGAGGTCGCGCATATGCGCGAGACATGCTGCCACAAGATGAAGCCACATATGCGTTGCCATGCAATTTAAATGAGAAACCGATTCATTTCCTCATCTTCCAGCGGAAGGAATCGAGAAAAGCTTTAGAAAACTTGTAGGAAATCCTTATGCCTTTTCTTTTAGAAATTTGAAGTTTGTGGAAGATCTATCCATCTGATTTTCAATCCGACTTTAGTACTGTGTTCCTATCGATGCAGGCTACAACTGGACGTAAGTTTTGTTACATTTTGTTATCATTTGAAATTATGATACTGCCCGAATCGGATATGATTCATATATGGTGTTTCTGATATGTTAAACATCGTATAATCGAAACCGAATTGAAGAACGGATATCATATAGAATTGTTATGATTTTCAGAGTTGATTTTATTGAGATTTTATATCAGATTTGTATTGTATCGATTATGAGATGTTGGAATCGATATCTGTTGATTGGTATTGCTGGGTATATTGAGATTGTACAGTTATGCTGTTGAAACAGAATTTGATTGAGTTCTGATTATATCCAGTATTGATTGAGTGTGGTATTGATATTGTATTCCTCGATATTGTTATTGCCAGATTGATATTGACAGGCTTTGAATCCGAGACTTCGACAGAGTCAGATAGACAGAAAGAAAGGTATAAATTAATGTTGATCCGGGATTGCACAACTCGAGTTAGATTCAACTTGAGTTTCCCAAAATCACATACTGAATTGTTATTGCATTGATATTGGCAATTAATGAGATTGATATGCTTAGTCTATTGATTCATAGCAGAGCATGTGTCGAGTCAGGGGCTGATGTGCCAAGTCATTGGCTGATGTGCCAAGTCTTCGGCTGATTCGCCAAGACACTGGATATTTGATTTATATCGATTTCGCTTAGGAGTTGATTCATTCCTATCGCTGAAATTTGATATATGATAGAATGTCCAGAACCGGGATCCCTAGATTAGAGATGAGTCGAGTCTGAGATGACGAGTCCAGAGTTTTATTTACAGCTATATATCGATACATGTCTTCTGATTTGATACATGATATGGATATGTGTTTCATGCTTTTGTATATGCTTTTATATGACTGCATGTTTACATTGTTTATATTGGGATGTATTTTTCACCGGAGTTATCCGGCTGTTGTCTTGTTTGTATGTGTGCATGACAACAGATGGGACAAGATCAGGGTCACGAAGAGAATGAGAGATTCAAGATTAGCGTGGAGATCGGGACTTAGAGTAGATTGATTTTCAGTACTTGATGTAGTGGCTGAACTCTAGTTGCGATAAACATATGTTGTACATGATTTGTACTTTATATTGATATTTATATCAGATTGATTACTTTACGTTTCCGCATTTGTATTTAAAAAAAAAATTTAGACCGAGATTAATTAAATGATCCTAATAATGATTAAGAAGATGGATTAGTTTCGGGTCCCCACAGCAGGTGGTATCAGAGCAGTAGGTACCTTAGACTGAGATAGGAGCTAGTGAGCGGGGTAAAATGAGTTTTCTTTCCTTGCTTTTGATTGCTAGCATGCCTTACTGATTTGAAATGCATGTTTACTTGTTTATCTGATTTTATTGTAAACATGTGTTATTGAGAACGAATCAGAACCGATTCTTGATCAGCAGTAAGATGATCAGAGGAGGACTAAAACAGGTTTGTTATATTTGGTTGCTAACCTTTTTGGTAATCAGATATGCCTCCTCGAAGAGTACCTGAACAGGATAGTACATCTGCAAATCCAATGGATGTGACAGCAACACCGATGGAAACACTGTTGAAAAGGTTTCAGTCATTTAAACCGCCAACCCTGAAAGGAACAGAGACTTCTGTTGATTGTGAGAGCTGGTTAGATGACATTGAAATGCTGTTTGATTTGTTGGATTATACAGATGAGCGACGAGTTCGACTGATTGGGCACCAGTTGCATGATGTTGCAAAGAACTGGTGGATTACGACAAAGAGAGCATTGGAGCATTGATGTACGACTATTACCTGGAATGTTTTTAAAGCTGAATTCTATCAGAGATTTTTCCCAGTGTCGTACAGGAAAGATAAGGGGGCAGAGTTTGCCAATCTGAGGCAGGGTCAGTTGAACATTTAGGAATATGTGACCAAGTTCTCTACCTTGTTGCGATTTGCTCCACATGTGGCCGAGAATGAGGAAGCTATTGCCAATCTGTTCATCAATGGTTTGAACCCCGAGATCTTTACATTGGTGAATATTGGGCGACCGAATAACTTTGCTGATGCCCTGAATAGAGCCAAAGGAGCTGAAGCTGGTATGATGAGACAGAAAGGAGCTTCGTATGTTCCTCTAGCACCGAAACCACAGCAACCTCCTCCCAGATTTGAGGGTGGCAGCAGCAGTGGTGGAAAGAAAGATTTCTTGAAGGCTGGAGGAAAGCAGTTCAAGAAGTCAGGAAGCAGTTCCTATAGCTCTGGGGGTTCCCGACAGAGCCAGAGCTATACCGGGTCTATTGCAAGACTTGCGGAGGGAGACATCCCACAGAGCAATGCCAAGGAGTATTTGGTAGTTGCCACATCTGCAGACAGTCGGGACACTTTGCTAGGGTGTGTCCACAGGGAGGTTCCCAGAGATCCCAGGGAGCGGAGTCAACTGGATCAGTGGCTCAGACAGGTGGACGATCATCAGCTGTTCATTCCTTTCAGCCACCACCAACGACTCCTCAGTCACAGTCGAGGCCAGGAGGAAGCCAGACAGTGAGCCAGCCTCCGAGACAGCAGGCCAGAGTATTTGCTTTGACAGAGGAGCAGGCCCAGGAAGCACCAGATGAGGTTGTTGCAGGTAACTGTTCTTTATGTGGTTACTCTGCCTATGTATTGATTGATACCGGTGCTTCACATACATTTATTTCTGAGAGATTTGCATTAAGTCATGCATTTCGTGTTGAGTCGTTATCTGTTGTAGTGTCTGTCTCTTCTCCTTTGGGGACAGATTTGATTTCAGTGAATTCTGTGAAACATTGTATGCTACAATATGACGGGCATGAGATTGAGTTAGACTGTATTGTGTTTGGGTTGTCTGATTTTGACTGTATTATCGGTATCGATATGCTGACCAAGTACAGAGCTACTGTTGTTTGTTTCCACAAGATTGTGAGATTCAGACCGGATATGGCTGATGAGTGGAAATTCTACGGTAAGGGTTCTCGATCTAGAATTCTTTTGATATCCGTATTGTCTATGACTCGATTGTTACAGAAAGGAGCAGAGGGATTCCTTGTCTATTCAGTTGATTTACTGAAATCGAGTTCATCATTGTCTGATTTGCCAGTGGTTTGCGAGTTTGCTGATGTCTTTCCAGATGAGATTCCGGGTTTGCCTCCGATTCGAGAGATAGACTTCAGTATTGAATTGATGCCAGGTACAGTTCCGATTTCTAGAGCTCCGTACAGAATGGCACCGATTCAGTTGAAAGAACTGAAAGATCAGTAGGAAGATTTACTGGCCAAGGGATACATTAGAACGAGTGTTTCGCCTTGGGGCGCTCCAGTATTGTTTGTGAGGAAGAAAGACGGTTCTATGAGACTCTGACAATAGTACACTGTAACTTTTCTGATATGCGGAGTTCCCACCATGCGTTGCAATAGTACAGTTGTCTGTTGATAGCTACGTTCCTTAACTGATGACATGTCAAACTGATTTATCAGTTGATAAAGCCAATAGGATTCAACTGAATGTAGTTAAGCTGATCAGTTCCAACTGATCATCCAGTTGACTACAAAGTTCAGTTAGCTTGATTCAGTTGCCTTAAATACGCATTAATCTTCAGTTCGGGCAACTATCAGTTTACGATTTGTTTTAGTTCAATTACACTCAGTCTTCTTGATCAGTTGTTCATCCTTTTCACACTCAGTTTTTCAAACACCGAAATTACGTTTCCAACACCATGCATGCCAATAAGACGAATCTAGACACGACTCTACTGACTGATAACCTATTAATTTTGCACCGTATTATTTTTGCCATTCATCCTCTGAATTTTTTCTTGGGATTATTAGCATGTTGCTTTCGTATTTTGGGTTTTTTGATAGAAATTTTCAACTATGCTTGATGTTAAGATTATTATTTTGGGGTATAAGTTTATGTGTTGTGCTAACGTTCCTCGGTAAATATATTCATAAAAAAAGTAGCCGCGAATGCCTTGTTAGATTTCGGGGCCACTCGCACTTTTATCTCAGAGACGTTCACTAATTATTTGGGCATCAAGTCAATTGGACTCGACGTGAGCTACTCCGTGACAGTCCCATCAGGGGAGGAGTTATCAGCTACTAATGTGGTCAGAGATATCGATCTTGAACTACAGGGCCACGTGGTTTACGCCAATCTGATTGTGTTGCCAATGACAGAGTTCTATGTTATCTTAGGGATGGACTGGCTGATGAAGAACATAGTTTTAGTGACTTTCAGAGAAGATCAGTGTTGGTGTTGGGCATGCAGCAATTTCTTTTCAAGCTGGGCAGGTGAAGAAGTTTCTCTCGCTTGATCTCTTGCATGCATGCACGAAGACTTATTAATAAGGGGTTTCAGGATTCTTGGCCAGTATTATTTCAACACCTGATGCACCGACCACATCGATATCTGATGTACCAGTTGTCTGAGATTTTCCTGATATTTTCCCAGATGACGTCACAGGCCTTCCACCAGATAGAGAGGTAAATTTCGCCATTGACCTTGTGCCAGGCACTGTGCCGATATCTAAGGCACTGTACCCTTTGGCTTCAGCAGAGATGTTAGAGCTCAAACAGCAAATTCAGGAGCTCCTAGACAAAGAATTCATCCTCCCTAGTTTATCACCATGGGGCGCACCAGTGCTCTTCGTAAAGAAGACAGATGGAATTTAACGTACCGTACTTTTAAACTATTTAAATTTGTGGAAAAATAAAAATTTACTTAGATAAGAACTAAATCTTCAAATTTTGATTAAAATAAACTGTTAATCCAAAATATTTGCAATCAAAATACCACAATTAAAGTTGCTAAAGATACTTGTTCAAACAACGTGTAAAAATCTCGTAAAAGTCAGAATAATAAAATCGTCATGCATAAAATCTTAAAACATTGGCGGTCCTCGGGTTTAGTCCTCTGCATAGTCCAAGCCGGCTCATCGGTCCCCACCCCTCTTCTCCTCATACTCGTCCTCACCTGCATGAATGAAGTCTAGTGAGTCTAAAGACTAAACATGTATAAACTGGATAACAAATAATACGTAATAAAATCGCATGCAACTTAAAAGTAGAACGTACATACATAAACTTGAACGTACTAACATAACCATAGATGTGCCATCATCATAAAACTTTTCATAAACATACTTGCATCATACATACCTGAACATGCATAACTTCATCATTTTGTGTAGAGATATGTTTCAAAGCAAGTGAATCATACATAAATGCGCCTGATCAGATTAAACCACAGTACAGGGCTGGCAGAAAAATCCACTACGACATACTTGAGATCCCCAATCCTGATTTACAGGGTGGATTGGTCCCTGTCATGCTTTACCTCTTTAAAATCCTAATCTAAACCCGGTCATGCTTTACCGAGGTGGAGAGGTCCTCGGCCACGTTCAACGACTTCCAAACCCGTTCATATTGGTCACAAGACATTTAGCGTACCACACAAACATAAAACATTTTCCCTTGCACGTCAAACATACTTACATGGCGTCAAGGGATTCGTTGGATCTCCCTTGGGGCTACTACGGCACATACTAACATGAGTTCAAACACTTATCTTTCATGACAGACGTATTAGTCATTCTAACACCCAAAACTGACAAATTTCCTTATGATGTTTTAGAATCTCTCAGGACTCGACCTTGTTTAATTATCGTACTAAACCATGACATTGAACCCCAAAACAATCCCTATATGAAGTGAAGACACGGATCCTATGTATCCATCTGGGTCTGGGTCTGTGTAACCTCGGTAACTCAATCTTCGGAATTAAAAAAGGCACGAACCCCGTGTCAGGGTCCGGCTCCTGGTCCATGTAGACTCTGAAAATTCACACTTCGAAAGGCACAAGGGCACGGACCCCGCGTCAGAATCCGGCTTAGGGTCCATGTACCTACGGAAATGGAAAACCAACGAAAATCACTACACTTGTGGCTTAATCTTCCTAATTCGATTGTGCGGACCGTGAACCAACACCTCGAAACCCATCCTAGGTTGCTATGGCAATGATTCAAACACCCATGATGCCTCAAACAACGATACAAATCACACAACACAACTCAAACCGTGAACACGCTATTTTGATACCAAAATGCTTTCTACGACTTCTAATGCAACCAAGTGCCTATCAACACGAAATGAAGCACCAAAAATCATCCCAAAATCATACTCACAATACTTAAACGTAGCAGTGATCACCCAACGGTTCCCAACAAAGCCTGCAACAAATAAACTTCAAGAACACGTCAAGAACACATTTTAAGAATATTACAGGTTGAGCAGTCCCACGAAAACGATCATAACTCACTCGTTTTTTGTCCAAAAATTACGAATTTACTGTCAAACCGAAGGTATCAAAAATTACTACGTTTTATATAATGAAAGTTTTTCCAGAAAGTTGACCAAAGTGTCGCAGAAATCGAAATGACAGCAGAATTTGAGTTTTTAGATCTAAAATCATTTCAAAATCGATTCAACCAATTTTTTTGCTCAAACTTTGACAACATACATGAATTTTTACATATAATAAACATAAGAACATGTGCTATAAGGAGATCGATGCATAAACGAAAGAATATAGATGCCTTTTGATTTTTAAAGTTACCGAAACAACGACACCGAAGAGGGAAAGATGCGAGGTTTGATCTAGGACGAACGTGACACGATTATCTTGAAGAAAATTGGACAAAAATTTCTAGAAAGATGCAGAGGATAGGGGCGGGTGCTCTTGGTTCTTTAGAACCCAAGGTTTTTTTTCAAAAAAATCTAAAATGAGAGTTTAGAGAAATGTGTGTGTATGTCGTGTGTGAGGTGTGTGTAAATGTGTCTGTGTGCATGAGTTTAGAGATTAGGGGATAAAATTTTGCTTAAGTAATAATTAACAACTAATTAAAATATTAACATTCCTCCAACTTTAAATAAAATCTCTTAATTAAAAATGAAATGCACCTTAGCTCAACTTTAAAAGTTTTAAAATCCTAAAATCACTAAATAAATAAATTAGGCTTTAAAATGCTAAAAACTAAATAAGTCATTTAAAATGTCTCAATCCTAACTTAAAATAAAATACCATATTTAAAATCGCCAAAAAATCGTCGTCAGTCTCTTTTCCTCGATCCCGCATCGAATAATCGCCTTAAACATGAATCTCGAGAAAACGTTTTAACGTGCATCACATAAACATAAATAATTTAAAATAATGCAAATAAATAAATACTGCATCGCTAAAAATCATTTTAAACTTGACTAATAATTTAACAATAAAATAAATGCATGGGTTTTACATTTACTGAATTTGGGCTCTACAATTCCTCCCCCACTTAAATAAATTTCGTCCTCGAAATTAAGTCTTACCAAACAACTTCGGATAGTGGTTCCTCATATCTGCTTCGGTCTCCCAAGTGACCTCCTCCACTGACTGATTCAGCCACCAGACTTTGATCAACTTGGTTACTTTGTTCTGAAGTCTCCGTTACTGTCTGTGGATTTGGACAGGTCTTTCCTTATAAGACAGATCTGGAGCCAACTGCAATGGCTCAAAGCTCAAACATGCGAAGGATTGGCTAGATACTTCCTCAGCATTGAAACGTGGAACACATTGTGTACACCGGCCAGATTCGATGGTAAAGCTACACGATAAGCAAGTGTCCCAACTCTGTCAAGAATTTCGAACGGTCCAATAAATCTCGGACTGAGCTTGCCTCTCTTCCCAAATCTCATAACACCTTTCATAGGTGCTACCTTTACGAAAACATGATCACATACTGCAAACTCAAGATCTCTCCTCCTCTTGTCAGCATAACTCTTTTGGCGACTCTAGTCTGTCTTCATCCTGTCTCGAATCTTGATCACCATGTCTACAGTCTGCTGAAAAATCTCTGGATCAAGTTTTGATCTCTCACCGACTTCGTCCCAATGAATTGGTGATCTGTACTTCCTTCCATAAAGTGTCTCGTAGGGATCCATACGTATAGATGATTGGAAACTGTTGTTGTAGGTAAACTTCACTAGAGGTAGCTTTGATTCCCAATTCCCAAGGAAATCGATCACACAAGCTCTCAACAAGTCCTCCAAAATCTGAGTCACTTGCTCAGACTGGCCATCTGTCTGAGGGTGAAATGCAGTACTGAATAGAAACTTCGTCCCCATGACTGCATGTAAACTCTTCCAAAAGGACGATGTGAACCTCGGGTCTCTATCAGACACAATAGAAACTGGGATCCCGTGCAATCGAACTATCTCCCTGATATAGAGCTCTGCATACTCAGTCATGGAGAAAGTCGTCTTCACTGGCAAGAAGTGTGCTGACTTAGTAAGTCGATCCACGATGACCCAAATGGAATTGGATCCCCTGACTGACCCCGGCAAACCAACAACGAAGTCCATGGTAACATTCTCCCATTTTCACTTGGAAACAGGGAGTGGCTTAAGCATTCCTGCTGGCCTCTGATGTTCTGCTTTTACTTGCTGGCAAGTGAGGCATTTAGACACAAATCGTCGGATGTTCCGCTTCATACCCGGCCACCAATACATGAATTTGCGAATTTTTGTACATCTTAGTACCTCAAGGGTGGATGGAATACGGAGATGTATGTGCCTCTATCAGAATATGCTCTCTGATCGAATCAACACTAGAAGCCCACATCCTTCCTCTGTACTTCGCAATACCATCAGACACAAGGTAGAGTACACTGGCCTTGGCTTCATCCTTCAGTCTCCATTTCTGTAACTGCTCGTCTGAAGGCTGACCTCTACGGATTTGGTCAACCAAAGAAGACTGGAGTGTTAGATTAGACAGCTTAGGAGCCATGCCCTTAGGATAAACCTCTAACCCAAATCTTTGAATCTCTGACTGAAGAGATCTCTGTACTTACAGCTGTGCTACGACTGCAACTTTTCTGCTCAAGGCGTCTGCCACAACATTAGCTTTCCCCGAATGGTAGCTAATTTTACAATCGTAGTCTTTCACTAACTCTAACCACCGTCTTTGTCTCATATTTAGCTCTTTCTGCGTGAAGAAATACTTGAGACTCTTGTGATCAGTGAATATCTGGCATTTCTTGCCATACAAATAATGTCTCCATATCTTCAACGCAAAGACAATGGCAGCTAACTCAAGATCATGAGTCGAATAATTCTTCTCATGCACTTTCAACTGTCTGGAGGCATAAGCCTATAACCCGACCGTGCTGCATCAAAACTGTGCCTAAACCGAGCTTAGAAACATCGATGTACAGTACGAAATTGCCTTGTCCTGCTGGCATGGCTAACACTGGCGCTGAAATAAGAGCTAGCTTCATAGTATCAAAGCTCTTCTGGCACTCTCCACTCCATACGAATTTAGCATTCTTCTTAGTCAATGAAGTGAGTTGCACTGCTATCGAAGAAAATCCCTGAATGAACCTCCTGTAGTAGCCTGGTAATCCTAGGAAAATGCGGATCTCTGACGCATTCTTCGGCTCAACCCATTCCTTAAGTGCTGCCACCTTAGTTGAATCCACCTCGATACCACTGCTAGATATTATATGACCCAAAAATGCTACCTTCTCCATCCTGAATTCACACTTACTGAATTTTGCAAACAACTTGCGACTCTGCAAGACCTGCAAAACTGTACCCAAGTGTTGACTATGCTCCTCATGGCTCCTCGAGTAGATGAGAATGTCGTCAATGAAAATTATGATAAACAGATCTAGGTAAGACTGAAGTACTCAATTCATGAGGTCCATAAATATCGCTGGAGCATTTGTCAGTCCAAACGGCATTACTAAGATCTCGTATTGCCCATACTTGGTTCTGAAGGCTATCTTATGAACATTTGCATCTTTTACCTTCAGCTGATGATACCGTGTTAGTAGATATATCTTGGAGAACACTATAGCTCCCTGCAACTGATCAAACAAGTATTCGATCTAGGAAGTGGGTATTTATTATTGATCGTTACCTTTTTCAGTTTTTGGTAATAGATACACAACCTCATGCTCCCATCCTTCTTCTTTACGAAGAGCATAGGTGCGCTCCATGGTTAGAAACTAGGACGGATGAATTCTTTATCTAGAAGCTCCTGAATCTGCTGTTTGAGTTCTAACATCTCAGCTGGAGTTAACCGGTATGGTGCCTTTGAGATTGGCATGCTACCTGGCATAAGGTCAATGGAAAACTCAACCTCTCTCTTGTGGAAGGCATGTGACGTCATCTGGAAAGACGTCAGGAAAATCACTGACTACTGGTACATCAGATATCAACGGAGTGGGTACGTCATGTGCGGAAACAATGATGGCCAAGAAAGCCTGACAACCCTTATGAATAAGTCTTCATGCCTGCATGCAAGAGATCATGCGAGGAAAACTCCTCTATCTATCCGGCTCAAAGAGAAACCTCTCCAGGCCCAACGGTCTTACCAACACTGACCTTTTGTGAAAGTGAATAAGAACTCTGTTATTCGTCAGTCAGTCAATTCCCAAAATGATAACAAAATTCTGGCATCGACTAAGACAATCAAATCAGCATACACTAGGTGGCCCTGCAGTTCAAGATCGATGTCTTTGACCACACTAGTAGCTGATAGCTCTTTCCCTGATGGGACTGTCACTGAGTAGCTCACGACAAGTGCAATAGACTTGACGTCCAGATTATTAGCGAATGTCTCTAAAATAAAAGAGTGTGTGGCCCTTGAATCTATCAAAGCCTTCGTAGCTACCCTCTTTATGAAAATATTTCCTGAAAGACGTTATCACAACACACAAACTTGTTTCCCAAAATTCTAATCTTAACCTCAAGCATAGTAGAACAATCTCTACACAAGTCACCAAAAATACTAACTAGCACACTAATAATTCCAAATAAAATTTGAAACATGCGTAGCAAAAATAATACGGTGCTGAATTAAATAAGTTATCGATCAACAGGGTCGTGTCTGGGTTCGCCTCCTCTGCCTGCATGGCGAACACTCTACCCTGGGTTGGCTGCCTCCGCTGTGGAATGTCTTTCAACATATGATCGCTGGCTCTGCATTTGATGCATTTGCCTGATCACCATAAACATTGTCCTGGATGCTGGCGGTGGCATTTCGGGCATACTGGGAACTCACCAGGCTTCTGTGGAGCCTTCTGCTGAGGGATATGACCCTTGCCTTTCGACGGTACCAGAAATGGCCATCTTCCCCTACTGTCCTTGGAAAGGCCTCTTGAACTGGGGTCGCGGCTATTGCTGCTGCTGAGGTGCCTGGTAGGGCCTCTTGCCCTGTCTGTCAACCTCTATGTCCCTCTGGTCCTGCTCTGCCGCCAAAGCTCTAGACACGGCAACGGCATAGGTGGTAGGACCAGCAACCCTCACATCACAACGCAAGATCAGCAGCAAACCATCCATAAAATGCATCATCTTCTCTCGGGCATCATTTGCAATTAGGGGCACAAAGTGACACCCCCTTCTCAAACTTCCTAACAAAATCTGCAACGCTACTGTCTCCCTGTCGCAAGTGCCATGAACTCCCTAGTCAGTCTGGATCTTACTTCCTCAGTGAAGTACTTGGAGTAGAAAACTTCTTTAAAACCATCCCAAGTCAGTGTTTGCAAGTTCCCTGACACTGATGCACTCTCCCACCAAAGTCTGGAATCTCCTGTCAGAAGGAAAGTGGCACACCTGACCCTGTCTGCTTCCTGCAACTCCATAAAAGCCAAGATTACCTTGATGGACTTAATCCATCCTTCTGCTATCATCGGGTCTGTAGTCCCCGAGAACTCCTTCAGATCCATCCTCTTAAACCTCTCATAGATTGCCTCTAGTCTGGGCCTCGCCCCTGTGTCTACTGCAGTTTGGTTCCCCGCAAACTGTTCGAAGAACTGAGTCATTCCTGCAAGCATATGAGCCTGCATATCTGGGGGCGGACGAGGAGGAGTGGCCCTCTCCCCATTAATAACTTTAATTATTTAATATGTTGGACTTGTACTCCTACAAGTCCATTAAACATACTCTCATTATAATTAATTTAATATTTAATAAACTCAACCTTTGAGCTTAATAAATTAAATACATTATAAATTCAACATTTGAATTTATTATTTAAATTATAAATTCAACTCCTTGAATTTTATCACCTCCAAAATTTAATATTTAATAAACACAACTTTTGAGTTTAATAAATTAAATTATCAAATTTTATAAATTCAACTCCTTGAATTTATTCTCTCAAATTTCATAAATTCAACTTCTTGAATTTACTATCTCATAAATTCAACTCTTTGAATTATTTTCTCAAATTTTAATTATCATAAATTCAACTCTTTGAATTTACTATATCATAATATAAATTCAACTCCTTGAATTTATTCTCTCAACAGAAACAAACGATCCAGTGCTTGTGTGACTCTCAATGGTTCAGGGATACAGCTAGACGTGGGTTCACAACTCTTTGTGATTCAGGATATAATCATTTATTCGAGCTTACCCTAGTTAGCCCCATTCTTTTCATCAACACCTTGATCAAGAATGTCAGAACTTATTTCTGATTGCACCAATCGGATCATGGTAAGAGCGTCTAGTAGCATCGTCCCATGATCCCCTAGGTATCACTAATAGTGCCTGCAAGAACCAGTCGATTATGATTAACGTACAGTACGGTCTCTTCATCTCATATATCCCGATCGAATCTGCAACCGTTGGTTCATCGAGGGTTGCATATTAATTCGATTACTATGTGATAACTATAATAGTGGCATCGCGTGTACTATTGGAGAACTCCTTCTCCAACGTACATCTCATACTCTGGCCAGAGATTGCATGCACTATTATTACATCAGATCACATATGATATCCACACCCGTAGGTGAGCGGTGAATCCCCGACTACAATGCATTGGCTCCTATATGTGTCGCAACTTTACCCAACCTCGCCGCCTGATGACTCTCCTGGAGCCGGTAAACGAGTCAAAGCAAAGCCCTAGCATATAGAGCCTCAGTGTTGTCCCGGGTCGTAAGGACTAATGGTGTACAATCATAACCACGGACTTATCCTCTCGATGAATGATAACTACTTGGAAAGTCCGACGGAGGGTTGTTCGGTATAATAATCATATGAATAACCATCTGCATGTTTGGACATCTCCATGCCCTTACCAAGAAACCCAGTACACAACATCACAGATGCTAGTCTCGAGCTCAAGCGACCTTGATCCCTGTTTTGGGCGGCTGAATCGACTAGGAACGAATTTAGAATATGCAGTGTTTACAAATGAGTTTCAACATCTAATTACGATTCATTTGTATTAAAGCATAATCAATTACTTTATCTATGCTGTTTGCATGGGTATACAGATAAAGTATAACAAGACCATAAAAAGTTAAATTATATTAAAATAAAGATTGTTTATTTCACTTGAGTCGATAAATTCCCTATCCAACCGTTGGCTTGCAGGGCATCTACTCTAACAATCTCCCACTTGCCCTAGAGCCAACTACCCTTAACTTTAATCCCTTTGATTTGCGATGCTTTTCAAACATTGGTCCTGGCAAGGGCTTTGTATTTGGATCAGCAACATTATCTGCAGAGAAGACTCTTTCGAATCATATGTCTCCTCTTCCCACAATCTCCCGTATGATGTGTAACTTCCTCAGTACATGTTTGGATCGCTGATGAGACCTTGGTTCCTTTGCTTGCGCAACGGCACCAGTGTTGTCCCAGTACAACGGGACTGGATCAACTCCATTAGGAATGATGCCCAACTCTTGGACAAAATTCCTCATCTAAACTATCTCTTTGGCTGCATCAGATGCAACAATGTATTCAGCTTCAGTATTGGAATCCGCAATGGTGTCTTGCTTGGAACTTTTACAAGAGACAGCTGCACCATTAAGCATGAATAAAAAACCAGAGGTCGATTTCGAATCATCTACATCACATTGGAAGCTAGAATCAGTGTAGCCTTCCAATTTTAATTCTCCACCTCCATAGACCATGAACAAGTTCTTAGTCCTTCTCAAGTACTTAAGAATATCTTTCACGGCCTTCCAATGCATTGGACCATGGTTCGCCTGATATCTGCTTGTAACACTCAAAGCGTAAGCAACATTAGGACGTGTCTATATCGTACCATACATGATACTACCAATAGCTGACGCATATGGAATACGTGTCATCATCTCTATCTCTTCATCAATTTTGGGCACATAGCTTTAGATAGAGTAATACAATGACACATTGGTAAGTATCCTATCTTGGACTCTTCCATAGAGAATTGATTCAGAATGGTATCGATATAGATGGCTTGGGTGAGCCCCAGCATTCTCTTTGATCTATCTCTAAAGATTTGTATTCCCAATACTTATGATGCTTCACCCATGTTTTTCATGGAGATTTTACTTGCTAACCATACTTTAGTTGATTGTAGCAATCCTACATCATTCCCAATGAGCAGGATATCATCAACATAAAGTGCTAGGAATGTCACTGCACTCCCACTAACTTTCTTGTACACACATGGTTCCTCAGGATTCTTAGCAAAACCTAAATCTTTGATAGTGCTATCAATTATGAGGTTCCAACTCCTTGACGTCTGCTTGAGAACATATATTGATCTCTGAAGTTTTCATACCTTATGCTCACTTCCTACTGATGTGTATCCCTTAGGTTGAGACATATAAATTTCTTCTTTGATGTCTCTATTGAGGAATGCAGTCTTTACATCCATTTGCCATATCTCATAGTCATACCATGATGCTATGGCTAGTAGTATTCTAATGGACTTAAACATAGCAACTGGTGAAAAAGTTTTCTCATGGGCAACTCCTTGCTTTTGAGTATAACCTTTTTCAACCAATCTTGCTTTGAAGGTCACTACCTTGCCATCCGCCCCAAGCTTTCTTTTATAGATCCATTTGCATCCTATGGGAACTGATTCCCTCAGGTGGATCTACTAATGTCAATACTTGGTTTGAATACATAGAGTCCATCTCTGACTGCATGGCTTCAAGTCATTTGGTTGAATCAGTATCAGATATTGCTTCCTTAGAGTTCATTGGATCACATCCAACACAAGACTAATCGTGGTCTTGTTCACGAAGAAGCGTATATCTAGCATGTGGTCTAATAACCCTATCAGACCTCCTAGGAGCTTGCACTTCAACTACTGGTTGTTGGGGATTAGTTTCAACTACTATAGTTGAGGGAATATCTTGAATTTCTTCAAGTTCTATCATCTTGCCTTTTTCTATCTAATAGAAATTCCTTTTTAAAAAAGGTGGCATTTCTTGAAACAAACGCTTTTGCTTCATTGGGATGATAGAAATAATATCCAATATAATTCGTTGGATATCCTAAAAAGTAGCACAAAAGGGATCTACTATCCAATTTGTCTCCCACTGTCTGCTTCACGTAAGTAGGACATCCCCATATTCTCGTGTAAGAATATTTGGGAGTTTTTTTCCCATCCATATCTCATATGGTGTTTTATCAACTGCTTTAGTATGGACATTATTCAACAACATTGCTGCAGTTTCAAGCGCAAAGCCCCAAAACGATGTAGGCAATTCAGTGAATCCCATCATGGATCGAACCATGTCCATCAAGGTTCGATTTCGACGTTCAGAAACACCATTCAATTGTTGTGTTGCTGGTGAAGTCCAATGTGAGAGAATCCCATTCTCTTTTAGATAACCCAAAAATTCAGCACTCAAGTATTCTCCATCTCGATCAGATCGAAGTGTCTTAATACTCCTTTCTAGCTGCTTTCCTACTTCAGATCTGAATTTTTTGAACCTTTCAAATGCTTCAGATTTGTGTTTCATAAACATACTCATACCTCGAATGGTCTTCATTAAAGGTAATGAAGTAGGATTGCCCATATTTTGTGCTAACACTTAGCGGGCCACAAATGTCTGTATGGATCAAATCCAATAGATCATGCGCACGTTCTACGTTTCCATTGAATGGAGTCTTTGTCATTTCTCCTTTTAGACAGGATTTACAAGTAGGTAGAGAATTTATGTCTGACAAGTCAAACATGTCTTCTCCCACTAGTTTGTGCATCCTTCTTTGGGAAATGTGACATAGTCTAGCGTGTCATATTTGTGTGGGATTTAGATCATCTAAATTTCTTTTGTTTGTTGGTTGAAATCATGTTTACTTGGACATTCACTTATCATTTCCAGAACATTTCTGGTACATATAATTTCTTATGTCCGGACTTCTTGCAGTGAAATAAATATGTTCTGACTTATCTTGCTTTGTAGGCCTTTTAAGTGTTCTTCAGAGTTTGCCTCTTATTGAGTTTGTTTTTCTTGTGAGGGGTAGAACATTTTTTTTCCTTACATTGTGGGTCATTTTTCGTCTAACGAGAGGCCCATTAGAAAAACAACAATTCTATGTTTTATGGTGATCTCATAAGTTATAAGCATATTGACTAGCTCTTCAAGGCTATCATCTATCTTATTCAAATTGAAGTTCACCATAATCCCGTCAAATGAGCAAGAGTAAGACAACAATTGATGTTATCTAGTAATTTTTTAGGAATCAAAATTCCAGTCCCACCACATTCTCAATAAGCCCAGTCATATGTACAACATGCTCATGGGCTAGAGCCCCATCTTGCATGTGTGTATTCATGAGCTCCTTGAAAGTAGTGTGCATCATCGTATGAGTTTCATGCACCATGCAACTTTTGCACATGCATTCGAATGTCAGCAGCATTCAACATTTCCTCAAACTGTCCCTACAGTTCATTTGACATAGAAACGAGCATGTTACACTTTAGCTTGCCTACTATGGTCTCACCATCATGCATGCTTTGTCAGTTGAGCAGGACTGACATTAGTGTGTATGCCACTTTCTCCGAATTCAGAACAATTTTCCCAACCGGTCATGAATATTAGATTCGGTTAGCTTGTTAATAACAAAAATGGATTACGTGACGAAAATCAAAATTATACTGATACGGAAACAGAATAATGGTTGCTGATAATTTTAAAATAATTTTACGATATAAAATATGAATTTTATTTTATAAATCTCCCTCCCACTATTTTGATATTTCCACCACCCTCTAATGAAAAAGGGAAATCGTATTTTCTTAGTGGGCACGTAGAGTCCAATTAGCCAATTATAATCCGAATAATATCAGCCAATTATAATTTCTAAAAGGTAGAATCCAATTGCATCCCTATGCAACCTCCGCGTGTTTTGCCTCACGTTTAATAAGGACCCAATAATATGACGCCGTTTATTTTCGCGTGTCAAACCGACCCATCAATGTTGAATTGTAGTAGATGGTCGCCATGAGTTCCCCCAATAATATGAGCCGAAGTCATGGGAGTTTCCCTCAATTCACATCATATGTCTGGTGGAAGTCACAGCTTTCCGGCGTCCAGGCCTCCATAATAATATGAGGCAGACACTGTTCGCGGGTAGCGATCAACATGCAACCACGGTTGATGGAAGGCAAGGAAAAATTAAACTCTTTTAATTTTTACTTTTACGGTTTGATATGAATTTTGAATCATATTCAAAATGAGGGAATTTTAATTTTAAAATTTGTCTCATCATTGTAATTTAAAAATCAAGTGCCACGAGTTTGTATGTTTTCCGGATTCATGCAACTATATTATTTAATAATATACAAACATGCATATTACTATATATCGCATATATCATAATATGACATTCGACAATAAATAAGGATGATCGATCAGCAAACACTATTAGACTCATGTGAGCCATACATGGATCCAGGTCCAAAACCTAGGTGAATGCAGGGATGCAAATGCAACTATTACAAGAGCTTCCAATATTTTACATGTCTTCATCTCGTTCATTGGGCCCACCATCTTTCAGTCTTGATCACCCAGTATTTCTAATAATTACATTTAAATAGTCATGGCACATAAGGGATACATCTCATGGGGTGGTAACGGGCCATAAACCAGGCCCACTTTAATAATATCAAATATTAATAAAAACAAATAAAACAGTAAAATATCCTAACATACACCTAACACATTGGTTAAGGCTCTCGATCATCCTTCATGCATTTAATATCAAATATTAACATCAATTTAATTAATTGATAAATCATATATCTAATAATTTTATCACTAACCACCACAATTATTAAAGAATTTAATAAATTAAATAAAGAATTAAATCAATAATAATTGATTTATTGTAAAACTTAATTTTACCATAAATAATTAAAATCATATTATAATTATTTATTTTAATAAAAAATTTTAAATTTCCAAAAATTAATTTTCCAAAATAAAAACTGAACCAATTTTTAAAAAAATCAATTTTGCCCAAAAATTTGAAAAATCAGAAAATTGCACCCTAGGCCCAAACAATTCAAGATCATCATCAAGAACGGTTCCCGAGACACTCCCGGACAGCCGCCCGCGCTGTCCGAACGTTTCGGGAAGCAGCAGGGGTCCTGTGCGCGCAGGGAGCGTTTGCGGCGCGCGCGAATCGCACGCAGCGCGGCGGCACGCCGTGCGTGCAGCGTGCGGACATTCCGTAGGCCGCGCGCGCGCCCACTGTGCGCGCCGCTGCCAGGAACTGCCCCATATTTTTTTTAATTTAAATTTCTGGAAAAAATAATTTTTATGGTGCTACAATTTTCTGAAAAATTTTCTTCTGTGGTTATAAATAAATTATTCAATAACAAAACAATACGATTTAGAAAAACTTGGCTCTGATACCACTGTTGGATCTCGGTTTTCTCGTGCCCAAAACGCAACGGAAGTTTAAAAATTTTTATTTTATTTTGACAATCAAATATATTTGTTTGAGCACTTGTATGGTTTTATCATAGACATTCAAAGGGCGTTTAGAATTTTATACCTTTGGTGAATTAATCACACAGCTCCAACTATCCCGGATTTGGCGGAGATAGCTCTTGATGAAATCCCTACACTCTTTCTTCAAGGACTCCTTTCTTCTAATCAGGTCCTACGACTAGATGGTTTGATCCTCTTTTAATTTGCACTAGAAAAGTAGAAGAGATTTTGCGTTGGAGATTAAAAATATTGTGAAATGACTCAAATCTCTTTTCCTTGAAAAAGTGGCCAAAATATTTTGGAGGAATTTTTGGTGCCTCTCGTGAATCACCTTTTGGATTGAGTGGAGGCTAGGTCATTTTTCCCTTTTTTTCCTTAAAAACAATAGTCTTGACCTAAATGCCATAATTAACATTAATGGGCTTGATTAATTAATTGGGCTAGTCCAACTAGTTTAATTAATTAATCAAAGTCCCTTAATAACTTTAATTATTTAATATGTTGGACTTGTACTCCTGCAAGCCCATTAAACATACTCTCAATATAATTAATTTAATATATAATAAACTCAACCTTTGAGCTTAATAAATTAAATACATTATAAATTCAACATTTGAATTTATTATTTAAATTATAAATTCAACTCCTTGAATTTTATCACCTCCAAAATTTAATATTTAATAAACCTAACTTTTGAGTTTAATAAATTAAATTCTCAAATTTTATAAATTCAACTCCTTGAATTTATTCTCTCAAATTTCATAAATTCAACTTCTTGAATTTACTATCTCATAAATTCAACTCCTTGAATTTATTTTTTCTCAAATTTTAATTATCATAAATTCAACTCCTTGAATTTACTATATCATAATATAAATTCAACTCCTTGAATTTATTCTCTCAACGGGAACAAACGATCCAGTGCTTGTGTGACCTCTCAATGGTTAAGGGATACAGCTAGCCGTGGGTTACAACTCTTTGTGATTCAGGACATAATCCTTTATTCGAGCTTACTCTAGTTAGCCCATTCTTTTCATCAACACCTTGATCAAGAATGTCAGAACGCATTTCTGATTGCACCCATCGGATCATGGTAAGAGTGTCTAGTAGCATCGCCCCATGATCCCCTAGGTATCACTGATAGTGCCTGCAAGAACCAGTCGATTATGATTAACGTACAGTACGGTCTCTTCATCTCATATATCCCGATTGAATCTGCAACCATTGGTTCATCGAGGGTTGCATATTAATTCGATTACTATGTGATAACTATAATAGTGGCATCGCGTGCGCTATGGAGAACTCCTTCTCCAACGTACATTTCATACTCTGGCCCGAGATTCCATGCACTATTATTACATCAGATCACATATGATATCCACACCCGTAGGTGAGCGGTGAATCCTCGACTACAATGCACTGGCTCCTATATGTGTCGCAACTTTACCCAACCTCGCTGCCTGATGACTCTCCTGGAGCCGGTAAACGAGTCAAAGCACAGCCCTAGCATATAGAGCCTCAGTGTTGTCCCGGGTCGTAAGGACTAATGGTGTACAATCATAACCACTGGACTTATCCTCTCGATGAATGATAACCACTTGGAAAGTCCGACGGAGGGTTGTTCGGTATAATAATCATATGACTACCCATCTGCATGTTTGGACATATCCATGCCCTTACCAAGAAACCCAGTACACAACATCACAGATGCTAGTCTCGAGCTCAAGCGACCTTGATCCCTGTTTTGGGCGGCTGAATCGACTAGGAACGAATTTAGAATATGCAGTGTTTACAAATGAGTTTCAACATCTAATTACGATTCATTTGTATTAAAACATAATCAAGGACTTTATCTATGCTGTTGGATGGGTATACAGATAAAGTATAACAAGACCATAAAAAGTTAAATTATATTAAAATAAAGATTATTTATTTCACTTGAGTCAATAAATTCCCTAGTCAACAGTTGGCTTGCAGGGCATCTACTCTAACAGATACAAATCATACAACGCAACTCAAACCGTGAACACTCTATTTTGACACAAAAATGCTTCCTACGACTTCTAATGTAACCAAGTGCCCATTGACACGAAATGAAGCTCCAAAAATCATCTCAACATCATACTCACAATACTTAAATGCAGCAGTGATCACCCAACGGTTCTCAACGAAGCCTGCAACAAATAAACTTCAAGAACATATCAAGAATACATTTTCAGAAAATTATAGTTTGAGCAGTCCCACGAAAACAATCATAACGCACTCGACTCTTGTACAAAAATTACGAATTTACTGTCAAATCTAAGGTATCAAAAAGTACTACGTTTTATATGTTGAACGATTTTAAAGAAAGTCGACCGAATTTTCGCAGAAAACGAAATGACAACAGAATTCGGGTTTTTAGATCTAAAATCATTTCAAAATCGATCCAATCAATTTTTTTGCTCAAACTTTGCACAACATACATGAATTTTTACACATAATAAACATAAGAACATGTACTATAACGAGATCGATGCATATTCCTTTTGACTTTTAAAGTTACCGAAACGACGACACCGAAGCGGGAAAGATGCAAGGGTTGATCCGAGAGGAACGTGGCACAATTTTCTTGAAGAAAAGTGGATGAAAATTGCTGGAAAGATGCAGAGGATAGGGGCGGCTGCTCTTGGTTCTTAGAACCCTAGGTTTTTCTTAAAAAAATCTGAAATGAGAGTGTGAGAAATGTGTGTGTGTGTATCGTGTGTGAGGTGTGAGAAATGTGTGTGTGTGTAATTAATTAACAACTAATTAAAATACTAATCTTCCTCTAACTTTAAATAAAATCTCTTAATTAAAAATGAAATGCACATTAGCTCAACTTTAAAAGTTTTAAAATCCTAAAATCACTAAATAAATAAATTAGGCTTTAAAATGCTAAAAACTAAATAAATCATTTAAAATGTCTCAATCCTAACTTAAAATAAAATACCACATTTTAAAATCGCCAAAAATCGTCGTCGGTCTCTTTTCCTTTATCCCGCATCGAATAATCGCCTGTAACATGAAAGTCGAGAAAACGTTTTAACGTGCATCACATAACATAAATAATTTAAAATAATGAAAATAAATAAATTATGCATCGCTAAAAATCGTTTTAAACTTGACTAAGTAATTTCACAATTAAATAAATGCATGGATTTTACGTGTACTGAATTTGGGCTCTACATGGAAGCATGAGGTTGTGTATCGATTATCTAGAATTAAACAAGTTAACTATCAAGAAAAAATATAAATTACAAAGGATCGATGACTTATTTGATCAGTTGCAAGGTGCTACATTGTTCTCTAAGATAGATATACTTTCTAGGTATCATCAACTGAAGGTAAAGATGCAGATATTCATATGACAGCCTTCAGAACTAGATATGGACACTACGAGTTCTTAGTGATGTCATTTGGACTGACGAATGCTCCAGCGATTTTTATGGACCTAATGTAGCGAGTATTTCAGCCCTACCTAGATCAGTTCGTCATATTATTCATTGACGACATTCTCATATACTCGAAGAGCCATGAATACCATAATCAGCATTTGGGCACAAGTTTTGCAAGTCTTGCAGAGTTTGCAAGTTTGCAAAATTCAGTAAGTGTGAATTCTGGTTGGCGAAAATCGCATTTTTGGGACATATCGTGATGCAATCATGGTAGGTCAAGCTCCGAGGAAAGCATGGGATCCGTTGGAGTTGCCGGAGGGACCAATCACGAGGGCACGACTGAAGAGATTCAAGGAAGCATTGCATGGGCTTATGAGCAATCAAGAAGGACTTACAAGAGAGGTGCATAGTTCCGAAGGGTTCGTGGTGCATGGGAGCAAGTTTGGGAGTCATAGGAACATTATTCAAGTGGTAAATGATGAGGAGTCCAGAAGCCTTGGCTCCCGAACGGCTAAATCTTACCGTCCGAGTGCGACAGTTACTGCTGTAAGAAGATTTCCAGAACGCTCCACACTCGAGCGGCCAAATCTTACCGCCCGAGCACCAAAAATCCAGAACACTCGGCGCTCAAGCGGTAAAATTCTACCGCCCAAGCGCAATATTCTAGAAGACCTAGCGCTTGAGCGGCCAAATCCTACTGTCCGAGCGCGCCCCAGCTGCGAGAAAATACTTGTTTTCTTTTTTAGAGTCCTAATTATTTTGGCAACTAGATTTGATATCTTTTTTTATTATGTAAACATATTTGCACGAATTTTTGGAAGACAATTCAGATTATGATTGATTTTATACAATAGTTTTGAGTTTTCTCTCAACTTTTTCAAGGCTTTTGCTGTGTAATCAAAATCAAACTTATCAAAGTTTTACTTTGTGGCGTTTGTCGATCGTTCCTCATGTGGATTGTCAAAGACGAGTTCTTTGAAGGTTTGATTGAGTTTCGGTTGTTTCTTTGTGATCGTTTATTACTAAACCACGTAGTTTAGGGGTGAAGATCGCGCATTGCTTGAATCAAAAGATCGGGACATCATAACAACGATCTTTGTTCGTTATTGAATTGGGGCACGATTCATATTTAATCGTGTTTGCTTTTGTTCGTACGAGGATTCATATCATTTGGTATCCGAGCTTAGGTTCATTGAATTCAACTAAGTTTATCGCTATATTATCTCGTTCTAGTTTCAGATATGTTTATTCTTTCGTTCCTTTTTCAGATCTGTTTTTGTTCTATCATTCTTCGTTAGTTTCTCGAATTTTGGTGATATTTTTTTTTGAATTTTTGAGTAGTACTCGGCCAAAAAAAATATATTTTCAAATTTTTTTTCTACGCAGTCTAAGTGAGTCGATCACAATTGTTCACAAAATGAGCTTTGATAGTTTGATATACACAAATACAAAGCTTGAGCCATTTGAGGGAACTCTCGAATTCGAGTGAAAATACTTGAGTGCGAGTGAATTTTCTTTGGAGTGACCGTGAGAATTTGGATGAGGAATATTCTATTTTATTTCTACTAACATTTCTTCCAGGTACAATGTCCGAAAAAAAAATTTAGGAGGAGGAAGGAGATAGTTCTAACCAAGGCTTGTCTAAAGTTCAAATGGAGGGGTTGTTTGGACATTTCTCTAGGATGATGAGGGGTGATTGGAGCCGTTATATGGGAGGATGAGTAGGCTTGAAGTTAGTAATAGTGGAGATAAATCTAAGACTAAAGATTTGGATAGAGGAGAAGAAGAGGAAGAGTATGATTTGGGAGGAGACGAGGAGAGCCAAAATGAAAATTGGGTAAGAACAGACGAGGTAGAGGATTTGGTAGAGGAAGAAAAAGAGCCGTACGGGGTAGATACGATGATAGGGAATATGGTAACAATGGTAGTATTAAGATGAAGATTTCATCGTTCCATGGGAAATATGACCCGGAGACATATTTAGAGTTGGACAAGAGGACAGAGTTTGTATTTGAATGTCACCACTACTCCGAACAAAAGAAAGTTAGGTTGGCGGTAGTTGAATATCTCGACTACGCTCTCATTTGGTGGGATCAACTAGTGACCACTAGGAAGAGGTATAATGAGAGACCCGTTGATACTTGGAATGAGATGAAAAGGGTAATGAGGAAGATGTTTGTGCCCAATCACTATTATAGGGAGATGTTTAAGAGGCTACAAACCTTGAGGCAAGGAGTAAAGAGTGTCGAGGAGTACTATAAAGAGATGGAAGTAGTCATGATTATGGCAGATATAGAGGAGGATAGTGAGGCGACGATGGCACGTTTTCTTTGTGGTTTGAGTAGGGAGATTCAAGATCAAGTGGAGCTTAGGCACTACTTGGATCTAGATGAGATGGTGAAAATGGACCATAAAGGTGGAGCAACAACTCAAGAGGCAAGGAGTTGGCCCCACTACTCAAATGGTGAATGCATCAACATCTTGGCGTTCCAACGTTATCAAACGCGAAGAAGGAAAAGTGGTGGCCAAGCCCAAAGTAGACATTAAGCAGGAGGTGCCTAAACAAGGAGTGCAAGGTAAATCTGAAACTCCTCTTAATCGTTCTAGGGATTTTAAATGTTTTAGGTGTCAAGGGGTTGGTCATATTGCTAGCCAATGTCCTAATAAGATGGTAATGATGTTGAATGGCTATGGTGAATATGAGTATCAAAGTGAGGGTGATGATGATGAGATGCCTGCATTAGAGGATTCTGATGAGGGATATGAGGCGGTTGTAGGTGAAGTACTAGTGACTAGGCGGATCATAAGTGCCCAAGTCAAGGAGGAGGAGACGAACCAAAGACAAAACTTATTCCATACTAGGTGTTTTGTAAACAAAGAGGTTTGCAATCTTATCATAGATGAGGAGAGTTGTACTAATGTGGCTTGTATTGAGATGGTGGAGAAATTGGGTTTACCTACATTGAAGCATTCTCAACCATATAGGCTTCAATGGTTGAATGATTGTGCGGAAGTGAAGGTTAATAGGAAAGTTTTAGTTTCATTTTCGATTGGGAAGTATGTTGATGATGTATTGTGTGATGTGGTGTCAATGCATGCTTGTCATATTTTGCTAGGTAGGCCATGGAAATATGATAGGCAAGTGACTCACGACGGGTTCAAGAATAGGTATTCATTTGTATTGAAGAATAACTCATTGTATTGCTTCCATTGTCCCCAAAGCAAGTGTTGGAGGACAATTGAAAAAAAAGAAGAGAGAAGAGGCCGAAAGAAAGAGTGAACAAAAAAGTGAGATGACCTTTTAGAGAAAAAATGAAATGGCTGAAAAAAGGAGTGATCAAAAGATTGAGACGCCCATACAAGAGAAAAAAGAGAGGAAAGAAAATGAGGGGAAAGAAAATTAGAGGAAAAAGGCCAAAATAAAAACATATATGGCCCAAATGAGTGAGCTAAAGAAATTGATGCACACACATGAACCACTTGTGTTGATTCTTTATAAAGATATCCTCTTTAACACAAGTGATATAGTCGGGTCCCTTCCGAGCATTGTTGTTCCACTTTTGCAGGAGTTTGATGATATATTTCCGGAGGAGCTACCTCAAGGACTATCACTGTTGACAGGGATTGAGCACCAAATTGATTTTGTGCCCGAGAATGCATTGCCAAATCGTCCAGCTTATAGGAGCAATCCGGAGGAGACTAAGGATCTTCAACGACAGGTAAGTGAGTTGTTAGAAAGGGATTTTGTGCATGAGCCCTTGTCTCCTTGTGTTGTACCTGTTTTATTGGTTCCTAAGAAAGATGACTCATGGCGTATGTGTGTGGATTGTAGGGCAATCAATAATATAACCATCAAGTATAGGTATCTCATACCTAAACTAGATGATATGTTAGATTAATTGCATGGGTCTTGTATCTTTAGAAAAATTGATATGAAGAGTGGTATCACCAAATAAGAATGAGGGAATTTGATGAATGGAAAACGGCTTTTAAGACCAAATACGGGTTATATGAGTCGATGGTAATGCCTTTTGGCTTAACTAACGCTCCTAGCACCTTTATGAGGTTAATGAACCATGTTTTGAATGCACACATATGGAAATTTGTTGTGGTCTACTTTGATGATATCCTAGAGTATAAAAAAAATTTAGAAGAGCATGTTGAACACTTAAAACTTGTGTTAATCACACTTCGAGTGGAGAGTTTGTATGCTAACTTAAAGAAATGTGATTTTTGTACAAGCATACTTATCTTTCTTGGTTTTGTGGTAAGTTCACAAGGAATACAAGTGGATGAAGACAAGGTAAGTGCTATTCGAGATTGGCCAACATCTACTATTGTTGGTCAAGTCTGAAGCTTTCATGGCCTTGCAAGGTTCTATAGGAGGTTTGTAAAGGATTTTAGCACACTAGGCAGCACCAATGACGGTGGTGATCAAGAAGAACGTTCCATTCCATTGGGGCAAGGAACAAGAGAAGTCCTTTAATATTATTAAGCAAAAATTAATTAATGCTCATTTACTTGTTTTGCCTGACTTTGCTAATACCTTTGAAATTGAATGTGTTGCTTCAGGTGTAGGTGTTGGTGGAGTTTTGATGCAAGGAGGACGTCCGGTGGCGTACTTTAGTGAGAAGCTCAATGGAGCAGCGCTGAACTATCCGACGTATTACAAGGAGTTGTACGCACTTGACGCTAGAGACTTGGTAGCACTACTTGAGGCCTAGGGAGTTTGTGATTCATACGGATCATGAAACCTTAAAGCATCTTAAGGGACAGCACAAGTTGAACAAGAGACATGCCAAGTGGGTGGCATTTGTAGAGACATTCCCTTACATGATCAAATATAAGCAAGGTAAGGAAAACATAGTGGCCGACGCACTATCACAAAGATACATACTTTTCTCTACCTTGGAGTCTAAAATTTTGGGGTTTGAGCATGTCAAGGAGTTATATGTGCTAGATGAGGATTTTAAAAGTGTCTTTGAAACATGTATGCATGGTCCACATGAAAAATTTTATTTGCATCATGGTTTCTTGTTTAGAGAAGATAGGTTGTGCATCCCTAAATCATCAATTCGTGAATTACTTGTTAGGGTGGCACATGGGGGTGGCTTGATGGGACACTTTGGTGTGGCTAAAACTTTGAGTTCTTTGCATGAACATTTCTATTGGCCACATATGAAGCGTGATGTTGAGTGTGTGTGTGATAAGTGCATAATTTGTAGACAAGCTAAGTCTAGGACACAACCGCATGGATTGTATACCTCGCTTCTTGTTCCTAGCGAGCCTTGGATTGACATATCTATGGATTTTGTTTTGGGATTGCCTAGGACTAAGAAGGGGAGAGATTCGATATTTGTCGTTGTTGATAGATTTTCTAAAATGGCGCATTTTATTGCTTGTCACAAAACTGATGATGCTTTTAACATTGCGGATTTGTTCTTTAGAGAAGTCGTTAGGTTGCATGATATGCATATGACTATTGTTTTTGACTGTGATGTTAAATTCATGAGTTACTTTTGGAAAACATTGTGGGCTAAGCTTTGTACAAAATGTTGTTTTCTACTACCTGTCATCCTTAAACGGATGGACAAACTGAAGTTGTTAATAGAACTTTAGGAACAATTTTGCGTGCTATTCTTAAAAAGAACGTAAGGAATTGGGAAGAATGTCTACCATTTGTTGAGTTTTCTTAAAATCGTTGCATGCATTCTACTACAAATTATTGTATGGCTTTAATCCTTTGACTCTGTTGGATTTGATGTCTTTACCTATGAGTGAAAGGTTAAACATGGATGGCAAAAAGAAGGCTGAATTTGTTAGAGGTTTGCATGAAAAGGCCAAGGCCAATATAGAGAAGAAAAATGAGCAATATACCAAGTAAGCGAACAAATGGAAGAAGAAAGTGGTTTTTGAGAAGGGAGATTGGGTGTGGCTACACCTGCGGAAGGAAATTTTCCCAGAGAAGCAGCGTCCGAAGCTATTACCTAGGGCTGATGGACCATTTCAAGTCCTTGAAATGATCAATGACAACGCCTACAAACTCGATCTGCCGGGTGAGTATAACGTGAGTTCTACATTTAATGTTAGTTATCTTTCGTTTTTTGATGTAGGTGATGAGCAAGATTTGAGGACAAATTCTTTTCAAGAAGGGGAGGATAATGCGATCATGGTAGGTCAAGCTCCGAGGAAAGCATGGGATCCGTTGGAATTGCCGGAGCGACCAATCACGAGGGGAAAACTGAAGAGATTCAAAGAAGCATTGCATGTGTTTATGAGCAATAAAGAAGAACTTACAAGCGAGGTGCAGAGTGACGAATGGTTTGTGGTGCATGGGAAAAAAATTTTGGGAGTCATAGAAACATTATTCAAGTGGTAAATGATGAGAAATCTAGAAGGCTTGGCGCCCGAGCTGCCAAATCTTACCGCCCGAGTGCCGCACTTACTGTTGAAGGAAGATTTCAAGAACACTTCGCGCTTGAGCGGCCAAATCCTACAGGCCCGAGCAGTCAAAAGTCAAGAACACTCGGCGCTCAAGCGGTTAAATTCTACTGCCCGAGCGCGAATAATCCAAAAGACCCGGCGCTCGAGCGGCCAAATCCTACCGCCCGAGCGCGCCCCAGCTGCGAGAAAATACTTGTTTCCTTGTTTAGAGTCCTAATTATTTTGGCAACTGGATTTGATATCTTTTTTTCATTATGTAAACATATTTGCACGAATTTTTGGAAGACAATTCAGATTATGACTGATTTTAATAGTTTTGAGTTTTCTCTCAACTGTTTCAAGGCTTTTGCTTTGTAATCAAAATCAAACTTATCAAAGTTTTACTTTGTGGCGTTTGTCAATCGTTCCTCACGCGGATTGTTAAAGACGAGTTCTTTGAAGGTTCGATTGAGTTTCGCTTGTTTCTTTGTGATCGTTTATTACTAAACCACGTAGTTTAGGGGTGAAGATCGCGCATTGCTTGAATCAAAAGATCTGGACATCATAACAACGATCCTTGTTCGTTATTGAATTGAGGGCGCGATTCATATTTAATCGTGTTTTCTTTTCTTCTTACGAGGATTCATATCATATCGTGTCTAGCAGTGGCATTGAGGTGGATCCAGCTAAAGTGACCGCAATAAAAGAATGGGTTGAGCTGAAGAACGCGTCAGAGATCTGTAGTTTTCTAGGCTTGGCAGGCTACTATATGAAATTTATTCAAGGGTTTTCCTCGATTGCGGTGCCACTCACTTTATTGACTAAGAAGAATGCTAAATTTTTATGGAGTGAAGAAATGTCAGAAGACATGTGAGGCCGGGGGCCGAAGAGGGCAGGGGTGATCGCCGATGCCATGAGGTTGCACGGACAATGAGCGGCTCTTGGCAGGCTTCTAGTTGGAGGGAACATGAATGAACCGATCCCACATCGGAATGAGAGGGATTCCGAGACTGTTCAATGTAATGAACTGTACAGTTGAAGATGGCTTAAAAGATTTGATATGTACTACTCATATCAAGAAGATGCATCTTCTTTTCGGTAGCTCGTCACATAAGAAATCTAAAGTTAAGCGTGCTTGACTTGGGAAAATTTTGGGATGGGTGACCCCCTGGGAAATTTGCTAGGGTGCGTGTGAGTGAGAACATAAGCACGCTGGAAAACCTTGTCTTGGTACAGTGAGGACAGTTGTCGAATCTGGGGCGTTATAGTTGGTATCAGAGCCGACCTCTCTTGTACGGTGTGGTGCGGGGCAGAACCAAGCGGAAGCTGGTGGGCATGTGAGGCCCGGGGCCGAAGAGGGAGGGGGTGATCGTCGGTGCCATGAGGTTGCACGGACAATGAGCGGCCTCCTGGCAGGCTTCTAGGTGGAGGGAACTTGAATGAACCTATTCCACACCGGAATGAGAGGGATTCTGAGACTGTTCAATATAATGGACTGTACAGTTAAAGAGGGCTTAAAAGATTTTATATGTACTACTCATATCAAGAAGAGTAGCTCGTCACATAAGAACTCTAAAGTTAAGTGTGCTTGACTTGGGGCAATTTTGGGATAGGTGACCCCCTGGGAAGTTTCCTAGGGTGCGTGTGAGTGAGGAAATAAGCACGTTGGAAAGACTCGTCTTGGTACAGTGAGGATAATCGTCGAATCTAGGGCGTTACAGTCAGAAGAGCTTCGATACTTTGAGGCAAGCTCTTATCACAGAGCCTGTTTTAGCCATGTCATCAGGGCAAGGCAATTTTGTGTTATACACAGATGCTTCTAAGGTCGGTTTAGTCGCAGTACTGATGCAACATGATTGGGTTATGGCATATGCCTCGAGATAGTTGAAAGTGCATGAGAAGAATTACCCGACTCATTACCTCGAGTTAGCTGTCGTTGTCTTTGCGTTGAAGATATGGAGACACTATTTGTACGGCGAGAAATGTCATATATTCACTAATCACAAGAGTCTCAAGTACTTTTTCAAGCAGAAAGAGATCAACAAGAGACCAAGACGGTGGTTGAAGTTAGTAAAAGACTATTATTGTGAAATTAGCTACCATCTAATGTTGTGGCAGATGCTTTGAACAGAGATCTCTTCAGTCAGAGATTCAGAGGTTTGGCCTAGAAGTTTATCCTAAGGGCAGAGTTCCCAAGATATATAATCTGACAGTCTAGTCTTCTTTGCTAGATCGAATTCGTAGAGGTCAGCCTTCAGATGAACAATTACAGAAGTGGAGACTGAAAGATGAAGCCAAGGGCAGTGTACTCTACGCAGTGTCCGATGGTATCGTTTGGTACCGAGGAAGGATGTGGGTACCTAGTGTTGATTCGATTAGAGATGATATTTTGACAGAGGCATATACATCTTTGTTTCTATCCATCCAGGGGGTACCAAGATGTACAAGGACTTACAAATGCTATATTGGTGTCTAGGGATGAAGCGGGACATTCGCCGATTTGTATCTGAATGTCTCACTTGTCAGCAAGTGAAAGCAGAGCATCAGAGGCCAGCAGGGATCCTTAAGCCGCTCCCTATTCCCAAGTGGAAATGGGAGAATATCATTATGGATTTTTTTGTAGGATTGCCGAGATCAGTCAGAGGATCTAATGCCATTTGGGTTATAGTGGATCGACTTACTAAACCGGCAAACTTCTTACTGGCGAAGACGACTTTCTCCATGACTCAGTATGCAGAGCTCTACATCTGGGAGATAGTTCGATTGCACGGGATCCCAGTTTCTATTGTGTCTGACAGGGACCCGAGATTCACATCGTCCTTTTGGAAGAGTTTACATTTAGCTTTGAGGGCAAAGTTGCTATTCAGTACGGCATTACACTCTCAGACAGATAGCCAGTCTGAGCGAGTGATTCAGATTTTGGAAGATTTGTTGCGACCATTTGTGATCGATTTCCATGGGAATCGGGAATCGAAGCTACCTCTAGTGGAGTTCACCTGCAACAACAGTTTCCAATCATCTATAGGTATGGCTCCCTACGAAGCACTGTATGGAAGGAAGTGCAAATCGCCGATTCATTGGGATGAATTCGATGAGAGATCAGAACTTGGCCCAGAGATTGTTCAGCAGAATTCAGACGTGGTGGTCGAGATCCGAGACAGGATGAAGACCGCTCAGAGTCGTCAAAAGAGTTATGTTGACAAGAGAAGAAGAGATCTCTAATTTGCTGTATGAGATCACATATTCGTGAAGATAGCACCTATGAAAGAGGTTATGAGGTTTATGAAGAGAGGCAAGCTGAGTCCGAGATTCATTGGGCTATTTGAAATTATTGACGGAGTTGGGACACTTGCTTATCATGTAGCTCTACCACCGAATCTTGCAGAATTACACAATGCGTTCCACGTTTCGATGCTAAGAAAGTATATGGAAAATCCTTCGCATATAAGCCGTTGCAGCTTGCTCCAGATCTGTAATATGAAGAAAGATCTGTCCGAATTCTAGACAGACAGGAGCGGAGACTTCAGAACAAAGTGACCAAGTTGGTCAAAGTTCAGTGGCTGAATCAATCAGTGGAGGAGGACACTTGGGAGGCCAAAGCATATATGAGAAGCCAATACTCGGAGTTGTTTGGTAAAATTTAATTTCGATGACAAAATTTATTTAAGTGGGGGATGAATTGTAGAGCCCAAAATTAGTACACGTAAAACTCATGTATTTATTTAATTGTTAAATTATTTATCTAATTTTAAAATAATTTTTAATGATGCATTATTTATGATTTGCATTATTTTAAATTATTACATGTTTATTTGATGCACGTTAAAATGTTTTCTCGAGTTTATGTTTCAGGCGAATATTCGATGCGAGATCGAGGAAAAGAAACCGGTGACGATGTAGGCGATTAATGAATAATGTGGCACTTTATTTCAAGTCAAGAAAATTGGTATTTTAAATGATTTACGAAATTTTAAAGATTTTAAAGCCTAATTTAATTTATTAGGTGATTTTAAGATTTTAAGCTTTTAAAAAATACTCATCAGAATTTGAGAATTTTAAGTTTGAAAATTGTACTGATTTATTTTATTAAATCTTTGATTGAGGTTAAATAATTGGGTTAGCATTATTTTATAACTAATTATTGTACTAAGCATGTCTTTAGCCCCTAATTAGTTTATTAAATATTTTTTTACCTAAATTATATCACACTCACGCACACACACACACACATTGATTTTGAAGGGGCAAGGCTAGGGTTCTTGAGCCTTCTTTTCAACAGCCACCATTCCCTGAAATTCCTGAAGATTTACGCCCCGTTTACGAGCAAGAATCAAGTAGCAATTTCACGTGGATTTCAGCAGCAAGGGCAGCAAACTTTCAGCCATTAACTCTTCCTTCAAGAAAACTTCTTCCCGCCTCCCCGTTTCTCATCCCACGCGCATATCTTCAAGCTTTTGGTCCTAAAATCGTTAAGGCACGCTTGTATTTTCATTTCCTCATCTTACACGTCATATATATGCTGAATTTAATATATTTGTATGATAATTGTATGATCTACACAATGCTTGCGTTTTTGCAAAAGTTTGACATGAAATTTCGGTTCTTTTGCATGTTGCTCACATTAGTTTTTGGTATCGTGCGAGGGGGCTGCCGAACCAAGGTCCTTAGAGGATGAACATGATGTGGTTGAAGGTGTTTTTATGGTGGAGTCATGGTTTTGTCCACGGTAGTAGAAAGGGCCGAGTGTTGTGGCATGTGGTTAGGGTTTTTGTGATGGCTAGTGTAAAGAGTGGAGAGACTCGGTCAAGGGGGAGACCAACCAGGTCAGGTCCTGTCCAACAAGGTCCGAACCGAGGCTAAGAGAGGTCCTTCGTAGTGGTCTCGGGCTAGGTGGAATCGGGAGTAGTTAGGGTCAGATTTTGGGGCATCTTCGGTGTGCTCGGGTGGCTGAACTTCACGGCTTGTGTGAGGCTATGATCGTGGGTTCAGTAGGTCTATAACGGGTACTAGGGTGGTCCAGGAGAGGGTAGTTGATGGCTGGTTCGAACGGTTTTGTTGTAGGGTCGGTGAAAGTGTGCTAGGGTCACGACTAGGGTTTGATTAGCTTGAGCAGAATTTTTCCAGCGGCTCTTGGGGCTCTTTCGTGGGTCTTTGAGGGCTGGAAGCAGTGTTTTAGGGGCTGGTCAAATGTGTTTTAAGTGCGGTAAAATTTTGGGAAAAATTTGGGTGAGTTTCGAGGCGATTCGGGTTAAAACCGAGATCTCGGTCCAAGTTTTAAAACTGAATCGTTTAAGTTTTGAAACAAGGCTCGAGTTTACGTCTACAAATGCTTATAAATATGTTTTGGGATGTTTTAAGGAGTTTGGTAAGCTTCGGGTCGAAATTTAGAGGTCCAGGGGTGAAATGGTCATTTTTGATTTTCATGGGCAAAATAGTCATTTTGCACCAAGGGTGAGGTTGTAGAGCTGGAAGCTCCCTGAGAACTTATTTATCATGTTTTTAAATGTTTATGCATCATGTTTAAATTTTTTTTTGTAATTACGAAAAATACGGTGCATGCTTGGTTTCAAGGAAAATTTACGTATATGCATGTTTTTATTAAGTGATGAAAATGATGACACATTTTGAAGGATTAGATCTGGTTGAGACTAACATTATTATATGAGATATTATGAGCTGAGGCCAAGGCTCAGTGGACGGGTAATGCTATCGCTGATGTCCCCGCCGCCGGGTACAACGGTTTATAGATGGATCCATCGAATAGAGCTGTAATGATAGAGTTGATACAAAAGTCACAACTATTGAACTGAATTCATATAAAAGAAATATATATGTAAATGCTGATATGTTGAGACATGCTTTGACACGTTATGATTTCATACGACACGTTTATGTCCATGTTTTAATTTCACAAAACGTATGTTGATTACAATATTTTTCACTATTGTGTTCTATGTATATGTATTTGCTATTATCAGTGCAGGTGTGTTGAGTATTTAGACTCACTAGGCGTGTTTGATTCAGGTGAAGATTTATCTGAGGAGACTGGAGGTGCCGAACTCTGAGTAGGCAGGGCTGGTGGGGCGACATGACCCGAGGACCTCATGTTTTCCGCACATTTACGATTTTTATGAGATTGAGAGGATATGAGTATTTTTCTTATATACGCTAATTTATTTCACTGATGGATGTTAGGATTTTTACTTGCTTGTGTTTTCGTTATATTTTTATTGGCAAATACTTATGATTATTTTTAGATGATATCTTTAGTAGGACTGCATGCATGCAAACTATTCAAAGGTTTATTAAAATGTGAGATTTATATATATATATATATATATATAAATTAGCAGCATTTTGAATTAGTAGACGTATCACGAAGGGAAGCTTATCGAGGCCAGGTTATGAAATCATATAACAAGCGAGTACGAATCCGAGACTTTCAAATAGAAGATCTAGTGATGAAAAAGTTCAATCCAGCCAGAGATGTTGGAAAATTGGAAGCTCGGTGGGAAGGTCTTTTTAAGCTAACCCGGAAGGTTTGCTCGAGAGCTATTTATCTTGGGAATGCTCAAGGACGCTCTCTTAAGCGACCCTAGCATGTAATTCATTTGAAAAAGTATTATGCTTAAATGATGTAATTATGGTTTGAAGATATAGTGAAAGTTCTGTTCTTCTCATAAATTCCATTAAATATTACATCTAAATCCGGGAGGTACAAAGCTCCGGTTAATCTATAAGTTCCGGGACCCGTTCCCCGGCCCAGGGCTCTGTACCCTGAATCGGGGCTCCGCACCTTGACTATTCTCAAGTCCTGTGACATGATCCCTGGTCCAGGGCTCTGTACCCTTGTTATTAATAAGCCTAGGGCTCCGTACCCTGGCTCGGGGCTCCGCGCCTCGACCATTCCCAAGTCCCGGGACATGATCCCCGACCCAGGACTTCGTACCATGGTTATTAATAAGCACATGGCTCCGTACCTAGCTCGGGCTCTGCACCTCGACCATTCCCAAGTCTCGGGACATGATCCCCGGCCCAGAGCTCCGTACCTTTGTTATTAATAAGCCCACGGTTCCGTACCCTGGCTCGGGGCTCCGCACCTCGACCATTCTCAAGTCCCAGGACATGATCCCTGGCCTAGGGCTCCGTACCATGGTGATTAATAAGCCCAGGGCCCCGTACCCTGGCTCGGGGCTCCGTTCCTTGGTTATTTAAAAAGTCTAGGGCTCTGTACCCTGACTTAAGGGTTTTTACATCTCTAGCATTTACTAAGTACATGGATTTAAACCCGGTTCAGGGCTTAACATCCCAACTACTTATTGAAGTTACAGGCTATTTTACAACACTTCCAAAATTTTGAGATTTACCATTCACAAGTAGTGCGTGATTAAATTTTTCTAAGTTCGGTTATATTGATATTCAGGGAAACACAGTATATAAATTGAAGAATATTTCATTAATAAAAGCCCAAAGGCAAGGAATACAAGAAAAGTTGAAGAAAAAGAAAGAAAATTCGGCTTCTCTTCCTCTTAAGGGTCCTCCTTTCCCTTCTTCTCCATCCTTGGGAAGGGATGCTATGGCTTGACCAAAGTCTGGGAAGTTTTCCCTATCATCAAGCAGGAGCCCGGCTTCTTCAAATTATTCCCGGCATTTGTCAAAACTGGTCTTGAAGAGAGGATAGGCCCGATCTTCGACGACCGCCTTGAATTCGGGAGACTGGAGGAAGGAGGTCTGCCACTTGTCTTTATTGTATGCAGCAGCAGCCAGGGCATCTCCAGCAGCAATTTTCCAGGACGTTTGTCTTTCTACCTCATTGGCCAAAGAATCATTCCTTGATTCTAAGACCGAGATAGTCCCTTGTAGAGCTTCCTCTCGCTCATTGACGTCATCTCGGGCCTTTTCCTAGGTCTTCATTAGCCCGAACCAACTGCTGATTGGCCGTGTCCATTTGCTGATTCGCCTTGTTCAAAGCAGTTCAAAGGCCGGACACTTCACCCTCATGGCCGGCCACTTCACCCTCCCCTGCTGAAGAGAAGGCCCTGGATTCAGTAGTGGCCGGCTGTACCACCTTATCCTCTGTCACAGCTTTCCGGGCGGCCGCCTTCTTCTCCTTGGATGCCTTCTCAGCCGCCCTTTTCCTGGCAAATGCCTCTTGCATTTTGGTATTATCAGGAAACTGCTGCTCATTGAAACGAACCAGGGAACTCCCGAAGTCTCAGATTGGGGACGGGGATAAACCCGGGCTTTGCCCTTATCTTCAGCATTTTTTAGAGCTCGGGAAGGGCCAGAAGAAGAAGGTTTTGATGATGTGGTCTTGGTTATTTTAAGGTTGGGTGAAAAAACGTTGCGAGGGAGGAGAAAGGGTTGAGTCGGAGCACATCGTGGTGGACTCGTCGCTAGGTGAGCTTCGCACATTCGCTCTGGAGGTTGAAGAAGTGGAGTTAGACATTTTTGGAAAAAGAATGAAGAAAATTTATGGAAATGTTAGATTGAAGGAGTTGCGAAGGAGGTGCTGACGGAGAGTCGCCGGAGTTGGGGGAGCGCTGCACGACGGAAGTGGGAGAGAATTTGGGAGAGTTTGAAATTTGAAATTTCAGAAAGTGACAAATGAAGAAGGTGTGTTGTTATATGTGGGTTGAGTGAAGTGATCTCCACCGTTGATCTAAAAGTGAATCGGACGGATAATAGTCATCTTGGAAATTGCGATGGAGATGAAAGGACGTGCACGGATATCGAGGCGTGTAAGACTTATCATATGCTCGGAATACGAAACGTTTCGGACCGATTAAATTCAAGGGGATACGTCATCATGACATAATCCCAACTGCCCCAGAATATTAAACGACAAAAATATGCAAAGCCCGGGAGACATGAGGCCCCGACATCTTATTCTAACCCCGGGAGACATGAGGCCCTGGCATCTTATTCTAAGCCCAGGAGACATGAGACCCCGACATCTTATTCTAAGTCCGGGAAACATGATGTCCCGGCAACTCATCCCATCTCTCGGAGACATGAAGCCCCCGATGCTTTTATAGAAAAATTGATTATCTTTCTGTTGAAGTCCAAGCACGAATGATCGGGACAGCGAGTAAGACTCTAGCCCAACTATTTAAGTGATGGGTGGTGATATCCCCATAAGACCTCGGGCCATCATGGATAGCCCAAATCAGAGTCAATAAGCAGGATTAATTCTTCAGAAGCCGGGCAGGAGGATGCGCGTGACTTAAGCATCAGAGTGCAAGATATTCTCCAAAGCACATCAATAATGGACTTCTATGTTTCTTGGTAAAGTCAAACCTGAACCACTCACACTCAATAAGAAGCGTCCTTCGGTTGTACTAAGATTCAAGGTCCTCTAGTTCTTGACTTAACGATGAATTCCTAACTAGATTCTTGTTGTTTGCAATGCATTTGTTGTCTTGGTTTAGGATATTATTATGATTTATGGGATTATTTAAATAATGAGGAAATCTAATGTTTTTACTTGCCAGTTTTTGGGAAAACCGAATCAAGTTCCTTTTTTTTCGTCTTTTATGTTTTTTTTCCCTATTAATGCTATAGAATGTGATTATGGAACTATTGGAAAATTATACCGAAGCGATGCCGACCACGATGATAATATAGTACTAAAAAATGCGGAATAAAATAACCAACAAGAACACAAAGATTTACTTGGTTCATCCAATATAGGCTACGTCCGCGGAGCACTGCAACTTTTATGACTAGAAGAAATATTACAACAATTGTATACACCAATATACTCAATATTTCTCACTCCCCAACCCCGGATATACCGAAAAAATAATTTCTCTAACTCACACAAGAGAATTCCCACACTCAAGAAAAAATACACTCTTTTTTTTCGATGCACTCTCTTTTTATCAAAGCTGAAAAGCTTTTGATTTTGGGATACAATAACTGAAGGAATTTAGATCTATTTATAACTAATTCTCTCGTTCAATTTAATAAATATTCTGATGTGGGATGTGGTTTTATATTATTTTATTTAATATATGGGCCCCACCCCTCGCTAACAATTCTCTCACTTGAAGACTTGATTTCAATCATGTCTTCACATCATCAGTGCAGCAGCTCATATATCCAATGTTACTCTTGAAGACCAACTGAAGTCGAAGACAACTTCAGTTTGTCAGTGGTTACTGTCTTCGTGAGCATATCAGCAGGATTCTTGCTACTAGGAATCTTCTCAAGCTTCAAGACTCCATCTTCCAGAACTGATCTGATGAAATGGTAACGAACCTATATATGCTTTGTCCTAGCATGATAAACAGGATTTTTTGTTAAGTGAATAGTACTCTAACTATCACAGTGTAATATGCTACTCTCAAGCTTCTGACCCAATTCCTACCAGAAAGAATCTCAACCATATCATCTCCTTACTAGCTTCTGTAACTGCAACATACTCAGCCTCAATAGTCGAAAGCGCAACAATCTTTTGCAGCTTAGACACCCAGCTTACAACTGTACCACCTAATGTGAACACATATCCAGTAGTACTTTTCCTGCCATCCAGGTCGCCACTCATATCGGCATCGATAAAATCCTGTAAGCATAATTTTGACCTCCTGAAGCATAAAAAACAACTAGCAGTACCTTTCAAATACCTGAGAATCCACTTAACTGCTCTCTAGTGTTGCTTTCCTGGATTACTCATTAACATGCTCACAACTCCCACTGCATGTGCTATATCTGGTCTATTACACACCATTGCATACATGAGGCTTCCGACAGCAGAAGCATAAGGAACCTTATTCATATAAGCCTGCTCCTGCTCCTGCTCCGTCGATGGTGATTGTGCTTTGGTTAGTTTGAAATGACTAGCCAAAGGAGTACTCACAGATTTAGCTTCATCCATATTAAATCTGCTAACCACCTTTTTCGCGTACTCTTCTTGAGATAACTTCAAGAATCCATTCACCCGATCTCTTAAGATCCTCATTCCAAGGATTTGCTTCGCAGCACCCAAATCCTTCATGGCAAATTCCTTTGATAAATCTTTCTTGAGTTTATCAATTTCTTCTAGACAAGCTCTAGCTATCAGCATATCATTTACATATAGCAGTAGTATGATATAAGAACCGTCAAACTTTTTCACATAACAGCAGTGATCAGCTTGACACCTTAGGAAACCATTATTACTCATGAATCCATCAAACCTCTTGTACCAATGTCTTGGAGCTTGTGTGAGACCATACAAGCTCTTCTGAAGTTTGCACACCATTTTCTCTTTTCCCCGTACTTCAAAGCCATATGGTTGCTTTATATAAATTTCTTCATCTAGATCACCATGAAGAAACATAGTCTTTACATCCAAATGCTCCAAATGTAAGTATTCCTTCGCCACTAGTCCAAGTACAGTCCTGATAGTGGTTAATTTAACCACCGGAGAGAAAATCTCGGTGTAATCAATTCCTTCTCGTTGTTGGAAACCTTTTACAACAAGTCTTGCCTTGTACCGGTTGCTACCATCAAGCTCTTCTTTTAACCGATACACCCATTTGTTATGTAACGCCTTTTTGCCTTGTGGAAGTTCTGTCAACTCCCACGTCTGATTGGATGACAGTGAATCTATATCATCTTCCATGGCCAACTCCCACTTGGTTGAATCATCATTTTGCATTGCCTCTTCATAGGTCTCCGGTTCACCTTTGTCTGTCAGCAAAATATAGTGAAGTTCAGGGGAGTATCTCTCAGGTGGTCTAATGGTTCTCAAAGATCTCCTGAGTTCAATCACCGGAGTTTGTGGGTCATCATCTTGTGCAGTTTCTTCTTCATTTTCCTGGTTACTGGTTTTCGATTCATTCACATGAATATATTTCAATGGCACTTCATAAGTCTTCTTGACTTCAGGACATTCATCTCCAGCTCCAATGTCTGACTTGTCCTTGTATAGAAGTTGCTCATTAAAGATCACATCCCTGCTTCGAGTGATCTTCCGATTTTTGTCATCCTAGAAACGATAACCAAAGTCATTATCTCCATAACCAATAAAGAAGCACTTCTCTAATGCCCGAGATTGTTATTCTGTTAATCTGAGATTATTGATTATGAATTGATGTGATTATAGACGGAAAGTATTAGACCGAAAAAGATAAAAGAAGACTTGAATTATGTGCGAGGACTAAACCCCTCGCGCATATACGAGACAAAGCAGGGCGCATACGCGCGAGGCAGATAGAGAACCTCGCGCATATGCGCGAGTATGGCAGATAACCTCGCGCATATGCGCCGAGAGAGGACGCGCATGTGCGCGAGCTGAGGAAATGGAAAATGCCGAGACATAGTGTCTCGCGCATATGCGCAGGGAGAGGTCGCGCATATGCGCGAGACGTGCTGCACATAGATGAAGACACCTATCCTTGCCATGAAAATGATATATAAATTTATGAATCTTTCCTTCAGTTCATCGGCAAAGAAGAAAGAAAGAACTGAGCAAAAATCTTCAAAGCTTTCCTGGTAGAAATTTGAATCTTGCGAAAGATCTGTCCGTCCGATTTTCAATCCGACTTTAGTACCGTGCTTCTCTCGACGAGAGCTTCAACTGGACGTAAGTTTTATTATAGTTTTGATATGATTTGAAAATCTGATATGAGAGGAATCCTGTTATGACAGATATTATCTGTTCCTGAGATTGTTGTTATTGTATAATTGAAATCAGATCAAATAACAGACACCGTAAAAAATTGTTATTATTTTCAGATTGAATTTGATTGAGATTATACAGATTTGGTATCAGATTATGTTTAGTGATTGATTATGAGTTGAGATTGGTATATGTTGATATTTGTATTGCTGGGTATATCGAGGTTGTGCCCTTATGCCGTTGAAACAGAATTAAATTGAGTTCAGATTATATCCAGTATTGATTGGGTTGTATATTAATATTGTACTCCTAAATATTTGAATTGCCAGATTGAGTATTGACAGGCTTTGAATTCTAGACTTCGACTTGATCAGATTGATCTACGAAAAGAAAGGTATAAATCAATGTCGAACCGGGAAGATACGACTCGAGTTAGATTTGACTTGAGCTTCCCAAAACTACATACTTTATTTTATTGCATTGACGTTTGCAATTCATGAGATTGATATGCTTAGTCTATTGATTTATAGCAGAGAATGTATTGATTTAGAGTTTGGGCAGAGGTGCCTAGTCTTTGGCAGAACTGCCAAGATACTGGACTTTTGGTGTATCGATGTTGCTTAGGAGTAGATCGACTTCTATTGCTGAGATTCGATACAGAATGCCAATGTCCAGGACCGGGATCCCTAGATTAGAGATGAGTCGAGTCTGATATGATGAGTTCAGAGTTTATTTACAACTTTATATCGATTCATGTCTTTCAGATTATGATACATGTTATTGATATATGTTTCATGCTTTTATATATGTTTATATGATGGCATGTATACGTTGTTTGTACTGGGAATCTATTTCTCACCTGGAGTTATCTGGCTGTTGTTGTGTTTATATGTGTGCATGACAATAGGTGAGACAGGATCAAGGTCGAGAAGAGGATGAGAGATCAAGATTAGCGTGGAGATCCGGACTTTGAAGTAGATTGGCTTTCAACGCTTGATGTATAGTTGTTGAACCCTAGTGAGATGAATGTATTTGTACAAGACTTGTACTTTACTTTGGATGTATATATCCGATTGATTATCTTATGTTCCGCACTTATGTATTTTAAAAAAAAATTTAGACCCAGATTAATTAATTGATCCACTTAATCCCAAAAGACGAATTAGGTTCGGGTCCCAACAGCAGGTGGTATCAGAGCAGTAGGTTCCTTAGACTGACTTAGAAGCTAGTGAACGGGGTAGATTGAGTTTTATTTCCTGTTTTTGCTTTGCTATCGCATGTTTTACTTCTTTGAAATACATTTTTACCTGAATATCTGATTTGATTGAAAACATGTATGACTTGAGAATGAATCAAAACCGATTCTTGATCAGCAGTAAGATGATCAGAGGAGGACTGAAACATAATTGTTGTATTTGGTTACTAATCTTTTTGATAATCAGATATGCCTCCTCGAAGAATCCCAGAACATGGTAGTACTTCGACTAATCCGATGGATGTGACCGCAACACCTATGGAAACACAGCTAAAGAGATTTCAGTCGTTTAAACTGCCGACTCTGAAGGGCACTGAGACTTCAGTTGAACATAGAAGAATATGTGGACAAGTTCTCTACCTTGCTACGATTTGCTCCACATGTTGCTGAGAATGATGAAGCTGTTGCTGATCAGTTCATCAACGGATTGAATCTCGAGATCTTTACATTGGTAAACACTGGGAGACCGAATAATTTTGCTGAAGCCCTGAACAGAGCAAAAGGAGCTGAAGCTGGCCTGATTAGGCAGAAAGGAGCTTCGTATGTTCCTCCAGTACCGAGATAGCAACAAACTTCTACTTTATTCCAACAACCCCTCCCAGATTTGAGAGTGGCAGTAGCAGCAGTGGAAAGAAAGATTATTTGAAAGCTAGAGAAAGATTGTTCAAGAGGCTGGTAGTAGTTCATCCAGCTCCAGTGGTTCACGACCGAGCCAGAGTTATACCGAGGCTTATTGCAGAACATGTGGTGGAAAACATCCTACAGAGCAATGCCAAGGAGTATCTGGTAGTTGCAACATCTGCAGACAGCAGGGACATTTTGCTAGAGTATGTCCACAGAGAAGTTCCCAAAGATCCCAGGGAGCAGAATCATCTGGATCAGTGGCTCAGACTGATAGACGATCATCAGCTGTACACTCTTTCTAGCCACCGACTACTACTCACTCACAGCAGAGGCCAGGAGGAAGCCAGACTGTTAGCCAGCCTCCGAGACAACAGACCAGAGTATTTGCTTTGACTGAAGAGCAGGCACAGGAAGCACCAGATGATGTTGTTGCAGGTAACTGCTCTTTATGCGGTTATCCTGCTTACGTATTGATTGAAACGGGTGCATCCCACACTTTTATTTCTAAGCGATTTGCATTGATACATGCATTACCTGTTGAGTCATTATCTGCTGTAGTATCTATCTCTTCACCTTTGGGGAGAGGTCTTTTATCAGTGAACTCTGTGAAACATTGTATGCTACAGTACGACGGTCATGAGATTGAGTTAGATTGTATTGTACTTGGGTTGTCTTATTTTGACTACATTATTGGTATCGATATGCTGACCCAGTACAGAGCTACCGTAGACTGTTTCCAGAAGATTGTGAGATTCAGACCTGAGATGGCTGATGAATGGAAATTTTACGGTAAGGATTCTAGATCGAGAATTCCTTTGATATCTGGATTATCTATGACTCGATTATTACAGAAAGGAAGCATAGGGATTCCTTGTGTATTCAGTAGACGTGCTGAAATCGAGCCCATCATTGGCTGATTTGCCAGTGGTATGTGAGTTTGCTGATGTCTTCCCAGATGAGGTTCCGGGTTTGCCTCCAATCAGAGAGATAGACTTCAGCATTGAATTGGTACAAGGTACAGTTCCTATTTTTAGAACTCCATACAGAATGGCACCGATTGAACTGAAAGAGCAGTTAGAAGAATTACTGGTCAAGGGTTACATTAGACCGAGTGTTTCTACTTGGGGTGCTCCAGTACTGTTTGTGAGAAAGAATGATGGTTCAATGAGACTCTGAATTGACTATCGGCAACTGAACAAGGCTACGGTAAACAACAAATACCATTTGCCTCGTATAGATGATTTATTTAATCAGTTGCAGAGTTCTTCTGTCTATTCCAAGATCGATATGAGATCTGGATATCATCAGCTGAAGAGTCAGAGATTCTGATATTTCGAAGACAGTTTTCAGAACCAGGTATGGCCATTATGAGTTTATTGTCATGCTGTTTGGTTTAACGAATGCTCCAGCTATATTTATGGGTTTGATGAACCGTGTATTTCAGAAATATCTCGATGATTTCGTGATTATTTGTACCGATGATATTTTGATTTATTCCAAAAATATGATTGACCATGCTGAGCATCTGAAAACTGTATTGAGAATTCTGAGAAAAGAGAAACTGTATGCTAAGCTGTCTAAATGTGAATTCTGGCTTAAGGAAGTGATATTTTTGGGACATATTATATCTGAAAATGGTATTTCTGTTGATCTTAGCAAGGTTGAGGCCGTGATCAGTTGGCCTAGACCGACATCAGTGCCAGAGATACGCAGTTTTATGGGTTTGGCAGGCTACTATCGTCGATTCATTAAAGATTTCTCGAGTATTGCTAAGCCTATTACTCAATTGACTCAGAAGAATGCACCATTTGTTTGGTCTGAATAGTGTGAATCTAGCTTTCTAGAGTTGAAGAAGAGATTGACCAGTGCTCCAGTGTTAACTATTCCATCAGGTACTGGTGATTTTGTTGTTTATTGTGATACTTCCCATAGAGGATTGGGTTGTGTTTTGATGCAGCGAGGACATGTTATCACCTAAACCTCGAGACAATTGAAGCAACATGAGTCTCGCTACCCAATTCATGATCTTGAATTGGCAGCCATCGTATTTGCACTAAAGATATGGCGACATTATCTATACGCTGAGAAGTTTGAGGTTTATTCTGATCACAAGAGTCTGAAATATCTGTTTTCACAGTCAATTGAATATGAGGCAATGAAGATGGCTTGATTTATTGAAAAATTTTGATTGTGAAATCAAATAATATCCGGAAAAATCGAATGCAGCAGCTGATGCACTGAGTCGAAAGATATGTTCTTTATCCTTATCGACGATTGGTGTTTCGAATTTGATAGAAGATTGCTGTTTTTCTGGATTGATATTTGAGACAGATTATAGACCGTTGAGATTATATGCTGTTCAAGTTGAACCAAAGCTGATTTTGAGAATTAAAGAAGCTCAGAAAGTTGATCAGAACGTTCAAAACTCGATTTTGATGGTCAGAGCAGGGCATCGATCAGATTATCAGGTTCGTGATATTGTATTGTATGTGAATAAGCGTCTTGTTGTGCCAGATGTTTCAGATTTGAAACGACAGATATTGTCAGAAGCGCACAGTAGTCGATTCAGTATTCATCCTGGTGGCAGAAAGATGTATAATAATTTGAAAAGACAGTTTTGATGGAAACAAATGAAAGCAGATATTGCAGAGTTTGTATCAAAATGTCTGAATTTCAAACAGGTAAAAGCAGAAAGAAAGAAACCAGGAAGTTTGTTACACAGCTTGTCTATTCCTGAATGGAAATGGGATCACATTTCTATGGATTTTGTGATGAAGCTACCACGTTCCTCCCGAGGTTGTGATGCAATTTGGGTTGTGATTGACAGATTGACCAAATCAGCATGTTTTATTCCGTACAAGATGACGTACAGACATGACCAGATGGCAGAGATTTATGTCAGAGAAGTGGTCAGATTGCATGGAGTGCCGAAGTCAATTGTATCAGACCGTGATCCTCGGTTTACTTCGCACTTTTGGCACAGTTCGCAGCAAGCTCTAGATACGAAGTTACATCTAAGTACCGCATATCATCCACAGACTGACGGACAGTCAGAGCGAACTATCCAGACATTGGAAGATATGCTTAGAGCTGTAGTGCTAGATTTTTGCACTAGTTGGCAAGATTCTTTGCCACTTTGTGAATTTTCGTACAACAACAGCTATCAAACATGTATAGAGATGGATCCATTTGAAGCGTTGTACGGCAAGAAGTGCAGATCCCATCTTTATTGGGATGATATCTACGAGGTACTTGAGATTGGGCCTGATATGATTCGAGAAATGACTGAGAAAGTGAAGCTGATTCAGAAGAGAATGAAGACAGCTCAAGATAGACAGGCCAAATATGCCAATGTTCGTCGTCGACCGTTGGTATTTGAGGCAGGAGACATAGTATTTCTGAAGATTTCTCCTTTCAGAGGTGTTGTCAGATTTGGCAAGAAAGGAAATTTGTCTCAGCGATACATCGGTCCTTATGAGATTCTCGAGAAGATAGGAGATCGTGCCTATCAACTTGCCTTACCGCCTTCCCTATCTGGAATACATGATGTTTTTCATGTATCTTTATTGCGGAAGTATCTTCTTGATGCATCTCATGTTCTTCAGCCAGACGAGGCAGAACTTGATGAGACACTGAGTTATTTTGAAAAGCCGATCCAGATTCTCGATCGTAAAGAAAATCAGCTCAGAACGAAGACTATTCCGCTTGTGAATGTTCAGTGGAGTCGTCATGGCATTGAAGAAGCTACCTGGGAGACTGAATCAGATATGAGGGAGAAATTCCCATAGATATTTTATTGATGTGAGTTTTTTTTTTAACTTCTGTATATATCCTTCTTGTATCTGATTTGATATCTGATTTGATTGCCTGTGATTTCGGGGACGAAATCAGATCTTAGAGGGGGAGAAATGTAATGCCCGAGATTGTTATTCTGTTAATCTGAGATTATTGATTATGAATTGATGTGATTATAGATGGAAAGGATCACACCAGGAAAGTCAAAAGAAGACTTGAATTATGTTCGAGGACTGAACCCCTCGCGCATATGCGCGACCAAGCAGGGCACATATGCGGGAGGCAGGCAGAGAACCTCGCGCATATGCGCCGGGAGAACACGCGCATATGCGCGAGCTGAGGAAATGGAAAATGCCGAGACATAGTGTCTCGCGCATATGCGCCGGGAGAGGTCGCGCATATGCGCGAGACGTGCTACACATAGATGAAGCCACCTATCCTTGCCATGAAAATGATATATAAATTTATGAATCTTTCCTTCAGTTCATCGGCAAAGAAGAAAGAAAGAACTGAGCAAAAATCTTCAAAGCTTTCCTGGTAGAAATTTGAATCTTGCGAAAGATCTGTCCGTCCGATTTTCAATCCAACTTCAGTACCGTGCTTCTCTCGACGAGAGCTTCAACTGGACGTAAATTTTGTTATGTTTTGATATGATTTGAAAATATGATATGAGAGGAATCCTGATATGACTGATATTATATGTTCCTGAGATTGTTATTATTGTATAATTGAAATCAGATCGATGAACAGACACCGTATGAATTTGTTATCATTTTCAAATTGAATTTGATTGAGATTATACAGATTTGGTATCAGATTATTTTTAGTGATTGATTATGAGTTGAGATTGGTATCTTTTGATATTTGTATTGCTGGGTATATCGAGATTGTGCCCTTATGCCGTTGAAACAGAATTAAATTGAGTTCTGATTATATCCAGTATTGATTGGGTTGTATATTGATATTGTACTCCTCAATATTTTTATTTCCAGATTGAGTATTGACAGGCTTTGAATTCAAGACTTCGACTTGATCAGATTGATCTACGAAAAGAAAGATATAAATCAATGTCAAACCAGGAAGATACGACTCGAGTTAGATTTGACTTGAGCATCCCAAAACCGCATACTTTATTTATTGCATTGATGTTTGCAATTCATGAGATTGATATGCTTAGTCTATTTATTTATAGCAGAGCATGTATTGAGTTAGAGTTTGGGCAGAGGTGCCTAGTCTTTGGCAGAACCGCCAAGACACTGGATTTTTGGTGTATCGATGTTGCTTAGGAGTAGATCGACTTCTATTGCTGAGATTCGATACAGAATGCCAATGTCCAGGACCGGGATCCCTAGATTAGAGATGAGTCGAGTCTGAGATGATTAGTTCAGAGTTTATTTACAGCTTTATATCGATTCATGTCTTTCAGATTATGATACATGTTATTGATATATTTTTCATGCTTTTATATCTATTTATATGATGGCATGTATACGTTGTTTGTACTGGGAATGTATTTCTCACCGGAGTTATCCGGCTGTTGTTGTGTTTGTATGTGTCCATGACAACAAGTGGGACAGGATCAAGGTCGAGAAGAGGATGAGAGATCAAGATTAGCGTGGAGATCCGGACTTAGAAGTAGATTGGCTTTCAATGCTTGATGTATAGTTGTTAAACCCTAGTGAGATGAATGTATTTGTACAAGACTTGTACTTTACTTTGGATATATATATCCGATTGATTATCTTATGTTCCGCACTTATGTATTCTAAAAAAAAAAACGAGACCCAGATTAATTAATTGATCCACTTAATCCTAGAAGACGAATTAGGTTCGGGTCCCCACAACTTCTTTGATTTCAGATCAAGTTTTGTTCTGCTTGCTAAATCAATATGAACATAGGATAGACATCCAAACACTTTCAAGAAAGAAAGGTTTACTTCTTTGCCGCTCGATACCTCTTCGGGTATTCTACAGTCAAGCGGTATCGAAGGTCCTCTGTTGATCAGATATGCTGCAGTGTTAACAACATCAGCCCAGAATGATTTTGGCAATCCAGAATGCAATCTAATGCTCCTTGCGCGTTCATTCAAGGTCCTGTTCATCCTTTCAGCTACACCATTTTGTTGAGGTGTACCAGGAATGGTTTTCTCCATCTTGATCCCGTTCTGTGCACAATATTTCTTGAACTCATCATCTTCATATTCTCCACCATTGTCAGACCGTAAGCACTTCACCTTCAAGTTGGTCTCATTTTCCACCATGGGTTTCCACCTTTTAAAGGTCTCGTAAACATAATATTTATTTTTCAGAAAAAATAAACCCAAACTTTTCTACTCGAATCGTCAATGAATGTGACATAGTATCTCAAGCCTCCAAGGAATGTCACAGGAGATGATCCCCATAAATAAGTATGAACCAGCTCCAACTTTGCTGTTTTCGGTTCTCTACCGCCTTTTGAAAAACTCACCTTCTTCTGTTTTCCAAAGATACAGCTTTCACATAGTTGGTGTTCAACAGTCTTTAATCCTGGTAGCTTTCCTTTTGACACCAACATCTTCATTCCCTTCTCACTTATATGTCCAAGTCTATAATGCGATAGACTTGAATTGGCTCCAGCATCCACTGCTGCTAATGTGTCTCTGCAACTGGAAGTCATATACAGTGTTCCAGTTTTCTTTTCTCGAGCAACAATCATGGCTCCTTTGTTCACTTTCCAGGAAGCATCACCGAAGGTCACATTGTGGCCTTCATCATCGAGCTGTCCCACCGAGATCAGATTGTGTGTCAATTTTGGTACATGCCTGACTTTGTTGATTTTCCAGATAGATCCATCTGACATCTTCATCCGTACATCACCCATACCAACAATTTCCAAGGGTTTTCCATCAGTCAGGAAAATTTTTCCGTAATCACCATCGATGTAATTATCAAATACATCGTGGTCACCAGTGGTATGAAACGAAGCTCCCGAGTCCATAACCTAAGAATCAACAAGGCTTTCCATGGATAATAGCAGAGCATCATGTACTTCCTCAGTGACAGCATTGGCATTATTCTTCATTGATCTGCAGTTCTTTTTTAAGTGACCAGTTTCACAACAGTTCCAGCACTTCAAATTCTTTTCAAAGTTGCTTTTGTCTTTTCCATTTCTTGACTTGGACCTACCGCGTCATCGGTTTGAATTCTTTTCGCCACTCCTGCCCCTTCCCCTGTTCCCGAGATTTAGAGCAGATCTCGATGATGTTCCTTCACCCGAATCCATCCTGCGAACTTCTTCAGCAAGAATTTGATCTCTGACATCATTGAATTTTAGCTTTATTTTTCCAATAGAGTTGCTAACCGCTGTCCGCATTGGTTCCCAATTATTTGGTAAAGACGCCAAAAAGATAAGTGCACGAATCTCATCATCAAAATTTATTTCAACCGATATTAGTTGAGAAACAATCGTGTTGAATTCATTGATGTGTTTAGCCACCGAAGAACCTTCTCCCATTTTCAAGTTTTTTCATGAGATGCACTTTGTTGTTTGTTGATGGCTTCTCGTGCATGTCTGATAAAATGGACATCATCTCTTCTGTGGTTTGTGCCTCCGCCACGTTATGTGCCACATTCTTCGTTAGGGTCAATCATATCACACCTAAAACCTGTCGGTCAAGGAGCTCCCAATCATCATCCTCCATCTTTTCCGATTTCTTTCCTGATAGAGGTTGATACAGCTTCTTACTGTACAAATAATCTCTTATCTGTAACCGCCAGAACGAAAAATCTGTTCCGTAGAACTTCTTGATTCCCGGTCACGATCCATCATCTCCGGCCATCACTTCTCTAGCCTTAGCAAAAAATCTAAAAAATCTTTTCTGCTGTGGAAAATCAGACAAATCTGCAACCACAGAGCATACTCAGAATTCTTAAGAATTTTCACAACAAGTGTAATGCCCGAGATTTTATTCTGTTAATCTAAGATTATTGATTATGTATTGATATACTTATAGAAGGACCACTCCGAGGCAAGATTTGGTAAAGCATGTGATATTCTGTTGTGCGAGGACAGATGGTCTCGCGCATATGCGCGAAACGAGCCGCGCATATGCGCGAGCAAGGCAGAAGACCTCGCGCATATGCACGAGAAGACGCACGCATATGCGCGACAATGTGAAGAGAATGAGTGCCGAGACAGTAGGTCTCGCGCATATGCGCGAAGTCAGGGCGCGCATATGCGCGAGCAGTTGAAGTGTTATGCGACGAGACAGTAGGTCTCGCGCATATGCGCCGAGGACGGTCGCGCATATGCGCGAGACGTGCAGTACAAAGAATAAGCCACATATCCTTGCCATGAACATAATATATGAAATCAATTCAATTTCCTTCAGAATTGCCAACAAGAAGACCGAGAGAGCTCCAGGGAAGATTTGAGTTTCTTCATGTACTAGAATTTGATCCGACCGTCAGAATTTCAATCCGAGTTCAGTACTGTGTTTCTATTGACAAGAGCTTCAAAAGGACGTAAGTTTTATTATGTTTCGCTATGATTTGAAAATATGATATTGAAGGAATCATGATATGATTGTTATTATGTGTTCCTGAGATTGTAGTAATCGTATAATCGAAATCAGATTGAAGAACAGATACCATATGAAATTGTTATCATTTTCAGATTGAATTTGATTGAGATTATACCGATTTCGAGAATATCAGATTGTTTTTGTCTATTATGAGTTATGATTTGTATCTGTTGATATGGTATTGCGAGGTATATCGAGATTGTGCCGTTATGCAATCAAAACAGAATTAGATTGAGTTCTAATCATATCCAGTATTGATTTGAGTTGTATGGTGATATTGTATATTTCGAATTTTAATTGCCAGATTGAGTATTGACAGCTTCGAATTCAAGACTTCGACTTCGTCAGATCGACAAAAGAAATGTATAAATCAATATTAAAGCGTGAAGATACGACTCGAGTCAGAGATAACTTGAGTTTCCCAAAACCACATACTTTATTGTAATTGCTTTGATATTTGCAATTCCTGAGATTGATATGCTTGGTCTATTGATTTATAGCAAAGCATGCATTGAGTCTTTTGCAGATGTGTCATGTCTTTGGCAGAGGTGCCAAGTCAGTGGATATTTGGTTTATATCGATGTTGCTTAGGAGTAGATTGACTCCTATTGTAGAGATTCGATATAGAAGGCCAAAGTCTGGGAATAAGAACGTACAACCATCTAGCTGGGAGAGTAGGTGGGAGATTGTTGCGTTCTTATTCGACCGGGATCCCTAGATAAGAGTCGATTCAGAGATTAAGAGTCAAAGAGTTTGATTTACTGTTTTATATCGATTCAAGTTTTCCAGATTATGATACATGCTATTGATAACTGTTCTATGCTTTTATATATGTTTATATGAAAATCATGTATACGTTGTTTATACTGGGAATATATTTCTCACCGGAGTTATCCGGCTGTTGTTGTGTTTATATGTGTGCATGACAACAGGTGGGACAGGATCAGGGTCAAGAAGAGGATGAGAGATTGATTTTAGAGTGGAGATTCGGACCCATAAGTAGAGTTGATTTTCATTACTTGATATGTAGTGAATGAACAGTAGTTTGTTATGATTTTCTTTTGTACAAGACTTGTACTCTTGGATCTTGTTGTAGACATTAAACTTGATCTTGTATTTGAATGAGATGGGACCTAACTTATTGTAGATTTTGTACACTAGTTTATAAGGTGTTTAACATTTTTTTAAAAAAAATTTATGACCTCGTTTAATTAATTGATCCTAATGATGATTAAGAAGATGAGTTAGCGTCCGGGTCCCCACAACAAGGCTCTGATACCAGTTGTTGGGAAATTATACCGAAGCGATGCCGACCACGATGATAATATAGTATTCAAAAATCCAGAATAAAATAACCAACAAAAACATCAAGATTAACGTGGTTCACCCAATATAGGCTACGTCCACGGAGCACTACAACTTTTATAATTTGAAGAAATATTACAACAAGTGTATAAATCAAAACACTCAATATTTCTCACTCCCAAACCCCGAGTATACCGAGAAAATAATTTCTCTAACTCATACAAGAGAATTCCCGCACTCAAGAAAAAATACAATTTTTTTTTCTATGCACTCTATTTTTATCAAAGCTGAAAAACTTTTGATTTTGGGATACAATAACTGAAGGAATTGAGCTCTATTTATAACTAATTCTCTCGTTCAATTTATTAAATATTCCGATGTGGGATGTGGTTTTATATTATTTTATTTAATATGTATGCCCCACCCCTCGCCTAACAGGAACATGGCTGCTTATGGCATGTCATTGCCCTATACACAAACCACTCTGGCCCACGGCCCGACGACATCATTCCTGCTCTTTGAATTATTATTCCTCTTAAATATATGTTTCCTTTGATTTTAACAAAATCTGAACAAAGGAATAGTTCAATGATATTCTTTACCAGCTTTATGAACATCAATCGCCTTTTCTTGTTGCGATGTTACTCACTTTATGAATCTTTATCTACTTTCTTGATTTGATGTATACATAGGCGAAAAGCTCGGGATAAATCGCCACAATCAGTATGGTGAAAGACACACTACAGGGTCCAGACTCAATAATACAAATTGAGCATCCACAAACTTTTACAGTAAAACGTACTTAAGTGTTCGTCACACAAATTTACCATGGTCTCATGTGTGTTGATCACATTTTTGCTGATACCATTCACTACACATGCGTTTATTTTGTGTTTGCACGTGATTTTTACAAGAACGCCCACACTTGTGAGTTTCTTCTTCCGTCGCTGAAATTGAATGTTTAGGCGAGCAGGACTGCACCATTCGCCACCATGGATTCAAGGACATTAACCGTGCTAGGCCTCGACAAACTGTGGCGGAGTCAAGAATACGACTCTAGCCTGTCTAGAATTTTCACCTATAAAATCTTTTAATCTTTTAATATTTTAAATTAATCTACTCGAATTAATATCAAATTTATCATAAATTATAAAAAAATTTACATATAAATTTTTAAAAAAATTAGGACCAATCGGTCTAAAGCCCGGGTGGAAAGGACTGTGGCTCCGCCACTGTCGACAAACCATGTCAACAAGTCGAGGGTTAAGTTCAATGCGGTCGTCGGTCTCTGAAGAAGACTGGGATGTTCAGAGCTCCAAGTTCTCAGAGTCAGTTGTTGCAAGCTTGAACTTATATCTTGGACATATTTGTACGATCAAGAATATGTTTTATGATTATCAGGGGGCAATATGTACCAAAAAAGGACTGCTTAAAAAGGACTGGTGAATTAGACTCTATCTAGCAGCCAGCCACGAATCACAGGCATCATCTGTATTTTTCAGAATTTTTCATTATTGTCATATTCTTCACTGAGGAATCTTCTCATCTCTCTAGTGTAATGGGTCAATCATAGAGTATGAGAATTTGGGTGGTTTTGTTTATCTAAAATGGAAAACCTCTTTTATTTATATTTATATTTTTTTAATGTTCTCATGTTCGTTAACCTCCTGTGTACTTATTGTATTTCTTAGAGTAGATGCCCTGCAAACCAATGGTTGGCTAGGGAATTTATTGACTCAATTGTAATAAACAATCTTTATTTTAATATAATATAACTTTTCTTGGTCTTATTTTACTTTATCTGTATACCCATGCAATCAGCATAGATAACGTCCTTGATTATGCTTTAATACAAATGAATCGTAATTCGATGTTGAAACTCATTTGTAAACACTGCATATTCTAAATTCGTTCCTAGTCGATTCTGCCGCCTAAAATAAGGATAAAGGCCGCTTGAGCTCGAGACTAGCATCTGTGATGTTGTGTACTGCGTTTCTTGGTAAGGGCATAGAGATGTTCAAACATGCAGATGGGTAGTCATATGATGATTATACCGAACAACCCTCCCTCGGACATTCCAAGTGGTTATCATTCATCGAGAGGATAAGTCTGTGGTTATGATTGTACACCATTAGTTCTTACGACCCGGGACAACAGTGAGGCTCTATATGCTAGGGCTGTGCTTTGACTGGTTTACCGGCTCCAGGAGAGTCATCAAGTGGCGAGGTTGGGTACAGTTGCGACACATATAGGAGCCAGTGCATTGTAGTCGGGGATTCACCGCTCACCTGAGGGTGTGGATATCCTGTGTGATATGATGAAATTATAGTGCATGGAATCTCTGGTCAGAGTATGAGATGTACGTTAGAGAAGGAGTTCTCCAACCGTACATGCGATGCCACTATTTATAGTTATCACATAGTTATCGAATTAATATGCAACCCTCGATGAGCCAATGGTTGCAGATTCGATCGAGATATATGAGATGAAGGGACCGTATTGTATGTTAATCATAATCGACTGGTTTTTGCAGGCACTATCAGTGATACCTAGGGGATCATGGGGCGATGCTACTAGACGCTCTTACCATGATCCGATGGGTGCAATCAGAAATGAGTTCTGACATCCTTAATCAAGGTGTTGATGAAAAGAATGGAGCTAACTAGGGTAAGCCCGAATAAGAATAAAGGATTATGTCCTGAATCACAAAGAGTTGTGAACCCACGGCTAGCTGTATCCCTGAACCATTGAGGATCACACAAGCACTGGATCATTTGTTCCCGTTGGGAGAATAAATTCAAGAAGTTGAATTTAAATTATACAGTAAATTCAAGGAGTTGAATTTATGATAATTAAATTTTGATATAGTAAATTCAAGGAGTTGAATTTATAAAATTTGAGAATTTAATTTATTAAACTCAAATGTTGGGTTTATTAGATACTAAATTATGGAGGTGATTTAAATTCAAGGAGTTGAATTTATAATTTAAATAATAAATTCAAATGTTGAATTTATAATGAATTTAATTAATTAATCTCAAAAGTTGAGTTGATTAAATATTAAATTATAATTGGTGGGAAGTAAGTTTAATGGGCTTGTAGGAGTACAAGTCCAACATACTTAATAATTAAAGTTTAATGGATTTTGATTAAATTATTTAAACTAGTTAGACTAGCTCAATTAATTAATCAAGCCCATTAATGTTAATTATATGTATTAGGTCATGGGTTAATTATAAATAATTGTTGAGAAGTCAAAACCCTAGCCACCACCTTCACAAATTTTGAAAAACTTCTCTTCCAAAGCTTAAGAAATTTGGCTACTTCCTTTTGAAGGAAAACTTTGAGCCGTCTCTCGTTTTCAATCTCCAACGTAAAAACTTCTTCCAATTTTCTAGTGCGAATTAGAAGAGGAACAAATCATCTAGTCATGGACCTGATTAGAAGAAAGGAGTCCTTGAGAAAATTTCGTAGGGATTCATCAAGAGCTAGATCCGCCTATACCGGATTAGTTGGAGTCAAGTGATTTAATCACCAAAGGTATAAAATTATAACGCCCTTTGAATGTTTAATTGTTAAAACCATACGAGTGTCCAAAATAATTTTGAATGTCAAAATAAAATTTTTAAAACTTCCATTGCGTTTGCGCACAAGAAAACCGAGATCCAACAGTGGTATCAGAGCCAATGTTTTTCTAAATCGTATGGTTTTGATATTAAATAATTTGTTTCTAACCACACAAGAAAATTTTTCAAAAAATTGATGCACCATAAAAATTTTATTTTTCCAGAAAACAAAAAAAATAAAATAAAATTTCGTTTCGGCCCGGAACTGTTCCAGGCAGCCCGTGCTCGCAGGGTCGCGCACGGGGGCGCGCAGCATGCGCGCGGCGCACGGTGCGGCGCGCGGCGCACGGTGCGGCGCACGGTGCGGCGTGCGGCGCGAGCAGCGTGTGGAACGTCTGCACGCTGCGCGCGCCACCGGCTTGCAGCGCGAGCACGGCTGTGCGTACAGACGCGCACAGCAAGCCTGCGACTGCCCGAAACATTCGGACAGTGAGCGAGCAGTGAGGGCGCCTGCCCGAGATCATCTCGGGAACCGTGCTGAATGGTGGGCTTGAATTGTTTGGGCCCAGGGTGCAATTTCTGATTTTTCAAATTTTTGGGCAAAATTGATTTTTTTTTTAAAATTGGTTCAATTTTATTTTGGAAAATTGATTTTTGGAAAATTAAAAATTTTCTTGTAAAATAAATAATTAGAATATGATTTTAATTATTTATGGTAAAATTGAGTTTTACAAGAAATCAATTATTATTGATTTAATTGGAAATTAAATAAAGGTGTTTATTTAATTTATTAAATTCTTTAATAATTGTGGTGGTTAGTGATAAAATTATTTGATATATGATTTATCAATTAATTAAATTGTTTAAGTTAAATTGATGTTAATATTTGATATTAAATGCATGAAGGATGATCGAGAGCCTTGACCAATGTGTTAGGTGTTCGTTTTTTTAATATTTAATATTATTAAAGTGGGTCTGGTTTATGGCCCGTTCCCAACCCATGAGATGTTTCCCTTATGTGTCATGGCTATTTAAATGTAATTATTAGAGATAGTGGGAGATCAAGACTAGAAGATGGTGGGCCCGATGAACGAGATGAAGACATGTAAAATATTGGAAGCACTTGTAATAGTTGCATTTGCATTCCTGCATTCAACTAGGTTTTGGACCTGGATCCATGTCTGGCTCACATGGATCTAATAATGTTGGTGATCGATCACCCTTATTTATTGTTGAACGTCATATTATGATATATGCGATATATAGTAGTATGCATGTATGTATATTATTAAATAATATAGTTACATGAATCCGGCAAACATACAAACATGGCATGCGTTTTTTAAAATAAAATGATGAGACAATTTTAAAATTAAAATCCCTCATTTTGAATATGATTCAAAATTTATACCAAACTGTAAAAGTAAAAATTAAAAGAGCTTAATTTTTCCTTGCCTTCCATCAACCGTAGGTTGCATGTTGATTGCTACCCGCGGACAGTGTCTGGCTCATATTATTGGGGAGGCCTGGACGCCGGAAAGCTGTGACTTCCGCCGGACATATGATGTGAATTGAGTGGAACTCCCATGACTTCGGCTCATATTATTGAGGGAACTCATGGAGACCGTCTATTACAATTCAATATTGATGGGTCGATTTGACACGCGAAAATAAACGGCGTCATATTATTGGGTCCTCATTAAACGTGAGGCAAAACACGCGGAGGTTGCATAGGGATGCAATTGGATTCTACCTTTTAGAAATTATAATTGGCTGATATTATTCGGGATTATAATTGGCTAATTGGACTTTACGTGCCCACTAAGGAAATACGATTTCTCTTTTTCATCAGAGGGTGGTGAAAATGTCAAAATAGTGGGAGAGAGATTTATAAAATAAAATCCATATTTTATATCTTAGAAGTATTTTAAAATTATCAGCAACCATTATTCTATTTCTGTATCAGTATATATTCGATTTTGTCTCATAATCCAATTTTGTTATTAACAAGCTAACCGAATCTAATTTTCAAGACTGGTTGGAAAAATTGTTCTGAATTCGGAGAAAATGACATACACACTAATGTCAGTCCTGCTGAACTGACAAAGCATGCAAGATGGTAGGACCATAGTATACAAGCTAAAGTGTAACATGCTCGTTTCTATGTCAAATGAACTGTATGGACTGTTTGAGGAAATTTTGAATGCTGCTGACATTCGAATGCACGTGCAAGAGTTACATGGTGCATGAAACTATGCACACCACTTTCAATGAGCTCATGACTACATGCATGCAAGACAGGGCTTTGGCCCATGAGCGTGGTGTACATATGATTGGGCTTATTGAGAATGTGGTGGGCCTGGAATTTGTGATTCCTAACGAGTTAATTGATGACATCAATTTGTTACTTTTCTCTTTCTCATTTGACGGGGTTATGGTGAACTTCCATTTGAATAGGATAGATGATAGCCTTGAAGAGCTAGTCAATACGCTTATAACTTATGAGATCACCATAAAACATGAAATTATTGTTTTTTTATGGGCCTCTCGTCAGTCGAAAAATGGCCCACAAGGTAAGGGAAAGAAATGTTCTGCCCCTCACAAGAAAAACAATCCCAATAAGAGGCAAACTCTGAAGGACATTAAAGGGCCTACAAAGCCCGATAAGTCAGAACATATTTATTTCACTGCAAGAAGTCCGGACATAAAAAATTATATGCGCCAGAAATGTTCTGGAAATGATAAGTGAATGTCCAAGTAAACATAATTTCAACAACAAACAAAAGAAAGTTAGATGATCCAAATCCCGCACAAATATGGCACACTAGACTATGTCACATTTCCCAAAGAAGGATGCACAAACTAGTGGGAGAAAATATGTTTGACTTGTCAAACATAAATTCTCTACTTACTTGTGAGTTCTGTCTAAAAGGAAAAATGACCAAGACTCCATTCGATGGAAACGTGGAACGTGCGCATGGTCTACTGGATTTGATCCACATATGTTTGTTGCCCGCTAAGTGTTAGCACAAAATATGGGCAATCCTACTTCATTACCTTTACTGATGACCATTCGAGGTATTGGTATTTTTATATGATGAAACACAAATCTGAAGTATTTCAAAGGTTCAAAGAATTCAGATCTGAAGTAGAAAAACAACAAGAAAGAAGTATTAAGACACTTCGATCTGATCGAGGTGGAGAATACTTGAGTGCTGAATCTTTGGGTTATCTAAAAGAGAATGAGATTCTCTCACAGTGGACTCCACCAGCAACACCATAATTGAATGGTGTTTTTGCACGTCGTAATCGAACCTTCATGGACATGGTTCGATCCATGATAGGATTCAATGAATTGCCTATATCTTTTTGGGGCTTTGCGCTTGAAACTACGGCAATGTTGTTGAATAATGTCCATACTAAAGCAGTGGATAAAAAACCATATGAGATATGGATGGGAAAAACTCTCAAATATTCTTACATGAGAATATGGGGATGTCCTGCTTACGTGAAGCAGACAGTGGAGAGACAAATTGGATAGTAGATCCACTTTGTGCTACTTTGTAGGATATCCAAAGAATTCTGTTGGATATTATTTCTATCACCCTAATGAAGCAAAAGTGTTTGTTTCAAGAAATGCCACCTTTTTGGAAAAGGAATTTCTATTAGATAGAAAAGGGAAGATGATAGAACTTGAAGAAATTCAAGATACTCCCTCAACTATAGAAGTTGAACCCATTTCCCAAGAACCAGTAGTTGAAGTACAAGCTCCTAGGAGGTCTGATAGGGTTATTGGATGTGATCCAATGAACTTTAAGGAAGCAATATCTGATACTGATTCAACCAAATGTCTTGAAGCCATGAAGTCAGAGATGGACTCTATGTATTCAAACCAATTCTGGTCATTAGTAGATCCACCTAAGGGAATCATTCTCATAGGGTGCAAATGGATCTACAAAAGAAAGCTTGGGGTGAATGGGAAGGTAGCGACCTTCAAAGCAAGGCAGGTTGCAAAAGATTATACACAAAGTGTGGGGACCCGGACGCTAATTCATTTCTTAATTGTCTATGGGATTAATTAAATCAATTATAATGAACAGGGTCTGGATTTTTTTTTTTTTAAATACAAGTGTCAAATGCGGAACGTAATGGAATTCATTCGAATATATATACATCGAAACAAAGTACAAGTCTTGTACTATATACAGTCATTTAAACTAAGGATTAACGACTACATATCAAGTGTTCAAACCCTATCTAAAATCCAAGTCCGTAGTCTCCACTCTAATCACGATCTCTCTTCATTTCCTCGACCCTGATCCTGTCCCACCTGTTGCCATGCACACATACAAACACGACAACATCCAAATAACTCCGGTGAGAAATACATCTCAGTATAAATCAACGATACATGCAATCATATAATCAATATAAAGCATGAAACAGATATCAATAATATATATATCAAAATCTGGAAACATAATTTAATATAAATCTGTTAATCACTCATGACTCTATATCTCAGACTAGACTCATTCCTAGTCTAGGGATCCCAATTTCCAGACGTTGGCATACTATATCGAATTTCAGTAATAGAAGTAAATCCACTTCTAATCAAACATCGATATAAACCAAACATCCAGTGTCTTGACCTATCCGTCAAAGACTCTGGAACCTCCGCCAATAACTATTCTGTGACAATGGGCACTGAGCCAGTGACGATTCCATCACCATCTGGCCCTTCTGTCACAAGACCAATCGTCTAATACATTCTTTCTATAAATCAATAGAACAAGCATATCAATCCAAATCAATGCATACAATAACAATAAGTATGTGGTTTAGGAAAAGTCACACTCGAGTCATTCTCCCGGTTCGACATTGACTTATACCTTTCTTTAGTTGTAGTTCTGACAACGTTCAAGTCAGGAATTCGAAGTCTGTCAATGTTCAATCTGGCAATGACAATATCAAGAAGTACAATATCAATATAGTGCTCAAATCAATACCGAATTTGATCAATCTGAATCTAACTCAAGATCAACGGCATAACGGAACAATCCCGATATTCTCGTCAATACAATATCAACCGATATCAATTACTGCAATTCAGAATCGATAACAACACAATCTGATATCAATCTCAATCATATCTAATATGAAATTCATAACAATTTCATACGGTATCCGTTCTTCAATCCGGTTTCAATTATACGATGTCTACCATATCAGAAACACCATATATGAATCATATCCTATTCTTTCAACATCATATTTTCAAAACATAACAAAACGTAATAAAACTTACGTCCAGTTGAAGTCCTTGTCAATAGGAACACAGTACTAAAGTCGGATTGAAAATCCAACGGGCGGATTTTGAACGAATCAATTTCTAGTCTTCAAAGGAACTCACCAATTCCCTGGAGCCCTTCTCGGTTTTCTCAGAAGGAAAATGGAGGAAATGAATCGTTTACATATTATATTGCATGGTAAATTACATGTGGCTCATCCTTCAATATGCACGTCTCGCGCATATGCACGACCTCAACCGGCGCATATGCGCGAGACCTACTGGTCTCCGCATTTCCTTTCTCGGCAGCTCGCGCATATGCGCGCATCTCTTCGGCGCATATGCGCGAGGTACTTAACAACTCTCGGGCACCCTCGCGCACATGCGCGGATCCAGGTCGCGCATATGCGCGAGGTTCTTTGCCTGCCTCGCGTATATTCACCCTGTCCGGTCGCGCATATGCGCGAGGTGTTCAGTCCTTGCACATAATTCGGTCTTCTTTCTGTCTATCCCGATCTGATCCGTTCCGTCTATAATCACATCAATTTATCAACACATCATATCAAATTACAGTAATCAAAATTCTCGGGCATTACATTTCTCCCCCCCCTAAGATCCGATTTCGTCCCCGAAATCACAGATAATCAAATCAGATAAAATAAGGAATGGAGAATAGAAGCTAAATAAAAATACTCACGCCAGTGAAATAACTCTGGGAATCTCTGTCTCATGTCTGACTCAGTTTCCCAAGTAGCTTCCTCGATGCCATGACGACTCCACTGAACTTTCACAAGCGGAATAGTCTTTGTTCTGAATTGCTTTTCCTTTCGATCGAGAATCTGAATTGGTTTCTCAAAGTAACTCAGTGTCTCGTCAAGTTCGGCCTCGTCTGGCTGAATAATATGTGAAGCATCGGAGAGATATTTCCGCAATAATGATACATGAAAGACATCATGTATTCCTGACAAAGAAGGCGGTAATGCGAATCGATAGGCACGATCTCCTATCTTCTCGAGAATCTCATAAGGCCCAATATATCGTGGAGACAACTTCCCTTTCTTGCCAAATCTGACAACTCCTTTGAAAGGTGAAATCTTCAAGAATACTCGGTCTCCTGCCTCAAATACCAATGGTCTACGTCGAACTTTGGCATATTTGGTCTGTTTGTCTTGAGCTGCCTTCATTCTCTTCTGAATCAGCTTCACTTTTTCAGTCATATCTCTGATCATATCAGGTCCAAACTCAGGAACCTCAGAGATATCGTCCCAATACAGAGGGGATCTGCATTTCTTCCCGTACAACACCTCAAAAGGAGCCATCTCAATAATCGTCTGATAGCTGTTGTTGTACGAAAACTCACAAAGTGGCAATGAATCCTGCCAACCAGTGCTAAAATCAAGCACTACAGCTTTAAGCATATCCTCTAGTGTCTGGATAGTCCACTCTGACTGTCCGTCGGTCTGTGGATGATATGCGGTACTCAGATGTAACTTCGTACCTAGAGCCTACTGTAAAACTCTGCCAGAAGTGCAAAGTAAACCGAGGATCACGGTCTGAAACAATCGACTTCGGCACTCCGTGCAATCTGACCACCTCTCTGACATAAATCTCTGCCATCTGGTCATGTCGGTACATCATCTTGTACGGAATAAAACATGCTGATTTTGTCAATCTGTCAATCACGACCCAAATCGCATCACAACCTCGGGAGGATCTCGGTAACTTTGTCACAAAATCCATGGAAATGTGATCCCATTTCCATTCAAGAATAGATAAACTCTGTAACAGTCCTCCTGGTTTCTTTCTTTCGGCTTTCACTTGCTGGCAATTCAGACATTTGGATACAAATTCAGCAATATCAGCTTTCATGTGTTTCCAACAAAACTGTCATTTCAAATCATTATACATTTTTCTGCCACCAGGATGAATACTGAATCGACTGCTATGCGCTTCTGACAATATCTGTCGTTTCAAATCCAAAACATCTGGCACAACAATACGATTATTCACATACAGTACATTATCCCATACCTGATACTCAGATCGATGCCCTGCCCTGACCATCGATATAGAATTCTGAACCTTCTGATCAACATTCTGAGCCGCTTTAATTCTCAAAATCAGCTCTGGTTCGACTTGAACAGCATATAATCTCAGCGGTCTATAATCTGTCTCAAATACCAATCCAGACAAACAGCAATCTTCTATCGAATTTGAAACACCAATCGTCGATAAAGATAAAGAACATACCTTTCGACTCAGTGCATCGGCTGCTGCATTGGATTTCTCCGGATAGTACTTGATTTCACAATCAAAGTCTTTAAGCAAATCAAGCCATCTTCGCTGTCTCATATTCAACTCTGACTGTGAAAACATATATTTCAAGCTTTTATGATCAGAATAAATCAAAAACTTCTCACCATAGAGGTAATGTCGTCATATCTTTAATGCAAAGACGATGGCTGTCAATTCAAGATCATGAATTGGGTAGCGAGTCTCATGCGGCTTCAATTGTCTAGAGTCATAAGCGATAAAATGTCCTCGCTGCATCAGAATACATCCCAACCCTCTGTGAAAAGCATCGCAATAGACAACAAAGTCACTAGAACCTGATGGAATAGTCATGATCGGAGCACTGGTCAATCTCTTCTTCAACTCAAGAAAACTGGACTCACAGTCTTCTGACCAATTAAACGGAGCATTCTTCTGAGTCAACTGAGTAATAGGTTTAGCAATACTCGAGAAATCTTTAATAAATCGACGATAATATCCGGCCAAACCCATAAAACTGCCTATCTCTGGTACAGAAGTCGGTCTCGGCCAACTGATCACAGCCTCAACCTTGCTCGGATCAACAGAAATCCCATCTCCAGATATAATGTGACCCAGAAATATAATCCTGTCTCAACCAGAATTCACATTTTGACAGTTTGGCATATAATTTCTCAGCCCTCAGAATTTTCAACACAGTTCTCAAATGCTCGGTATGATCAATCATATTCTTCGAATATATCGAAATTTCATCAATGAATATAATAACGAAATCATCAAGATATCTCTGGAATATACGGTTCATCAGACCCATAAACACAGCTAGAGCATTAGTTAACCCAAACGGCATGACGATAAACTCATAATTTCCATACCTTATTCTGAACGCTGTTTTCGAGATATCAGAATCTCTGACTCTCAGCTGATGATATCCAGATCTCAGATCGATCTTGGAATATACAGAAGAACCCTGCAACTGATCAAATAAATCATCGATACGAGGCAAAGGGTATTTGTTCTTTACCGTAGCCTTGTTCAGTTGCCGGTAATCGATACAGAGTCTCATCGAACCGTCTTTCTTTTGAACAAACAATACTGGAGCACCCCAAGGCGAAACACTCGGTCTAATGTATCCCTTGGCCAGTAAATCTTCCAACTGATCTTTCAACTCTTTCAACTAAATCGATGCCATTCTGTACGGAGCTCTAGAAATCGGAACTATACCTGGCATCAATTCAATGCTGGATTCTATTTCTCGAATCGGAGGTAAACCAGGAATCTCATCTGGGAAGACACAAGCAAACTCACACACCACTGGCAAATCAGCCAATGATGGACTCGATTTCAGTAAATCAACTGAATATACAAGGAACTCCTCCGCTCCTTTCTGTAACAACCGAGTCATATTTATAGCAGATATCAAGGGAATTCTGGCTCGAGAACCCTTACCGTAGAATTTCCATTCATCGGCAATTTCAGGTCTGAATCTTACAATCTTGTGAAAACAATCAACGGTAGTCCCTGTACTTGGTCAGCATATCGATACCGATAATACAGTCAAAATCAGACAACCCAAGTACAATACAGTCTAACTCAATCTCATGCCCATCATACTGTAGCATACAATGTTTAACAGATTTCACTGATATCAATCATGTCCCCAAAGGAGAAGAGACAGACACTACATGCAGATAATGACTCAACAGGCAATGAATGTATCAATGCAAACCACTCAGATATAAATGTATGTGATGCACCAGTATCTATCAATACATATGCAGGATAACAAGAAATAAAACAGTTACCTGCAACAACATCGTCTGGTGCATCCTGAGCCTGTTCCTCAGTCAAAGCGAACACTCTGGCCTGCTGTCTAGGAGGCTGGCTAACTGTCTGTCTTCCTCCTGGCCTCGGCTGTGACTGGGCTGGTGCTGGCTGGAAAGAGTGAACTGCAGATGGTCGTCTACCATCCTGAGCTACTGATCCAGATGATTCGGCACCCTGTGATCTTTGAGATTCTCTCTGGGGACAAACTCTAGCAAAATATCCCTGCTGTCTACAAATACGGCAATTGACAAACACTCCTCGACACTGCTCTGTGGCATGTCTTCCTCCACAAGTATTGCAATACGCTCCTATAAAACTCTGGCCCTGACCGGTCTGTCTCGAGCCACCAGAACTAGATGAACTGCTTCCAGATTTCTTGAACTGTTTTCCTCTAGCTTTCAGGATGTCTTTCTTCCCACCACTTGCTGCTGCCACTCTCAAATCGGGGAGGTGGTTGCTGTGGTCTCGGTGCTGGAGGCACAAACAAAGCTCCCTTTTGTCTCATCAGACCAGCTTCGGCTCCCTTGGCTCTGTTCAAGGCATTAGTAAAATTGTTCGGTCGCCCCGTATTCACCAGTGTAAATATTTCAGGATTCAGGCCATTAATGAACTGATCAGCAACAGCTTCGTCATTTTCGGCCACATGTGGAGCAAAGCGCAGTAATGTAGAGAACTTGGCAACATACTCCTCAATATTCAACTGTCACTGTCTCAAGTTTGCAAATTCTGCACCTTTGTCCTTCCTGTACGATACTGGAAAGAACCTCAGATAAAATTCGGTTCTAAATACGTTCCAAGCATTTACTGTGCCTCGATGCTCCAACGCCCTCTTTGTGGTGAGCCACCAATTCTTCGCAACAGTCATGCAATTGGTGCCCGATCAGTTTCACTCTCCACTCATCAGTGTAATCCAAGGACTCAAACAGCATCTCAATGTCATCTAGCCAACTCTACGCAATCCGCTGAAGTCTCAGTACCCTTCAGAGTCGATGGATGGAACGACTGAAATCTCTTCAGCAATGTTTCCATCGGTGTTGCTGTCACATCCATTGGAGGATTCGAACTGCTACCCTGTTCTGGTATTCTTCGAGGAGGCATATCTGATTATCAAATAGGTTAGCAATCAAATCAGACAAATATATATCAGTTCCCTTCTGATCATCTTACCTCTGATCAAGAATTGGTTCTGATTCAATCTCAATAATACACATTACCATATCAAAGTCAGATAATCAGGTAAACATGTATTAAAGCAGTAAATCATGCTAGAAATCAAAAGCAAGGAAAGAAAACTCAATCTACCCCGCTCACTAGCTTCTATCTCAGTCTAAAGGATCTATCGCTCTGATACCACCTGCTGTGGGGACCCGAACCTAATTCATCTTATTAATCATTATTAGGATCATTTAATTAATCTGGGTCTAATTTTTTTTTAAATACAAATGCGGAAACGTAAAGTAATCAATCTGATATAAATATCAACATAAAGTACAAATCATGTACAACATATGTTTATCACAACTAGAGTTCAGCCACTACATCAAGTTCTGAAAATCAATCTACTCTAAGTCCGGATCTCCACGCTAATCTTGAATCTCTCATTCTCTTCGTGACCCTGATCCTGTCCCACCTGTTGTCATGCACACATACAAACAAGACAACAGCCGGATAACTCCGGCGAGAAATACATCCCAGTATAAACCATGTAAACATGTAGTCATATAAACGCATATATAAAAGCATGAAACACATATCCATATCATGTATCAAATCAGAAGACATGTATCGATATAAAGCTGTAAATAAAACTCTGGACTCGTCATCTCAGACTCGACTCATCTATAATCTAGGGATCCCGGTTCTGGACATTGTATCGTATATCGAATTTCAGCGATAGGAATGAATCAACTCCTAAGCGACATCGATATAAATCAAACATCCAGTGTCTTGGCGAATCAGCCAAAGACTTGGCACATCAGCCAATGACTAGGCACATCAGCCCACAACTCAATACATGCTCTGCTATAAATCAATAGACTAAGCATACTAATCTCAAGAATTGCAAATATCAATGCAATAATCATTCGGTATGTGATTTTGGGAAACTCAAGTTAAATCTAACTCGAGTTGTTCAATCCCGAATCAACATTGATTTATACCTTTCTTTCTGTCTATCTGACTCTGTCGAAGTCTCGGATTCAAAGCCTGTCAATATCAATCAGGCAATAACAATATCGAGGAGTATAATATCAATACACCGCTCAATTCAAAACTGGATATAATCAGAACTAAATCAAATTCTGTTTCAGCGGCATAACTGCACAATCTCAATATACCCAGCAATACAATATCAGTCAGATATCGATTCCCACAACTCAAAATCAATAACGATACAACTCTGATATCAAATCTCAATCAAATCAACTCGGAAAATCATCAATTCTATACAGTAACCGTTCTTCAATCCGGTTTCAATTATACGATGTCTAACATATCAGAAACACCATATATGAATCATATCTATTCTTTCAACATCATAATTTCAAAACATAACAAAACGTAATAAAACTTACGTCCAGTTGATTCAAATTCTGATGGGTGGATCTTTCACAAACTTCAAATTTCTAAAATAAAAGGAGTAAGGATTTTCAACACTTTCGCTGAAACTTTTCTCGATTCTTTCCGCTGGAAGATGAGGAAATGAATTTTTTTTCTCATTTAAATTGCATGGCAACGCATATGTGGCTTCATCTTGATGCAGCTCGTCTCGTGCATATGCGCGACTTCGACCGGTGCATATGCGCGAGACCTACTGGTCTCCACATTTCCTTTCTCGGCAGCTCGCGTATATGCGCGCGTCTCTTCCGCGCATATGCGCGAGGTACTTCACAACTCTCGGGCACCCTCGCGTACATGCGCGGATCCAGGTCTCGCATATGCGTGAGGTTCTCTGCCTGCCTCGCATATATGCGCTCTGTCCGGTCGCGCATATGCGCGAGGTGTTCAGTCCTCGCACATAATTCGGTCTTCTTTCTGTCTATCCTGATCTGATCCGCTCCGTCTATAATCACATCAATTTATCAACACATCATATCAGATTACAGTAATCAAAATTCTCGGGCATTACACAAAGGCAAGGAGTTGACTATGAGGAAACTTTTTCACCAGTTGCTATGTTTAAGTCCATTAGAATACTATTAGCCATAGCAGCATGATATGACTATGAGATATGTCAAATGGATGTAAAGACTGCATTCCTCAATGAGGACATCAAATAACAAATTTATATGTCTCAACCTGAGGGATACACATCAGTGGGAAGTGAGCATAAGGTATGCAAACTTCAGAGATCAATATATGGTCTCAAGCAGAAGTTAAGGAGTTGGAACCTCATAATTGATAGCATTATCAAAGAGTTTGGTTTTGCTAAGAATCCTGAGGAACCATGTGTGTACAAGAAAGTTAGTGGGAGTGCAGTGACATTCCTAGCACTTTATGTTGATGATATCCTGCTCATTGGGAATGATGTAGGATTGCTACAATCAACTAAAGTATGGTTAGCAAGTAAAATCTCCATGAAAAACATGGGTGAAGCATCATATGTATTGGGAATACAAATCTTTAGTGATAGATCAAAGAGAATGCTGGGGCTCACCCAAGCCATCTATATCGATACCATTCTGAATCAATTCTCTATGGAAGAGTCCAAGATAGGATACTTACCAATGTGTCATGGTATTACTCTATCTAAAGCTATGTGTCCCAAACTGATGAAGAGATAGAGATGATGACATGTATTCCATATGCGTCAGCCATTGATAGTATCATGTATGGTATGATATCGACACGTCCCGATGTTGCGTACGCTCTGAATGTTACTAGCAGATATCAGGCGAACCCTGGTCCAATGGATTAGAAGGCCTTGAAAGATATTCTTAAGTACTTGAGAAGGACTAAGAACTTGTTCATGGTCTATGGGGGTGGAGAATTAAAATTGGAAGGCTACACTGATTCTAACTTCCAATATGATGTAGATGATTCGAAATCGACCTCTGGCTTTGTATTCAGCTTAATGGTGCGGCTGTCTCTTGGAAAAGTTCCAAGCAAGACACCGTTGCGGATTCCACCACTGAAGTTGAACACATTGTTGCATCTACTGCAGCAAAAGAGGTAGTTTGGATAAGGAATTTTGTCCAAGAGTTGAGTGTTATTCCTAATGGAGTTGATCTAGTCCCGTTGTACTGGGACAACACTGGTGCCGTTGTGCAAGCAAAGGAACAAAGGTCTCACCAGCGATCCAAACATGTACTGAGGAAGTTCCACATCATACGGGAGATTGTGGGAAGAGGAGACATGTCGGTCGAAAGAATCCCCTCTGCAGATAATGTTGCTTATCCACTTACAAAGCCCTTGCCAGGACCATTGTTTGAGAAGCATCGCGAAGCAATGGGATTAAAGTTATGGGTATTTGGCTCTAGGGCAAGTGGGAGATTGTTAGGGTAGATGCCCTACAAGCCAACGGTTTGCTAGGGAATTTATTGACTCAATTGTAATAAACAATCTTTATTTTAATATAATTTAACTTTTCATGGTCTTGTTTTACTTTATCTGTATACCCATGCAATCAGCATAGATAAAGTCCTTGATTATGCTTTAATACAAATGAATCGTAATTCGATGTTGAAACTCATTTGTAAACACTGCATATTCTAAATTTATTCCTAGTCGATTCAACCGCCTAAAATAAAGATAAAGGCCGCTTGAGCTCGAGACTAGCATCTGTAATGTTGTGTACTGCGTTTTTTGGTAAGGGCATAGAGATGTTCAAACATGCAGATGGGTATTCATATGATGATTATACCGAACAACCCTCCCTCAGACTTTCAAGTGGTTATCATTCATCGAGAGGATAAGTCCGTGGTTATGATTGTACATCATTAGTCCTTACGACCCGGGACAACACTGAGGCTCTATATGCTAGGGTTGTGCTTTGACTCGTTTACCGGTTCCAGAAGAGTCATCAGGTGACGAGGTTGGGTACAGTTGCGACACATATAGGAGCCAGTGCATTGTAGTCGGGGATTCACCGCTCACCTGCGGGTGTGGATATCCTATGTGATCTGATGAAATTATTGTGCATGGAATCTTTGGCCAGAGTATGAGATGTACATTAGAGAATGAGTTCTCTAACCGTACATGCGATGCCACTATTTATAGTTATTACATAGTTATCAAATTAATATGCAACCCTCGGTGAACCAATGATTGCAGATTCAATCGAGATATATGAGATGAAGGTACCGTACTGTACGTTAATCATAATCGACTGGTTCTTGCAGGCACTATCAGTGATACCTAGGGGATCATGGGGCGATGCTACTAGACGCTCTTACCATGATCCGATGGGTGCAATCAGAAATGAGTTCTGACATTCTTAATCAAGGTGTTGATGAAAATAATGGGGCTAATGATAAGCCCAAATCTTATAGAGATTTTTAGGGATTTTATTTGTGCTTATCTAGACTTTTTATCCCAATTTATGTGCTTGATAAGCCCAAATCTTGTAGAGATTTTAGGGATTCTAATTTATAATATTTGTGCTTATCTAGAATTATTATCCCTAATTTTGTGCTTATCTTAATTAAGTTTATAATGATTGTAGATTTGAATAGAAGAGGAAAAGATGCAAAATTTGGGAGATAATATGATTTTGCAAGACTTCAAAGGCAACAAAATACAAGAGGAAGGAAATAAAATATTCTTATATTTTATTCCTTGATAATGTTGAAATTTTGGAAGAAAATATGTTCAGATATTGAGAGAGGAAGCCTAAAAATTGAAAAATAAAATATTATCTACAATTTATACATGAGAAGAGCTTCAAAGATTTAAAGGATGACGCCCATGAAGAATTATAAAGGTAGCGTACATGAGCAGAAAAAGGAGGAGCAAACAAAGAAAAAAAATCAGCGCGGAAGTGAACAACGGAGAAGGGAAAAAGGAGGAAGAGAAGGAGGCAAAGAAGAAGTACAGAGAAGGAGAGAGAAGAAAGGAAAGAGAACGGAAGTGAACAGAAGGGAGGAGATCCGTGACAGTGAGAGAAAAGAAGAGAACCAGGGAGGAAGACAGAGGCACAAGTTGGAGGAATTCCTCATCACACACCACAAATCACTGAGAATTCCTTTCACTCATTCATAATTTTGTTTTATTCTATGAACTTAAATATGACTTTTCACATCTATTTTGAATTCATGGAATAATTTTCTTTAAACTAAGACCACGATAGGGCCAAACAATATTTTATTTGATATTTGTTTTATTTTCATTATATTATTTTTCTAGATTTTAATTATTGATTGTTGTTAGTTTAATATTTCTTGTGAATTGCCTGATCAATTATTTACATTTATGTCGATTAATCACGAATCTGAAGATGATTGATTAAATATAGCAACAAAGACGTCATTAACACATGGTTAAACTGACTAGAAATAGTATTCGGTTTCAGTGTGCGGTTTTAGGTGAAAACTGAAATTCAACGAAGATTTAATGCATTTAAATCTAATTAAATTCAATTAGAAATAATTGGACTGTTAGATTTAAATAGGTTTATTAACTCGAGGAATCGTTTAATAAATAAAATTGGGGATTTCACCGTGATTGTCAAGAATTAAATAATTAATTGAATTTTAACACGTGTCAACATAGTAGAGTTTGGTACCGTTGTGTGTCTTAGTTAATTATTTGAATTTGAATCCCTCCTTGATATCTGAATCCGTCGTTTTAATTGATATTATTTTATTTAATATTTTAGATTAATAATCCACATATCATCTTTTTATTTATTTTGTCTAGCTAAAGTTAAGTGATAAAAATTCTAGTAATTAAATATTAGTCTATGTGAGATCGATACTTGGACTCATCATCCATTTACTATTACTTGACCTAGTCCTGCTTGCTAGATTTATTCCCAACCGAAATCTTCGGTCAAGTTTTTGGCGCCGTTGCCGGTGACTAATTTATTTAATATTGGAATAAATTACTTTATTGAGACTAGACATTTTTTTTCCCAAAAAAAAAGATAAAAAAAATCATCTGTTTTTTTTCCTAATTTATTTGTTTTATTGCGAGGTACTTCAAGATGGATCATCGAGGGAGTGTTCACGAATTTTGCCCAAAAATACTCGGAACCATTCTATCCTGCTTGGGGGAGATTCAATGATCTTGCAAACAACTTTCGGTTTCATGATTTGTCAAACTACACTATTATTCAAATTTTCTATTTTGGTTTGGATGAGGCAACAAGAAGTTGGGTAAATTATGGAGCTTTGGCAACTGGTAGTCACTTATTTAATAGGGAATACAACAGTGCGATGCACTTGTTAAATGATATGGCAGATTTCGACTACCACTGGTATTGTGATCCTTCACTGCAGGGTTGGAGTCACCAATATCCTCCACAATTTTGCCCCAATTTTGTAAACCAACCATTTGAGCAACAAGAAGAGCGTAGTGCACATTTAGATGAAATCAAAGCCCAGTGGGAGAAGATGGTCAACTCTTTGTGTTTCATCGATGAACAGATTGAGCTTCTAATGCAACCAGTGTCCGAAATCAAACAAGAAGATGAAGCGAATTTGTCGATCAATTAATGACCAATCAGGAAGAAGAATTCTATGAGGAATCCCTATGCAAAGATGAGGCAGAAGTGAAGTTGGAGGAAGAAGAATTCTTCGAAGATTCCATACGCAAAGATGAGGCAGAAGTGAAGTTGAAGGAAGAAGAATTCTTCGAGGAATACCTATGCGAAGATGAGGTAAAAGTTAAGTTGGAGGATGTAGAAGAACATAAGTCGAAGGATTTGAACTCATATATGGTCTTAACATATATTCCACCAGCAGATTCTTTATTTCCATCAAAGCAACTCAAGAATATTACATCCTCTACGAGCTTTATCATGGATTAGATTGTTCTTCCCCTAATAATCAGTTTTTGCCGAGTGTTGTTGGAGCGACGAACTTACAATGTCAATATCATGCCAAGATTGAGGGCACACATAATCAAGACCCATATGTAATATCGTATGATACTTACTATGGGCGGAAGCCGCTATTTGAAGGCTGCTTCTCCATAGTCAAGCTATAGACAATGAATTTAGCGCTTGCTGGGAGGCAACCCAATGATTTATTTTATTTCCTGTCGTTTCATTTTTTATTTTTATTTTTTCATTTTGTTAGTTTAATCCTCTGTGATTTTGGTGTGTAGGGAATATTGGAATGAAGTAAGATGACTAAGACTCTGGAAAAGTTAAACTGTTGAAATAAAAGATTTCCAGCACTGAGGAATTCTATCATCCCCATGTAGCACTCCATGGAATTTAAAGCAACACTGTCAGGGAAGTGTTCTCTTACTATTCTGCATCCAACTTTTATATTCTTTTTGAATAGCATGACACCGAGGACAGTGTAAATATAAAGTGTGGGGGGAATTTGTGTTTAGTTTCACGTCACAACACTTAGCATGTGCTTAAATGTTTAATCCTCGAGCATGAAAATTTTTCTGATTATTCTTTGAGAAACTACACTTGTGATTACATGACATACTAATTGATTTTCTAGATTTTTGATCACTCAAGAGATTGAATCACACCTAGAATCGATTGAGATAAGCTGTAGTTGTAGCCGAAGGTTTTGAGCACAAACTAGTTTTGTATCATATTTTGAGACATCATCTATGCACTTTAGGTCATACTTATATGAATTAATCGTGAATTGGTAAAAGGTGAGCTCATAAAATAAAAAAAATTGAAAAAAAAAGAAGAAAAGAAACAGTCTAGAACTTGTTTGATTATCTTTCGAGGCGAAAATACAGAGGAAAATGACCTGGGATGATTTAGGCGATCCTTGGACCGTTTGAGCCTTTCGAGCCTACCCAATGCATCATTCATATCCTTAGTATCCCCTTTTGAGCCTAATAAATCGAATGGAGTGTGTCAAAGACATACAATTAGTCCCCATTCGTATTCCTTCAAAATCCCACATCAACTACCCAATTCTAGCTCATACACTATTCCTCTACCTTAATTTTGAGAGAAATAAACTTTTTAGCGCTTTAAAATTTTCAATAACTCCCATGTATTGATAATTGATAAGAAATAGGGAGGAGTTTGAAAAAAATCATGAAGAAAGAGAAAGGGATTGATGAAAAGATACATAATGAAAAAAGAAAGGAAGGAGTATTATTGATGTGGTGATTGAAAAACCTATAAGGGAATGTCGTTAAGAATTGAAAAAAAGAAACTGAAGAAAAAGAGAAAAATAATGGGGGAAGATGAAAAAAAAGTTGATGGAGGATAATGGATATCAATAATGGAGGAAGATAAGAGATGAAGGAATGCGCTGAAGGAATAATTGTTTATTTTCTTTCATTTTGAATATCCCTACCTTTATTGTAGCCGTGAGCCGTGGCCTAACGTTATATGCTTAAAAAGACCTATTGATCGGGTCATATTCCTCCAACATTTAGTGGAGAAATGTATGAAAGAAAAGCTTATGGAGAGTTTCTTAAAAAAAAATTTAGAAAATATGAGCACTCTTTGTACTAAAACACCTTTGAGGAATATGAGTTTTGACTTCCACACTACACACGTCTCATTATCTTGATCTTTTCTAGTTAATGCTTGAGTTTTGAAGTTGCAACGAAAGTGAATTTTATGATCTTCGAAGTTTGATCTTTTCATTGAGTGTGACGTAATTTGGAAAGTTGAAAGGTGTTGACTGTATCAATTTTGTGGTGAATCATTGAATATTCCTCGGTTATATTTTTCTTCTTTTATTTGTTCGAGGACGAACAAAGGCTAAGTGTGGGGGGATTGATAAGCCCAAATCTTGTAGAGATTTTAGGGATTCTATTTTATAATATTTGTGCTTATCTAGAATTATTATCCCTAATTTTGTGCTTATCTTAATTAAGTTTAAAATGATTGTAGATTTGAATAGAAGAGGAAAAATGCATAATATGAAAAATGCATAATATAAAATAATTCAAAGGATAATAATTCAAAGGAAATAATTAAGTTTAATTAACAAGACTTCAAAGGAAATAATTAAGTTTAAAATGATTGTAGATTTGAATAAAAGATGAAAAATGATTAAATTTGGAAATAAAATAAATTAACAAGACTTCAAAGGAAATAAAATATTTTTATTATCTTGATATTATTGAAGTTCTTGATACAGATGGAGTCTAATCTTTGAAAATAAAATCTACAATCTTATTATCTACAAGGTTTAAGTGGAGATGGGCTTAAAAAGAATACAAAGAGAGGCTCATTTAGAAGAATAAAAGGAAGAAAAGCGTACAGAGAAGCAGCCGACACAGGAAGAAAGAAGCACAGAAGACCGCGGAAGAAAGGAACAAAAGCTACTGTGAGTAGCACCAGCGCGGAAGAAGGAAAAGAAGGGAGGAAGAGTGAAGGCAGAAGCAGGAGAAATTCCGCACACACGCTACAAATCATTGAGAATTCTTTTCATCCTTTCTTAATTATGTTTTCTACATTGAATTTAAACAGTGATTTGCACTTTTATTTTAAACTCATGGAGTAGATTTTTATAGACTAAGGCCACGATAGGGCCGAGACATATTATTTTTTGATGTTTTGAATTTAATTCAATTAGATTATTTATTTTATTCATTGATTGATGTCGTTTATCATGTGTTCTTTTAATCTGGCCAATTAAATTGAATATTTGTTGGTTAATCTAAAACCGAAAGGCGATAGATTAATATTTGCTTCACACATCAATTAAAACATGGTTAAATTGACTAGAAATAGTATTCGATTTCAGTGTGCGACTTTAGGTTGAAAAACTGGAATTTCACAGCGATCTAATGTGGTTAAATCTAATTAAATTCAGTTAGGAATAATTGGACTGTTAGATTTAATTAGGTTTATTAATTCGAGGAATCGTTTAATAAATAATTTTGGGAATTCCGTCGTGAATTAAATAATTAATTTAATGAATATGAATTTAACACGTAGATTATAAGTTGTCTCGGTACCGTTGTACACCTTAGTCATTTCTAAAAAAATTGAATTTTCGTGTAAATTAATAGTTTGGAATATTTTTGCTTTAGTTAATTTATTTAAATTGATTTATTTAGTTTTAATTAATTTATCTCCCTTCATTTGAATTTTATTAGCCTAAATTAGAAAAAATAATTTATATTCTAGTATTTAAACATCGATCTCTGTGGGTACGATACCTGGACTCATATCCAAATACTATTACTTGACGTAGTCCGCTTGCTAGATTTATTCCCAACCGAAATCGTCGGTCTAGTTTTTGGCGCCGTTGCCGGGGATTGAATTGTTTAATATTAGGATTTATTATTTTCTCGAGATTAGGTTTTTATTTAATTTTGTTGATTTTACGCATATTCGTACGTTTAAAGTTTGTTTATTTTTAGGAATTATCTTACTGTTCATGAGCCGTGCTAGAGGAGACACAGAATTAGAGCCATTTGATCCAGAGATTGAGAATACTTTTCGACGGAGACGTAGAACACAAAGGGAGAAATCCTCAGACTTTGACGTGGAAGAACAATTAAAACAAGAGAAGGAAGTTGAAACAGTGGAGATTGAAGCAATAGAGAACGAGGAGGATGTTCGCACTGTCTATGATCTCACTAGACAAACCACTCGAGGTTATGGTTCTAGCATCGCTCGCCCTACTGTGGAAGCAAATAATTTTGAGTTGAAGCCATCCATCATTCAAATGATAGAGTATCAAGTGAGATTTGGAGGATCGCAGACCGAGAATCCTAATGCACATCTGGAGGGATTTCTATCTATCTGTGACACAATCAAATTCAATGGGGTGAGCACGGATGCCATAAGATTGAGACTATTCCCTTTCTCTTTGCATGGTGAAGCAGCAGAATGGCTTAGAGATCTACCAGCTGGCTCTATTACTACATGGAATGGTTTGGTGGAAATGTTCATGAATCAATATTTTCCACCCACCAAGCTAGCACAACTGCGTATGGATATTTCATCTTTTCGCCAGAAGGATGGGGAGACATTACATACAGCTTGGGGAAGATTTAGAAAGATGTTGAGGAGGTGTCCTCAACATGGTTTCTCTTCATCTAAACAAGTTCAGATTTTCTATAACGAAGTAGATCCTTCCGTGCGTTCCATGCTAGATGCGGCAGCCAATGGTAGCTTATACAGGAAGACTCCACGAGTTGCACTTGAAATAATTTCAAATATGGCTGAAAATAGTGCGGGTTGGCCAGATATTAAACGAGAAAAGAAGGCTGGAGTTCTTGAAATGGATGTGTTGAATGCACTTACTGCTATGATTGATGGGTTGGCCCATCAATTCTCTCAGCTGAAATCAAATCAAGCAAATCAGGTCCAAGGAATATTCATCGAGGAACAACCCATCTTTGATGAAGAAGCAGTGAATTTTGTGGGGAATCAATGGAGACAGCAATCCAATCCATACAGTTCCACATACAATCCAGGATGGAAGAATCACCCTAATTTGTCTTGGAAGAATATGGAGAATTCACTTAATCCAACACATATTCCTCCACTGCCCATTTCTCAACAAGTGAGACAACAAGGATTATTGGTTCCTGCAGCACCTCCAGGATTCAAGAAAGAAGATCAAAGACCAATTTATGAGGATTTTATGATGAAACATGTTGTGGGAATGAAGACGAGACTGCATAATCATGACGCTATCTTACGAAGGTTGGATGCTCAAATGGGTCAAATAGCCAATCAATTAGCAAATCGACCCCTTGGAACACTACCAAGTGATACTGAGAAAAATCTGAAATGAGTGAATGCAGTGAGTACAGTGATCAAGGCCGAGTAAGAGGAACCAAAGAGGCAGAATTCTACAGATATGGAAGCAAAGAATGATGGAGGAATGAAACCAAAAATGGAAGATGCTAAGGAACAGAACACTCAGACTACACAGAAGACAAGTAAGAAAGGTAAGGAATTTGATTCTAATGATAATATTGATATTAATACACTTCATTTTCCTCAAAGAGCAAGGCAACTACAATTGGATCAACAATTTTCGAAATTTCTTGAAGTTTTTAAGAAATTGCACATAAATATTCCTTTTGTAGAGGCTTTGGCTCAAATGCCTTCTTACGCTAATTCTTGAAAGATATTTTGACTAAAAAAAGGAAACTTGTTGATTTTGAAACTGTTAAGCTTTCTGAGGAATGTTCAGCTATTTTGCAAAATAAATTACCTCCAAAGCTTAAGGATCCAGGTAGTTTCTCCATTCCTTGCACTATAGGAAATTCTAATTTTAACAAGGCATTGTGTGATCTTGGTGCTAGCATAATCTTATGCCTTATTCTTGTTTTGAGAAATTGGGGATTGGAGAAGTTAAACCAACAACTATTTCCCTTCAACTTGCTGATAGATCTATTAAATATCCTAGAGGGGTTGTAGAGGATGTTTTGGTTAAGGTTGATAAATTTATATTTCCAGTTGACTTTGTTGTGCTAGACATGGAGTAGGATCGTGAGATCCCCCTAATTTTAGGTCGTCCTTTCTTAGCTACTGGAAGAGCTCTCATAGATGTGCAAAAAGGTGAGTTAGTTTTGGGGTTGAACGATGAGAAGGTAACTTTTAATGTTTTTCGTAGTATGAAATATCCTGTTGGACCTTCTGATTGTTATAGAATTGATGCTATTGATGATATTGTTGAGCGTAGTGTGCATGATACTTTAATTGAAGACCCACTGGGAAAGCTTTTGGTTAGCCCAAAGTTCACGGAATCCAACAGAGAAGAGGTGGAGGAATGTATGAACTACTTGGAGGGATCAAAGCCTTTGCCAAGATTGTTGAATTCGAAGATTGAGGAGCTAGGGCATATTCCAAAATCACTTAAACCTTCCATAGAAGAACCCCCATTCCTTGAACTCAAACCACTTTCTCCTCATTAAAAAAATATTTATTTTTGAAGGAAAAAGATAAACTACCACTAATTGTTTCTTCTTCCTTGACAGGTGATGAGGAAGATAAGCTCGTGAGAGTGCTGAAGGATCACATATGTGCCATTGGATGGAGCATAGCTGACATCAAGGGGATTAGTCCATCCATGTGTATGCACAAAATTTTAATGGAGAAGGGGCACTCTCCCACTACTCAACCTCAAAGGAGATTGAATCCAGCAATGGAAGAGGTCGTCAAAAAGGAGGTAATCAAACTCCTTGATGCAGGTATGATCTTTGCTATATCCGATAGCAAGTGGGTAAGTCCTGTGCATGTTGTTCCTAAGAAAGGGGGAATCACTGTCGTTGAAAATGAAAATAACGAATTAATCCCCACTAGAACTGTGACTGGATGGCGTGTTTGTATTGATTATCGCAAATTGAATGATGCCACAAGAAAAGATCACTTCCCCTTACCTTTTGTTGATCAAATGTTAGAGCGTTTGGCAGGTCATGATTTTTATTGTTTTCTAGATGGTTATTCTAGATATATGCAAATCTCAATAGACCCCGAAGATCAACATAAGACAACTTTTACTTGTCCCTACGGTACATTTGCTTATAAAAGAATGTCATTTGGTTTGTGTAATGCTCCTGCTACTTTTCAACGTTGTATGATGTCAATTTTTCATGATATGGTTGAAAAGTATATTGAGGTTTTCATGGATGACTTTTCTGTTTTTGGTTCTTCCTTCGACTCTTGTTTGGTTAATTTGTCAAAAGTGCTAAAGAGATGTGAAGAAACAAATCTTGTACTTAACTAGGAGAAATGTCATTCCATGGTAAGGGGAGAAATTGTCCTTGGTCACAAAATTTCTGAAAAAGGTATTGAAGTGGATAGAGCTAAGGTAGAGATAATAGAAAAGCTTCCTCCTCCTTCTAATGTCAAAGGAATTCATAGCTTTATTAGGCATACAGGTTTTTATAGGCGATTTATCAAGGATTTCTCGAGTATTACCAAGCCTTTAACTAATTTGCTAATGAAAGATGTTCCTTTAATTTTTTTCTGAGGATTGTTTACAAGCTTTTCAGGTATTAAAGCAAAATTTGACCACCACGCCGATCATTGTCGCACCAGATTGGAATCTACCTTTTGAACTCATGTGTGATGCAAGTGATATTGCTTTAGGGGCTGTTTTGGGGCAAAAGAGGGACAAATTCTTGCATGTAATCTACTACGCAAGCATGATACTTTCAGGAGCTCAATTAAACTACGCTACTACAGAAAAAGAGTTGCTGGCTGTTGTTTTTGCTTTAGACAAGTTTCGGCCATACCTTGAAGGGAGTAAAGTGATAGTCCACACGGATCATTCAGCTTTAAAGTATCTCTTAAACAAGAAGGATGCCAAGCCAAGATTGATAAGATGGATCCTTCTACTGCAAGAATTTGACATAGTGATTGTGGATCGAAAGGGGACTGAAAACCAAGTTGCTGATCATCTATCGAGATTGGAGAAGCCCGAGGAAGGTAAGTATGCAATTAGAGATGAATTTCCTGACGAGAAACTTTATCTCATCTCTAATTTACCATGGTATGCTGATTTTGTCAACTATTTATTATGCAAATTTATTACTTCTCATCTTACATATCAGCAGAAAAAGAAGTTCTTTTCAGATTTAAAATATTATCTTTGGGAAGATCCTCTGTTGTTTAGAATTTGTGCAGATGGCATTATTCGTAGGTATATTCCAGCGGAAGAGGTAAGTTCTATACTTGCTCATTGTCATAGTGGTCCAACTGGAGGACATTTTGGGGCTAGTAAAACGGCCACAAAAATCCTTCAAGCTGGATTCTACTGGCCTACACTGTTCAAGGATACACACACTTATGTTTTGAATTGCAATGAATGCCAACATGTTGGTAATATTTCAAGGAGACACGAAATGCCATTGAATAATATTTTAGTTTGTGAATTGTTTGATGTGTGGGGAATTGATTTCATGGGTCTTTTCTAGATTCCTTAGGAAATAAATATATTTTGGTGGCTGTGGATTACGTATCCAAATGGGTAGAAGCAAGTGCTTGTAGAACCAACGACTCTATGGTTGTGATCCAATTTTTTAAGAAAAATATTTTTGCAAGATTTGGCATACCTAGAGCCATTATTAGCGATGGGGGAACACACTTTTGTAATCGTCATTTTGAATCTCTTTTGGCTAAATATGGGGTCACGCACAAGGTGGCAACACCTTATCATCCTCAAACTAGTGGTCAAGTAGAAGTGTCAAATAGGGAGATTAAGAAAATTCTTGAGAAGACCGTTGGATCTTTGAGGAAGGAATGGGCTAGTAAATTGGATGATGCATTGTGGGTATATAGAACAGTATTCAAAACCCCTATAGGAACTTCCCCTTTTCGTTTGGTCTATGGAAAAGCTTGTCACCTTCCTGTTGAACTAGAGCATAGGACATTATGGGCTACTAAATTTTTGAACTTTGATGTGCAAGCTACAGGTTATCAGCGTCTTCTACAACTCAATGAGCTGGAGGAATTTCGTATTGATGCATATGAGAATGCGAAAATCTACAAGGAAAAGACAAAGAAGTGGCATGATGCAAGGATTGTGCACAGGGAATTTGAGTCTGGACAAAAAGTTCTTCTTTATAACTCTCGTTTGAAACTCATGCCAGGTAAACTTCGTTCCAAATGGTTCGGGCCTTTTACTATTAGTGAAGTTTTTCCCTTTGGTGTTGTAGAAATCCGTGGAGATTCTGGAAATCCCTTTAAGGTGAATGGACATCGACTGAAAATTTTTCATTAAGGAATTGTGGAGCAAGAGGAGCTGAGTACTCCTTTGCACGATCCAACCTAATCTATAAAAGGAGTTGTCTAGCTATAGACAAGAAATTTAGCGCTTGCTGGAAGGCAACCCAGTGATTTATTTTATTTCGTTTCATTTTATTTTTTTATTTTTTTTACTTTTTCATTCTATTAGGTTAATTCTCTGTGATTTTGGTGTGAGTAGGGAATATTGGAATGAAGTAAGATTACTTAGACTCTGGAAAAGCTAAACTGTTGAAATAAGAGATTACCAGCACTGAGGAATTCCACCATCCCCATGTTGTACTCCATGGATATTAAAGCACACTGCCAGGGAAGTGTTCTCTTACTATTCTACATCCAAATTCTATATCCTTTTTGAATGGCATGACACTGAGGGCAGTGTAAATCTAAAGTGGCTGGGGGGGATTTGATTTGTGTTTGTTTCACAGTCACAACACTTAGCATGTGCTTAAATTTTTAATCCTCGAGCATGAAAATTTTTTTTTGGTTATTCTTTGAGAAACCGCACTAGTGATTACATGATACACTAATTGACTTTCTAGATTTTTGAACACTCAAGAAATTACATCACACCTAGAATTGATTGAGATGATCTGTAGTTGTACCCGAAGGATTTGAGCACAAACTAGTTTTGTATCATATTTTGAGACATAATCTATGCACTTTAGGTCATACTTATATGAATTAATCGTGAATTGGTAAAAGGTGAGCTCATAAAAAAATAGAAAAAAAGAGAAAGAAAATAAACAATCTAGAACTTGTCTGATTATCCTTCGAGGCGAAAATACGGAGGAGAATGACTTAGGGATGATTTAGGCAATCTTTGAACCGTTTGAGCCTTTCAAGCCTACCCAATGCATCATTCATATCCCTAGTATTCCCTTTTGAGCCTAATAAATCGAATGGAGTGTGTCAAAGACATACAAGTAGCCCCCATTCATATTCCTTCAAAATCCCACATCAACTACCCAATTTTAGCTCATACACTATTCCTCTACCTTAATTTTGAGAGAAATAAACTCTTTAGAATTTTAAAATTTTCAATAACTCTCATGTGCTGATTGATAAGAAAAATTGGAGGAGTTTGAAAAAAAATCATGAAGAATGAGAAAGGAGTTGATGAAAAGATATATATAATTATAAAAGAAAAGAAGGAGGATTGAACGTTGTATGATGTGGTGATTGAAAAACCTAAAAGGGAATGTTGTTGAACATCGAAAAAAATTGGAGGAAGAGGAAGAGAAAAAAATATGGGGGAATATGAATGAAAGTACAAGGAAGATGAAAAAGTTAGGTGGATGAATGATGAAATTCCATAAGGGAAGGAAGATAAGAGATGAAGGAGTGCGCTGTATGATTAAATTGTTTATTTTCTCTCATTTTGAATCTCCCTACCTTTATTGTAGCCGTGAGCCGTGGCCTAACATTATAAGCTTGAAAAGACCTATTGACCGGGTCATATTCCTCCAACAGTTAGTGGAGAAAGATATGAAATATAAGCTTATGGAGAGTTTCTTTATATAAAAAAAATCAGAAAATATGAGCACTCCTTGAACTAAAACATCTTTGAGGAATATGAGTTTTGACTTCCACACTACACACATCTCATTATCTTGATCTTTTCTAGTGAATGCTTGAGTTTTAAAGTTGCAACAAAAGTGAATTTTACGATTTTCGAAGTGTGATCTTTTGATTGAGTGTGACGGAATTTGGTATGTTGAAAAGTGTTGATTGTGTCATTTTTGGTGGTGAATCATTGAATATTCCTTCGATATATTTTATTCTCTGATTTGTTTGAGGACGAACAAAGGCCAAGTGTGGGGGGATTGATAAGCCCAAATCTTATAGAGATTTTTAGGGATTTTATTTGTGCTTATCTAGACTTTTTATCCCAATTTATGTGCTCAATTGAATTAATAATTGTAGATTTAAATAAAAGATGAAAAATGATTAAATTTAGAAATAAAATAAATTAACAAGACTTCAAAGGAAATAAAATATTTTTATTATCTTGATATTATTGAAGTTCTTGATAAAGATGGAGTCTAATCTTTGAAAATAAAATCTACAATCTTATTATCTACAAGGTTTAAGTGGAGATGGGCTTAAAAAGAATACAAGGAGAGGCCCATTTAGAAGAATAAAATGAAGAAAAGCGTAAAGAGAAGCAGCCGACACAGGAAGAAAGAAGCGCAGAAGACCGCGGAAGAAAGGAACAAAAGCTACTGTGAAGTAGCACCAGCGCGGAAGAAGGAAAAGAAGGGAGGAAGAGTGAAGGCAGAAGCAGGAGGAATTCCGCACACACGCTACAAATCATTGAGAATTCTTTTCATCCTTTCTTAATTATGTTTTCTACATTGAATTTAAACAGTGATTTGCACTTTTATTTTAAACTCATGGAGTAGATTTGTAATGCCCGAGAATTAATCACTGTAATTAACGATGATTTATTTATAATTTTATGTGATTATAAAAGGATTAATCGGGACACGATTTGAGGCGGCGTGAAACGAATGATGTGCGAGGACAGTACCTCTCGCGCACATGCGCGACATGAGATGCGCACATGCGCTAAATGGACAGAGGGACTCGCGCATATGCGCGGTGGGTGTGCGCGCATATGCGCGAGCTGTGCATATCAACGCAGGCTACAACTGGACGTAAGTTTTACTAAGTTTTGATATGTTTTGAAATTATGATGTTGTTGGAATTGAATACACATCATATATGATATTCTTGGCATGTTAGACATCATAGAATCGAAGTCAGATTTAGAACGGAATGATTGTGGAATTGTTATGATTTTCTGAAGTTAATTGACTGAGATATGATATCAGATTGTATTGGTATCGATTATTAGTTGAGGGAATTATTATCTGGTGATGTTATGTTGACCGGGATATCGGGATTGTGCGGTTATACCGTTCATTTTGAATTATTGATCAGATTGTTATCGATTTAGACGGTATATTGATATGATATCATTGATATTGCCATTGCCAGATTGAAGAATTGACAGAGTTTGAATTCCTGACCGAAACTACGAACGAAAGGTATAAGTCAATGTGGAATTGAGACATCGACTCAAGTAGGATGTACTTGAGTTTCCCTAAATCACATACTTATTATTATGTTTTATTATTTTGATTATTGATTTGATTACATGCCTGTTCTATGGAGTTATAGGAGCATGCATCAGACGAGTAATCTTGTGACAGAAGTACCCGATAGTGGCGGGATAGCCACGGGTACATTGCACGATGTCACAAGATAGTGTATTGGCGATAGGACCACAGTCCATGACGGTTAGGTCAGGACACTAGATGTTTGGTTATATCGAGTTGGATAGAACTTGAGTCTTTTCTATTACTGTTGGTCGATATAGGAATACCAACATCTTTATATCTGGGTGTTATGGTTATATCGACGTGGATAGAACTGGAGTCTTTTCTATTACTGTTGGTCGATATAGGAATACCACATCTGGAAACCGGGATCCCTAGGCTAGGATTGAGTCTAGTCTGAGTCGTGGAGTCACGAGCATTGTCGACAGTTTGATATTAATTATGTTTCAGCTTTTGATACATATTGCTGTTATCTATCCATGCTTTTATGTTTATCATATGATTTCATGTTTTGTTGATTTATACTGGGATTATATTCTCACCGGAATTATCCGGTTGTTGTCTTGTTTGTATGTGTACATGACAACAGGTGGGACAGGATCAGGGTCCAAGAGATGAGGAGAGATCGTGATAGAGTGGAGACCTCGGACTTCGATGTATCTAGGGTTGTGACATTTGATAGATGTTGAACCTTAGTTTTATTTAGTTGTAGACGGTACAGGAGATGTACTATATTATATACTGTGTTGTATATTAGTTTGATTTCACTACATTCCGCACTAAAAAGAAAAAAAAATATGACCATAATTACTTGATTAGTAAATTGATCCTAATGACGATTAAGAATTGATTAGCGTCTGGGTCCCCACAACAGTTGGTATCAGAGCGATAGATCCTTGAGACTGAGATAGGAGCTAGTGAGCGGGGTAGATTGAGGTTTTCTTTCCTGCTTGTGATTGCTAGCATGAATTCCTGTTTTAATACATGTTTTCCTGAATATCTGATTTTGATATGGTATAGTGTATTATTTGGAATGGATCAGCTGTAAGATGATCCGAGGAAGATTGAAACTGATATGTGGTAGTTGGAATTACTAACCTCTTTAACTATCAGATATGCCTTCAAGAATAGTAGCCGGAACAGGGTAGTACATCGAATCCTCCAATGGATGTGACAGCGACACCCATGGAGACTTTACTGAAAAGATTCCAGTCTTTCCATCCACCGACCTTGAAGGGTACGGAGAATTCCGTGGATTGTGAGAATTGGCTGGATGATATTGAAATGTTGTTTGAGTCCTTGGAGTACACTGCTGAAAGGAAGGTGAAGCTGATAGGGCACCAGTTACATGACGTTGCAAAGAACTGGTGGATCAGGACGAAGAGGGCATTGGAACACCGAGGTACGATTATTACCTGGAATGTGTTTAGAACTGAATTCTATCAGAGGTTCTTTCCAGTGTCATATAGGAAGGACAAGGGAGCCGAATTCGCCAACTTGAGACAGGGCTCTACACTGCTCCGATTTGCTCCCCATGTAGCTGAACATGATGAGGCCGTTGCGGACCAGTTCATAAATGGCCTAAATCCTGAAATCTTTACCTTGGTGAATACCGGGAGGCCAAACAACTTTACTGATGCCTTGAACCAAGCCAAGGGAGCCGAAGCCGGTCTGATGAGACAGAGAGGAGCTTCGTTTATGATTCCAGCACCGGGACCACAACAACCACCTCCTCGATTTGAAGGTGGCAGCAGCAGTAGTAGGAAGAAGGACTTCTTGAAGGCTGGAGGGAAGCAGTTCAAGAAGTCCGGAAGCAGTTCTTCTAGCTCTGGGAGTCCTCGACAGAGCCAGAGCTATAGTGGACCTATTTGCAATACTTGTGGAGGGAAGCATCCCACTGAACAGTGCCGAGGAGTGTTTGGCAGCTGCCGTATCTACAAACAACAGGGACACTTTGCCCGAGTGTGTCCCCAGAGAGGTGCCCCGGGATCCCAGACAGCTGAGTCATCTGGATCATCGGCTCAGACAGGTAGACGACCATCTTCTGTTCATTCTTTTCAGCCAGCACCGTCTACTCAGTCACAGCAGAGGCCAGGAGGAAGCCAGACAGTGGGCCAGCCTCCTAGACAGCAGGCCCGAGTTTTTGCTTTGACCGAGGAGCAGGCACAGGATTCACCTGATGATGTTGTGGCAGGTAACTGTTTTATTTCTGGTTATCCTGCATACGTATTGATTGATACTGGTGCATCGCATACTTTTATTTCTGAAAGGTTTGCATTGAGTCATGTGTTACCTATTGAGTCATTGTCTGCGGTAATGTCTATCTCTTCTCCGATAGGGACAGGTTTGATATCGGTGAAGTCTGTGAAATCTTGTACACTGCAGTACGATGGGCATACGATTGAGTTAGACTGTATTGTGCTTGGTTTATCTGATTTTGATTGTATTATCGGTATCGATATGTTGACCAAGTACCGAGCTACTGTTAATTGTTTCCACAAGATAGTGAGATTCAGACCTGAGATGGCTGAGGAGTGGAAATTTTACGGTAAGAGTTCTCGAGCTAGAATTCCTTTGATATCTGCAATAAATATGACTCGATTATTGCAGAAAGGAGCGGATGGATTCCTGGTATATTCAGTTGATTTACTGAAGTCGAGTCCATCATTGGCGGACTTGCCAGTGGTGTGTGAGTTTGCTGATGTCTTTCCAGATGAGATTCCTGGATTGCCTCCGATTCGAGAGATAGACTTCAGCATTAAGTTGATGTCAGGAACAGTTCCGATTTCGAGGGCTCCGTACCGGATGGCACCTATCGAGTTGAAAGAATTGAAAGAACAGCTGGAGGATTTAGTGGCCAAGGGATATATCAGACCGAGTGTTTCTCCTTGGGGCGCTCCAGTACTGTTCGTGAGGAAGAAGGATGGGTCGATGAGACTTTGTATCGACTACCGGCAATTGAACAAGGCAACGGTAAAGAATAAATATCCATTGCCTCGTATTGATGATTTATTTAATCAGTTGCAGGGTTCTTCGGTGTATTCCAAGATCGATCTGAGATCTGGATACCATCAACTGAGAGTCAGGGATTCTGATATCTCAAAGACAGCATTCAGAACCAGGTATGGACACTATGAATTTATTGTTATGCCATTTGGTTTGACGAATGCACCGACGGTATTTATGGGATTGATGAATCGAGTCTTTCAGAAATATCTCGATGATTTCGTGATTATCTTCATCGATGATATTTTGATTTATTCAAAGAATGTGATGGAGCATGCTGAACATTTAAGAACTGTGTTGCGAATTTTGAAGGCGGAGAAATTATATGCTAAACTATCGAAATGCGAGTTCTTGTTGAAACAGGTAGTGTTTCCGGGGCATATTATATCCGGAGACGGTATATCAGTTGATCCCAGTAAGGTTGAGGCATTGATTTCTTGGCCGAGACCGACATCTGTACCAGAGATACGCAGCTTTATGGGTTTGGCAGGATATTATCGCCGATTTATTA